>NC_045671.1:61844123-62146623 GCF_009829145.1 Chiroxiphia lanceolata | reverse complement strand
AAGAATTACTGCCCCACACTTCTAATTGAAGCTGGTCAATTTTTTCCCTGAAACAGTGCCTGCAAAGCAATTGAAGGAAAGAGGCATGATTTACTTTGTAATCTTCTTATTTGTCACAATATTGAAGTTCCTTTTGATGTTAAGACTTATAATACAGTGTTTTGTTTCATCACAGGTGGTTGCAGGTGAAAACAGATTTCTGTCTCTCCTTAGAAGTACTTTTCTCTTTATTAATTTCCTGTCAATATGACTAATATCATGGATATCACTCTACTTCTCATTAATTCCAGACTTCTGGCTCAGCTTGATCAAATTTTGAAATTGAGCCCAGATAGAAAAGCTAAACACTATTACAGTTGTTTTCCTGTTAAAAACCTGCCCTACTTAAAAGAGATTCCCTTGGGCTAGATATACTAAAGTTTATCCTGAATGTTTATCAATCGTTTCAGGATTGTGCTGTACTAGGATTTTGCTAGTGTACCTGGAAGTGTCTCAAGCAAGAGATAGGGCTGTTATTTCTTCCCAAACAGCTGCAGTTTCCTCTGGTTTTCATGCTTACACCTTTCACAGAGTTTCTTGTACTAGTTCCCTGGGTAGTATACATTTTAATACTTCTAGCTTTCAAATACTGCTTTTCTAATTTGTGATCTTTTTGCCATTTGTCAATTACCTTCCTGTGGTAAGCAACCAAAAGATAGGGTTTGTTGGGTATTTTTGTTTTTCTGATGAAGTTGTTCCACCTTGCAGAGCCGACAGTATCTGCCTGAACTGGACAAATATGTTGTCATTTGTGACCTTTGCATCCTATTGAAAAGAAGCGCAGTTATTAATTGCTTGGACTTTAAACACAATTTCAGTATTGAGGGTTTAAATTTCAGGAATTACATAGAATTCTTCCAATCTTTAAATTTTGTTTCATGCAGAAGAACCAGTTTTCAGTTACTTGCTACATATTTTGGGAAAGGAGAGAAGAGAGAGGGAGGGGAGGGGATAGAATGGGAGAACAGAGGAGGGAAGGGGAGGGGAGGTGTTTTGAATGTGAATCACTTCTCTGTCATTAAACCATTGGTAAGAGATGAGCAGAGCTTCCCTTCTGTATAGCTGGGTTGGGTTGTTTTTTGTGTGCCCTTGGTCTGCTGTCTTCACTGATGAGCTATAAAGAGTTACAAGTCTTGTCATTGACTCTGAATAATGGAGAATTCTTCTTTTCTGTTTGTCTGCTATCTATTGTAAGAAACACTGCTGAAAGACTATGAACTGCATTCATTTTGCCCTCTTTGTTAATGCCTCCATGTTTGAAGTAAAAATGATGTCACACAGTATGAATAAAGAATTAAACCTCAAGAATGAAACTTCCATTTTAAACCTTTAAGGAACCATCAGCCTTCCTGATTATAGAGAGGACCTGTAGAGAGTTCACGGCAGGGTATCTTTCTTCCTCATTCTTATTTCAAGATAGAATGCAGAAGCTGTAGAAGGTGCAGATACATTCTCTCAGTCTTGCTATGATCTGGTTTTCATAGAAGGCAAGGGAATGCAGGGAAAAAGGAAAAAAAAACAAACCCAGAGGGTAAGATGTAGTGGATCTAAATGAAAAATACCATGTTTCTCTTCCAGTGAAGAACATGAGCAAGAAAACAGAGGAACTAATATCCTGGGTGCTGTTTACTTCAGTCAACGCTGGAGTACAAAGTTTTGTCAGGTCTTACTGTTTTGATGCACTCATACACGTACAGACTTAAAAAGACTGTGTATTTTGTCTTCCCACTAAGTTTCCGTATGACTTTATTTGCAGATTTTTTTGATTGTGTAGTTTGTGTGAGTTACAAGTCATCTCCTACTGTTCTCTTGCAGAAAAACGTTGTCCCATCCTCCAGAAACCAGCAGATGTGACAGTTCTCCCTCTCAGATGTGGGCTGGAGCCTGCTGTTTCTGGGACTGTGTGCCGGCTGAGCTGTCCCCAAGGATTCATCTTGTCTGGAGCTAGAGAAGAACTAAGGTGCATTTCATTTGGGAGATGGAGTGCAAACATCCAGGAGGCTCTGTGTAAAGGTAGAGACCAGCACAAAATCATGTCTGTGTACACGTGTGCAGAACTGAAAGGAAGCACACAGCAGATAACTGAGTGAGGACAGGTTTGAACTGGGGAAAGTGTGATTTAAACAGTGTATAACAAGTGTTGCCTGTACCTCTATAACTTGGTTGTCAGATTTAATTGTAGTTTTTAATAAAAATGTGGAGTTCAGAGGTCACTTAAGTGTCACCTTATAGTGCTCATCATCAGCTGCCTTTTCTGGGATCCATCTCATGATGGGTTGGGAAGCTGCCTGATAAAAGGCCTGATCTGCAGGGAAGTTTCGAATTTCAAAGTAGAAGTAAAAGCTCTTAGCTTAAAAATAGTCAAAGTGGAACCCACGCTTCTAGTAAAATAACAGTGATAATAATATTACTACTGGTTTAGCACAAGTTTATGTAAACCCTCTAGTCAGAGCAAAACTGTGAATGCCTTGTAAACCCTGGCTGATAGACAGGCTATAGAGGAATGTTCATTTCAGTTGTCTTTGATCTGACTATGTCTGTTGACATGCCCCAAGCCACGGTGCACAAGAGTTAAGGCCAAAATTGTCTAACACAAGCGTATTGGCTGACACAAGTGTATTGGTTGAGCAGGGAGTATAAAGATAGGTTGAAGATGGTTACATGCATTTTGGAATGGTTCTACCATGTTTACCCACCTCTTTTAGAAATGTTAGGCTGTTTATTCCCTTTCACACATGCACAACTGGATTGGAAGGATTCTGGTTTTGGATTATAGCAGAATAAAACCAAAAGTGCAGTTTGTCAGGGAATATGCTATTCACCTCTTCCTGAAATGTTGTTCTCCTAGAATTATTATTTTCTCCCCCAGCTGAGGCCCTCGACAGCCACTGGGTGAAAGAACAGTACAGAAAACAGTTATAGCAGTCATCATGCCAGGTCACTACAGAAACTGAGGGGTTTTTTCCCTGTAAAGGCCAGGAAGATTTTATCCCCCTCTTTAAACGTACTATTTTCCACTCTGTGATGTACCACATTGTTTTTCTGAATCTTTTGTGTAAACCTGTGCCAAACCACAGCTTTTAATATTTGATGGGATCCTAGCATAAGATGACAAGCTGAAGTGTTCAGATAAAGGTAAAGCAGCATGGCTTGGGTTCAAGTTTTTACATATTACCAATGAATAAAGCCAATGAATGAAGTAGGAGGCACTGAGAAACTATGAAGGTTATTCTTTTTTAGTAAAAATGAACAGTTGCATTTCAATTGCTTTCATTCTTGTTATTATCTTTCTCTGTTTTGCTGCCAACATAGTTGGCCAGTTCAAAGTAGCCATTTTCTTTATGATTTATTTATTATTAGTCTTTTTACAGAATTTCACTTTTAGATGGAATTTGCCCCAGCCTGGAGGCTGTGGTCAAGGGAGTGTGAACCATAACTGGTAGTTACTTATAAGAGTGCATTTGTAATAAAACTTTCATCTGAATCAGTTCAGAGGAAGACAAAATCACTTGTATTTATTGCTTTGCATTCTTAACTGTGGAATTTAATTGCCTGAGTTATGTCTTTACTGGAATTATTTAGTAATAAAAGTGTAAGTGATATCAGTTCTGAGTTGTTTTAAAGCCTGTTGGGCATAGATGAGTTCAGAGCCAAATGTGTCCTTGTCTCATGAGTCTAGAAACCATTTATCAAGCAGCACTACAGCAATGAAATAACCTGACCACAAATGTTTTGGGAGGCCCTGTGCCAGGAAACTGAAGAAGTACTTCAAATTTGTCAGAGAAACTTGAGGCTTAGATGTTGGTGGTGATGTTACACGTACTGTATCACCACTCCTTCAAAACCATCCAGCATTGTCACCTGTCACCAGAAGACTCCATTTGTCCTACATAATGCCGTATAACAGGAGTTTACTAAGGAGCATTTCCAGCAGCTGCTGCCCAAATTCTTGCCATTGGTTCTTTCGAGTCAGTTCCACACCATGCTTCAGAGAATTCGAGTCACTGCTGTCTTGTTCATAGTATGTATATCATGTCACGAATACTTAAGAGTTTTTTTGAGTCACTGATTATCTGAAGTATTTTTGTCTGTATGTGTCATGTGTGTGGATAGTGAAAGGATAGAGAAGGAAGGGATGAATAATAAAAGAAACAAATTAATTCTTATTTATTCCTTGTTTTTTGATTCTGTGTAGAAGTAAGTCTCATTGTGCTCAGTGAAGTAAAAAAATACAGCAAAAATAAGTCCTTTCCCCAGGAAAATTTACTATTGAGATATGAGCCAATAGGCAAGAATTAAGAAGGAGCAGAGATAGGAAGTTTTCAAAAATATGTACATTTATATTCCAGGCAGTATGAAAAACAATGGTTTTAACAAGTTTCAGTCTAACCATTACAGACATTTATTTTACTTCTGTGATCCCGCATATAAAACTATTTTGTCTTTTTCTGGGTCAGATATTGAAGCGCCTCGGATCCGCTGTCCAGACAATATTGAGACTGTGACTCTGGAACATCATAACTCTGCTAATATCAGCTGGCAGGTACCAACAGCTGAGGATAACTCTGGAGATGAGGCAAGTTAAAATCTATATCTGTTTGACTGGAGGCAGTCTTTCTGATTTCAATTAATTTTATGATTCACTAGAATTTCTTTGTTCTGATAAATAGGAGTAGAAAAAAAACCTGCTAGAAAGTTTGTATCTTAAAAATTTAGCATTTTCTGTCTTGATTAGAATTATGAGGTACAGGACACTGCATGGAATTTCAGTGCATAAAACCTCATATGGTTAATTTATGTGGTCAAAAGAAAGAATGTGCCCTTGTTTACAAGATGGAGACATCTGCTTTAAAAATGAGCACTTAGAATGTCAAGAAGTTTAATAAACTCTTCTCAGAAGGAAGCAAACCAGTTCATTAATCTAAAAGGTTAACAAGTACACAGTGTGATAAGTAAAAACTCATTTCAGCTTTCTGAGTGAGAAAGAGAAACCTCATTTTCCTGTGCAACTTCAGAAGTGGGCCTTTGGCTACTATGGGTATCAGAGATCTGGAAATGGAGTTACAAGGAAAACTTGCTCCAGAGCTCCAGAGCTTCATAAAGAGTAGCATTTCCTACAGGCTCATACATGATCCATTTACAGCTTTATCAGTAGTCAGCAGAGGGACAATGAGTCTGTGTGTGCCTTTAATTTACTGCAAACACAGGAGTTTTTTGCACTAAGAAGTTGAGCTATCCCAGTAAAAGATATTTAAGTTTTTCTGTAGCGTAGTCATGGTCAGGTACTGTAGCTCTGCTGGCACAGAGTCATTCTTTGAACTGTAGAAGTCAAGTGCCTTAGCTCTTAGTTGTAAGAAGCTTGTCAAAATCGTGGCTGTCAGGTAAACTAACTGCTGTTTTACACATGAAACCATTTCTTTTAAAGACAAATTCTTTAAGACAGTTCTAAGCCATATGAAAAAGCCACAGACAGTATCTAAGTGTCATTTACTCCAAATGTAAGGTTCCTTTGCTGTGCCAGAACATATTGAAGCATCTGTGGGCTAATGACTCCTACACGTATTTAGGTCAAAACTGGATATGTAAGTACTTATAGCCCACAATTGTCTCCTCCACTAATTTCCCAGGTCTGCTGCCCTTGCAGCTGGAGAACTGAACTGCAGACAGGTTCTGAGCTGATGTAGTTTGTGTTCAGTGCAATTAGGCACACGAAGTTTTTTAATGCACACTGCTGTAAACTGCAGCAGGTCAGGGTCCAAATCCTGACTGAGTAAATCCCTGTTGCTATACAGAAGGCAGACTTAAGACAGGGCATAGAGCACTCTGTTGCAAAGTCCGTCCTCATTACTTTGAGAGGCTATTTGTATTAAGAATGAGTAGGCTTAACATTGAAGGATACTATTCTGTCCATTTTTTGAAACATGAATATCATGATTAGTAACCAGCTTTGGTTTCTAAATAACAACTGTTTTCCTGTAACAGGTCTCAGTTCGTGTTACCCCAGCTTTCATACCACCATTTCTTCTCCCAATTGGCAAAGCTGACATTACTTACACAGCAACTGATAAGTCGGGCAATGAGGCAAGCTGTACGTTCAGTGTCAAGGTTATTGGTAAGTGCTGTTAAAAGTCACTGGGGAAGTCTGCCTGTCATGTTTGAAACCTTCTGATTGGTGCAGAAAGAGACTGGGAGTCACTGTGGCCCTTATATGTGCAGTCATAAGCCCACGAGTGTTATCATCTCCACAAATCCTTTGCTGATCTTTGGTCACTGTTCACATAGTGTGCAGTCATTGCTCACAATGTTTGGTTTCAGTTGTGTATCATTCTGCCATTCATTCTGAATGTTAAGATTTCTCCTCACACTGGTATATTAAATGCTTTATTGTGTTGCCACTTACTGCCTTCATCATATATCTGTATTTAATTCTTTAAATACTCCAACAGGATTTCCAAGGTTTGCACACGTTGCTGATGCAAATAATTGCTAAAGTGTTTCTATCAGACAGTTGTGTTATTCAGCAGTCCTGTAGGTAGTCCAAGATTTGCTCTGTAGAAAGCAAACACTGCAGAAACCATGAGTTCAGTAGAAGAATTAGTCTTGTCCATTCACTCAGCATCTTCCAATTGCAGAAGCTTCCAGGTGTGCATTTTATCTTCTGATGTGAGCTTAAAACTGCTGCTTACCTAACTTCTTCTGATGATAGATGCCATTTGAGTTTGGCAGTAGTTCTGTAAGCTAATGCCATACCATCCTTTCAAATTCTTCAGATGTAGAACCTCCTGTAGTTGACAGATGCAGATCTCCACCACCCATGCAAGCAGCAGAGAATGCTTACCCAGCGACATGGGAAGAACCAGAATTTTCAGACAATTCAGGTGAGATAGTGCACCCCAAAACAAGCATGCAACAGTAGAAGGCTAGAGAACCTGTTCACTTGTTTGAGATTTTTTTATGTTTCTTCTATTTATTTGTTTTCAAGAACACTTAATTTTGAAGATGTACTGCCATTTGCTTTTCCGTTCGTCAAGATTGGGTGTCAGTAACCCTTTTTTACTTACTGATGTTTTAGATTGTCTCTTGACTCTTCTAGGTGGTCCGTTGACTGTCACTAGGAGTCATGCACCTGGAGATCTCTTTCCCAAAGGAGAAACAACAGTTCAGTACACAGCCGTGGATCCTTCTGGAAATAACAGGACGTGTGAGATCCACATTGTCATCAAAGGTTTGTTGTCTTCATCTCCTGCTCAAGACCATATGTCATTGATCTAATTGAACATCATAAAGGATGCAGGAATGCTTCACTTTTTCATTTAGTCTCCACTTTTTCATTTAGTTATTTCCATTTTATATTGGAGTCACTTGAAGGCAGTCAGGATATTTGTTAGTATCAACAAATAAATTGTCTAAGACTGAAACAGCACAATAGTGAATTTGGCCCTATAAATTCAAATTTGAATGTAAAAGCATTAAAATTACAATTCATTAAACAGTAAAACTTATAGAAATGGATTTTTTTTTTTTATATGACAGATACCATGTGAGCTGTATTAATACATAATTACACCAGTCTTGTTTCAAATCTGTAATTAAAAAGGAAAACTTTCTGCCAATTTTTCTTTAGTCACCTACAAGTATTGTTGCAGATAATAAAGCACTCTTTAGATTTTAGAATCTGTCTGTACCTATAGATATACTGCTGCATTTTGTGTACTGCACAGACATCTTTTCCTCACAGTTCACTTTCTTCTTTAAAGTCCAAACAATAATTTGGCAGATAAAGTATTAAGGATGAAAATTCTACTTTCTAGTTTTTATGTCTCAGCTGGATATCTGTATAAAAAGATCAGTTAGTGAAGAGAGAATTTAAAATCGTGCAGGCTGGCATTTTGGTTATAGATTTTAGAAACCATAAGTTGCAAATTGATGTGCTAGTCTCTGATTTGCTCTAAATCTTAGAAAGAACAAGCCAGTGCTTAGAATTGGCATTATTTCAGGTTCTATACCACCTTAGACTTTTTGTGGTTCAGTATTTGTCACATAATGTTTTCAGATGTTCACAACCTCCTTCACAGTAGGGAATATAAGCAAAAAATTGAATAGCTGGAGTTTTACGGTCAGTTCCCCCTAAGATTATTTTGACAAGTTCATGTGTTGTTGCAATGGTGCAGGATGGATAATGTTTAGTTTCAGAATTCAAGATGTAATTTAGTTTACTAGAATTCATTGTATGTAATTCATGTTAAAATTTAGATTAATGTTTTATATTATTTTAGTAAATAGTTTCTCATGTGTATCACAACTTTTTTTACCATCTTTGTGTTTCTGGATTTCAAATTCCAGTGGCAGAATTTGAGAATTATTTAGCAGTAGCCTGATCCTGACTTCGTGGAAGTAACAAATAATACTTCAGCAGAGGCAAGATCAGGTTAATACTAGGTACTTTTGGAAACCCTGTCAGTGCCGTTTTCCTGCAGGATCACTTATCTCACCACATTCATCAATATATAAATCTTTGTATTGTTTACAGGTTCTCCCTGTGAAATATCCTTTGAGCCTGTGAATGGGGATTTTATATGCACATCAGATGAAGCAGGAGTTAATTGCACATTGCACTGCGCAGAGGGTTACAGCTTTTCAGAAGGATCGAGTGAAAACTACTATTGTGCATATGAAGATGGTCTCTGGAAGCCACCCTACTCTCCAGAGTGGCCAAGCTGCTCTTGTAAGTCTTACTGTTACTAAAATAAATCTGCAACTCACCAAACACTATGTTTAATGATAAAGTAAATAAAAATGTCTTAGAAATTTTGACTTCTATTTCGTTATAACAAATGTCTGTCCACTGCCTCTGAATTGTTACAAATATTATGAAATAATACTTGGAAGTCTGTAAATGTATTATTTCAGAAGCTTTCTGAAACACAAGTATAGCAGTGAATTTGAATCCTAGGAATCACAAAACCGCAAAGATGCAAAGCAGACAGGTTAATTGAAACAGTTTTTTTACAAACACTAACAGGGTCTTTTCAGTAAGAATTACCACAGTATTTGCAACTTATTGATGCAAATATATAGTGTGCACTCTATTTACATATCTAATTACCACCAGATCAGAAGAGTGCATGTGTTTTCTTTGAGCTGGACACATGCAAAATTTCGGCTGTGGAATTTTCCACCTTTGGTGACGTTTTTAAGATGAATGTATTAGAATTACATTTGAAGCCAGTCTTGGTACCATGTTGCATCCATTTCCATCAAAGTTGATTTCTTGGTTTCAGCAAAAAAAGAGCAGTGTTTCAGCTATGAACAAGCAAGAGTTATGTTTCAGAGCTATTTATTAATTCAGAATTCGTAACCTGGACACTTAGGAACTTAACTCTGATTGAATTCTGGCTGATAGTTTTCCATATTTAGCCTAGCAGCATTAGTAATAAGAGTTTTAATATTTATTGCTTCTCTCTCAGTAAAAAGTAAGTATGAAATTTGTTGACAGCTTACAGGTTTCTTCCCTTAAGAAAATGCTGAAGTACATAAATGACCTTTCTTTTAATGTCTTCTAGCTTTTCCAGTAAATTTGATGCCTGCCAAAGGGTTGTATTAACTGCATTGGCTGAGATATGAGTGATCCACTTAGGCTGCTGATTTAAAGACAGTGCTTCTTACCTTATTGTATTCCAGTTTCAGCCTGAATTATCTTGATTTTAGCTATAAAGCTCTTGCACTGATCAGTAAAAATTTATTTCTCCAAAATTTTTCAGTAAATCGTTTTGCAAACCATGGGTTCAAATCCTTTGAGATGCTCTACAAAGCAACACGATGTGATGACAACAATCTTCTAAACAGATTTACTGACGCATTCCAGAGTGCACTTGGTAAAATGGTAGGTTAGTAAATACTCCTTCCCTTTATATACTTCTTAAAAAAATATACATAATTGTTATTTTTTCCAGTTAACTGATTTTGTACAAGGAAAGTAACTCATAAATGAGATCTGTGCTTTTTCAGAAGATGACAAGTCATCTTTAAAAATTAAGATGATTCACTGGCATTTTAGTGTAATTCAGATTAGTCTTCAATGTGGAATTATATGGGACAGCATACATGTCCAAGTAGCTTAGGAATCTGCAGGTAGATTTTCAGTAGGCTTCCAAATGGAACCTGTGCCATTTTGAAAACCCCAGTCAATTGTCCCCTAACCTCAGTGTTGTTTTTGAAAGTTGGATGTGATAGTAAAATAAATGCATTTTATATAGCATATGTATGATACGTATCCATATAATATGAATGAACATACATATACAAATGGGTAATTCCACATTTGGTGTGTATGTCCAGGCACTTAAATCCAGTAGTAGTGATTTGCTCGGGTTTCTTGAGGTTACGAGTTCTCAGTCTTGTCATTCAGAGCTGCATGGCCCTGAATTTGAAGAGGTACCATGTTACTTCTCTACCATGTCTCTTGCTTTCCACTTCAATATCACAATCTGCCTTCCTAAACCACAAATCTGTCCTCAGCTGAAAAGCAGAAACAGCAGAACTTTTAGTTGTGGTCTCAGGAGTGGGTGTCCAGGCCAAGTGTGACAGCATTGTTCCAGTAGAGAACACTGGCTTTTTGCAGAACATGGCTCATAAGCAAATAAAAGCTTTTCTCGTAACTAAAAAACATTGTTAGCACATACAGCTAATTGGCAAATTCCTTCAACTTTGGAATATATGCCAGTAGCCCTTGTCAAATGGCTGGAAGCTTACATAACGCGTCAGACAATGTCTGATGCTTGGACCTAAATGTCTGTTAATCTCTTGCTTTGCTTCAGGTTTATTCTCTTCCAGTAGAGAAATCTTGACTGGTTTTATTTCTGTTTCTTTCCCCTAAGAGCCCAATACAACCAGGTTCCAGTGTTTAGACAGTTACTATTGGGAAGCAGAAAATAAAAAGGAAAAAATACCTAGTGAGCTTCCAAGCAATTACATAAAAATGCAACGGTCTGAGAAAACATTCAAAAAGGCTGTTTTGAATATGCTTATTCCTATTCCCAAGAATTTGAAACTCTAGCAGAGATCTGAAAGGGGGGAAGGAATGGGCAGGAGCCATCTTTCCAATGAAAGTTGATATGGAAAAAACAGAACAATTTCAAAACATGGCCTAGGGCAAACTCGCTTCAAACCTTTCTGGAAAAAGCAAGAAATATATACTTTATCAAAAATTATGCAGTCATCTGTTCATGTCTAATCTCCACTGCTTTTATGGAGGGAAGAAATAAATGATACCACAAAGGTTTCTACTGAGTTTTCTGTTTTGTGATTTCTGTCCTCCTGAGATTATTTTCTCTGTCCTCTGAGGTTTTTTGGTGCATGGGTCCTTTTCCATGGATAAGGAGAGGTCCTTTCCATGGATAAGAAATAAGGTTTGAAAGCTAGAAAAAAGTGCCAGCATTGTTGTCAATATGACAGAATTATAAGTAACATAGTTGGAAAAACCACAGATGCTTTTAAATACGTGAGCTCACCTGTCATCTTTTGTAGGGAGAAACAAGCCTGAATTTATTTCTGTATTTTGGGATTTCACATGCAAGAGTGGTTAACTGAATTGACATCTTCTCTTAAAAATAAAAGATCTTCTATAACAAAAAGTTTGCACACCTGCAAGTTACCCTCTTATTTCCCAGTTTTATCAATAGAACTTGATTCTTTCAGCTGACCTTGCCAAGGTTGTAGGAGACATGAAAGGGGAAATCTGGTGTCAGTGGCAGAAGCAGTGCTTTACATTGTAACTAAGTTTTTTTAAGTTAGTGGAGAGGGCTATGTGGTTTTATGTTTTTTAATGTTATTCTTCTTTATCTTGGAAGGTCCCATCATTCTGTAATGACGTTGATGATATTGACTGCAGATTGGAAGATCAGACACAGAAACATTGCTTGGAATATAATTACGATTATGAAAATGGGTTTGCCATTGGTAATTATGGATTCCATAGATTTTTAGCCATCCAGTTTTAATACAGCATAATTCCTGCAAAAATGTCTTCTACGAGATACTTTTTTGAAATAACTGTGGCACTCGTAATGTAATAAGCAATTACATCATAGGTTTTATAAAAATATCATGTAACTGATGTCTGGTATTGATGCTGCTTGCTATACAGTGTAGAGGTTTGTTGAGGTGCCTCATGGTGGGGAGGGGAGAAAAGGGCACACACACAAAGTCTTAGAAACCTGCTTGGTTAGCCTGCAAGAAAGAAACTTTTTAAAAATGTGCAGTTTCAAACCAAAAGACTGAAAAGGTAGGATAAATTGTTTTGGAGATTGTTATGAAAATGAGGAGCGTCTATGATGCTGGTTTGAATCTGCACAGAACCCTCACTGTGTAAAGTTATACAAGCTTAAGTTTGCCCAGTAACTGTGAAATTACATCCTGTGTGCAAGGGCAGGTTTTGCACCATGACTGCAGCTATATCAGAGTGAAAACAGTGACAGTCCTTGTGTCTTGTGGCAGTGATTGTTTTATGACAAGTAAGTTGTCATTTTCAGTCCATTTTCAAACAGGTTAGTGTCCATGTTGTACTGCTGTTGTTCTTGGCCTTTCTGAGTTCCATGGGGGTGCTCAGAGCAGAAAAGCTGAAAATGGGTAACTTTTATTACCTGTCTGAGCAGAAGGCATTTTGTCAGGTCCACATCACAATGTGTACTCTGTCACAGGACTGTGTTTCTTTTACAGGTTTATAGTGGAGTTAGTTGGTAGTTTCCTGCTTGTGCTCACCTTTTAGACGTGCTTCACTCAGTCTGAGAGCACATTTTTTTGTGTTCAGACGTGGGGCAGGGCTGGATGCTCAGTGTGCACTTGTCATCAGGGTAAGGACGAATGCTGATGACAGCTGGAACTAACTTGTAAGGGCATTTGGAAGAAACAGTGTTAAGGACATGGAATGTGGGGTCCTGTTCTCTTCCGGTTCATTTCAACCTCTTACCAGAGTAACCTTGTTGCTGTTTTTCAGGAATTTCTCATGATTTGCACTGGGGAGGCAGGACAGGAGAACTCCCCTCAGGTCATAAGAGGCAGCAGTTTAGAAAATTAGTTGTGGAATACTCATACAGTATTACCCTCAAAGTTGTGGGGTCAACTTGTCCTAGTTTACACTGTAAATTAAGCCAAATTTAGTTCACTGCTAAGAGGTAATTGGCAGATTTTTTTTCCTATGTTTATATTTTTTAAAAATAAGCTAGATCAATGAAATAGACCATACCTCTCTACAATTAGTCAATATGAAGAAGTAGATTATACACAGAAACAATTGTTTGTTTCTGATTTAAAGCATGTTGCAGGTGAAGGATATTATACAGGGGCTGAATTTGGCTCTCTGCATAACAGAAAATGCCTGTCTGGAGGTAATGAGCACATAAGGTGATGCCTTTTTTGAGAGGCCAGACAATGTTACAACTGTTCAGAAGTTGTGAGAAGATGCAAAGGAGACATGACATAGGCTGTGCTGTGTGTAATTAAGCAGGAAGAGGAAGAAAGAGCAGTATGGAATTGTTTAAGATGTTGCTGGCAGGTGAGGGTGAATGCAAGACAGAAGAAGAGAGAATTGCAATATGTAACTTTTGTAACTATTTTTCTAAAGCTTTGGCTAACTGCACAAGACTGAAGATCTCTACCATATCAGTTAGGAATGAGATTGGTTTTTCCTTTTCATTAGTCAGAATGAGGGTACAATAGGCACTTGTGAGGAGACAAAGTCAACAGTCATCATCTGAAGTTTCAAACAGTCCCCATTCTCTTGGGGTTGTATTTTAGAAATCAGTAGAGGTATTTATTTTCCACATGATGTTGTTTCTCTTTTTGTTCTTTCTTAATGTCCCACAGGACCTGCTGGCTGGGGGACAGCAAACCACCTGGATTATTCGTATGGTGATTTTGTTGATGCAGCACAAGAAGAAGACTTATCCAAGCATCTCTCTGCCTCTGTAAAAGCAGCACCTGCTCGCATCAAAAGGCATAAGCTGAATGTTCCACTAACTGACCAAAAAATCAAGTTAATATTTAATATCACAGGTGAGAGAAGCGAAAATATTGTCCTCCACTTCCTTTTTAAAAATAGCGTTTCAATACATTCAGTAAAACTTCTTCAGTTCACAAAAGCCTGGTGAAGATGCAGATGACAGTTTTCTGGACACAGTCGTAGCCCCATTTCATCACAGACTTTCTACTTGAAGGAAAGATCACAGCCTCATATTCATGGAGGGCTTTGTGCTTTCCACTTTCCACTGACAAGCTTGAGTCAGTGGAATATATATATTGAGTCAGTCAATATATTCCAGAGTACGGTGGGAATGCTGACTGTAAAATCTGTGTGTTTTCATGTTTGCTGTTTATATTCCAGCTAGCGTGCCACTGCCTGATGAAAGGAATGATACATTGGAACTGGAAAACCAGAGACGGCTCCTTAAAACTCTGGAAACAATCACGAACAGGCTGAATAGAACTCTCCATAAGGAACCCATGTATTCTTTTCAGTTTGCATCTGAACTCATTGTAGCTGACACCAACTCACTGGAGACGGAGAAGGCCTTTCTTTTCTGCAGGCCAGGTTCTGTGCTGAGAGGGAGAATGTGTGGTAAGCCAGATGACTTGTTTCTTACATGTATTTGGAATCTTTTTGCAAAGCAAGGTTTTAGAGGATGTTTGCAGAGGGTTATGATTTGACACAGTCCAGAGATTGTGTCTCTCATAACAATAAACTGCAAAAATGCTTTGCACAGTTTGACTTCCAGAGAATGTTTATGTTCCTAACTAAGGCCTGTGGAAAAAAGGATGCTTTTGTAACCAGGATTCCGCTCCCATGGGGAAATCAGGCATATCCATGCTTGGTCACACACAGAAAACAGTGCTTGGTATGCAGTCTTTCAACCCTGTTAGTCTTGTGAGTGATGCGTAGCTAAGATAGGGAATTGGATTCCATTTCCTGTGCATAGTTAAATTTTTGCAGTGTTCCAGAGAGATACCCCATCTGCTGAGGAACAGAGTCACATTTCATATAAACACAGTTTGACTAAATGGGAACTTCCAGGGGCAAGATTTTTCACTCTGAAGGGAACTTATGTTTCCAACATTACAGTCAACTGCCCTTTGGGTACCTATTACTCCCTGGAGCATCTTACCTGTGAAAGCTGCTGGACTGGATCCTACCAAGATGAGGAAGGGCAGCTGGAATGCAAAAGTTGTCCATCTGGTAGCTATACTGAGTATCTACACTCTAGGAGCATCTCTGAATGCAAAGGTGAGAACTTTTGTCTTATTCAGACAGCCACTTCTGAATGCTTGGTGACATCCTTTTGTTTCCCATGGTGGAAGTACAGGGGTACTTCATACTGGTGTGAAATGAGGAGCATTCCTAATTGTACTTTGGTGCACATGTATAGAGAAAAATCCAAGTTTTCACCACTGCTGTAGCTTGCAGGATGCCTGGGTAGATGTTTTAAGAAGAGTTGGCCTTTGAAGATTTGCTTCATTTCTGTCTTTCATTTCTGAGAATGCGAACCCATTTTTCAGGGACTAATAAACTTAAAATAATATCATTTTTGTCATTGCCAGCCCCACTCCACTACAGTGCTGAGGCATTGAACAGCTCAAAACCATTATCTCTTCATGGCTTGTTCTGAAAAAGAAGTTGGTAGTTTTATTTCCTTTTTGTTGTCTTATCATTAATTTTTTTGATTGAAATGAGTTGCAGTAGATTATCTGTGAAGCTGATTGGAGGAGAATTCACTGGTTAATAGTTCACAAATGCACTATCAGTAGCTTACCACAATTGTCTTTTTTTTTACTCTTTGTACCCATGAAGTCCTTCAGAGTAGAGTAAACTCCAGAAATAAAAGTCCTTGTGACATGTAGTGTGATTTCAGCATTATTTTCAGAGATCAGGAACCATGTTTTCTGTTGGAGATTGCTTAATATTTCCAAATTCTTCTGCCTTACAGCTCAGTGCAAGCAGGGAACGTATTCATCTAATGGTCTTGAGACCTGTGAAACATGTCCACTTGGAACATATCAGCCGGCATTTGGATCCAGGAATTGTATCTCTTGCCCAGAAAATACATCAACAGTAAAAAGAGGCGCAGTAGATGTCTCAGCTTGTGGAGGTTTGTAACAAAAGGAGCAATGAGATTTTTTTTAAACTAAATACTAAAAATTTCCAAGTTGTTGTTTGAACATCAGCTAATGTAATTCAATACATCTGCCTGAGATTGAATTCCTCTTGTGGTTGAGTGTGGACCAAGCAACATTTCCCAGCAAAATGATAGGTCATTTCCTGATACCCTGATAATTTCAGTTCCCTCCTCCTGATTTCCAAAGTGGACTCTTATCTGAAGATAAATAAAGTGAGATACATGATGGGTACCTAAATGAAAATAAAACCTTCTTCCTTACAGAAGAGAAAGGGAATGATATTTGTCACTGTTATCTCTGGAACAGCTTCCACATTTTCTGTAAAAAATACTGCATTTTAACAGAGTTTGTTCCATAATGCTTTCCAAGAAATTCTCCTCATCTGTCTTGGACAAGCTTCTCCAGAAGGATTCCCAGGGTAAATAATCTGCAGGGATTGATGGTACAAAAAAACCTTTTCTTCATCATTACTCCTTCTCAAAGGAAAAAATTAAAACAGGTGTGAGAGATAAAAGAGAAAGGAAGTTCCATTTGAAAGCTGCCCCCAGAGTAGCAAAAGTAGTAGAATTAAATACTTCCCTGATGTTTGCATAGTCCTTTGCGAAAGACATGTCACCCCGCAGAAGAATTTAAATAGGCATTTCCTAGAGTTGTGAATTCCTGGCAGGTTTCATCCTGTTTCTTTTAAGTTTAAGGAGGGACTATGAGGGGAGGAAAGTGATCAAAAAGAGGTGAGGGAAGGTAGGGTGGAGATGCAAGAGACCAGATCACTCAAAAAATTGGCCTTTTGTTCTTGCAGTACCGTGTCTTGCAGGCGAGTTCTCTCGTACAGGTTTGACACCTTGCTACCCTTGTCCCAGAGACTACTATCAACCAGACCCAGGAAAGTCCTACTGCTTGTCTTGCCCCTTTTATGGAACAACTACTGTCATTGGTGCCAGATCCATCACAGATTGTTCAAGTAAGCCAAATTATCTCTGCTGGATAAAGTGAATAAATGGATAATATAAGGAGAGCCATCAGTGGTCTTAACAGAAAGCATCCCACTTACTCTCTTCTCTCTTCACAAATGTAGACCTTTGATTCCAACCAGTGAAGTTCACAGCTGGTTCTGCCTACTGATCATACCCAGGCTCAATAAACAGAGTATACATTTGCAGAAAATGAGTGTGTGTGTACACTGTATGTATATATATATATATATATATATACTGTAGAGAGATATATATAAATATACACTAATATCTGTATACATGCATGTATCTGTTTATAAAAATGTATAAATTTTTCATATGTACACACATGTGTTTATATATAAACACATATATGTTTTAGAAATGTATGTCCTTACAAATACATATTTGTGTAACAGTACTGTAAAGTTTGCTTTTTATTCCCACAAATTCACTTTTTTGCAGCATATCTTTAGATGCATTTCTAACATGCACTCATGGAATAGGGACCTTGCCATACAGTGTCATTAACAGTACTTTCATATCTTTCTTCTTTAGGTTTTGGCTCTACTTTTTCAGCAGCTGAGGAAAGTGTAATGATGGTACCAGCCTTTCCAGAAAATATCAGCAAACAGTACAAAGTCAGCAGTCAGGTAAGGACAAGTGTTATTTATCAGTGCTATCTCGAATGAAAGAAAAAGTGCTTTATGCAGCAGTGAATGACTAAGACCTTTTCTAATGTCATTGTTTTGCTGACAATATTTCCTGAAGAGATGGAAGCAATGGTTTAGGGGGGAACACTCAAACTCTCTTCATAATCATAGAAATACTTTCATTGAACAGGGGAGGTGGCATCAGCTGTTGTCAATATTTAATTTTGGAATTAAAGCCTTTACCTGATTAATGAAATATTTATTACACTTGTAAACTACACAGAAGAGATTCAGCCAATATATAAAAATTAGGTTGACTGTACTCAGTCATCTGAGGTCTTCCATATGCTGAATCCCAGAAACTGCTACCAATCATCTAAATCTCAGTTGTAAAATCTTGAGTTTACATATACTAACATACACTTGAGAAGAGGCAAACAGAGCTCCCTTCTACTGTGAGTACCCCCTTTGAAACACAGGCAAATCCTTGTGTGAAACTACTCTAATGACAATGTTTGCCAGAGATACCTCCCACCATCTCACCCTCAGTGTGTAACCCTTGACAAGGCTGTTTTGATTGAGTCTAAAATTGGGATATTCTGTAAACAGGAGCAAAGTTGACTCATGATAAATTTGGCCTGAACCATTGTATAACATAGGGACCGATGACAAACTTATCTCCTGTTGTTTTAGTTGATCATTTACTCAAGGGCTTTGATGCATTCAGGTTTGCTACAATAGAAGAAATAATGCCACACAGTGAAGTTCTGTGCCAGCTGACCTGATGGCCAGTAGCAGGAAATGACTAGCTGATGTTAAAGGAGGCAAAGTGGAAAATTCACAAATAAAGGATATCTTAATATAAAATATTAAGAATCATAGCTAAGAAAGTTATGAGGGAATAACTGTGACAGTCACATTTTACTGGTTAAAAGGTAATTTTAAAAGAATGTTTCAGATGTGTGGCATTTTTCTGTACGAATAAAAAAGAATAGTTGGTGTGCTGCAGAGACAAAGAGGAAGAAGTAGAAGTTAGTGCTGGTGACTTTTTTATCCCATCTTTCCAAAGTGACTATAGGGTGTACAGTTTAATTTTGTGCCACCTTTACTGTAATTATATCATTCATGCCTCTGACAGGTCTTTCATGAATGTTTTCTGGAACCATGCCACAATAATGGGACATGCAAGCAATTGGGAAGTGGATATATCTGCATATGCCCACTTGGATATACAGGTAAAAAATTGAGAAGCAGGTGGAGTACCTAGTATGTCTCAATGCCTTTAACATGAGCAAGTGTAAAGGAGCAAAACATTTCAATATAACCTAACTAATTGGAATATCCATCATATATTTAGAATACATATTAAGAAAGTAAATACTTCTTCATGTTCTTGCTGAATTATCTTGTATTTAGCAGAAATGATTTTGAATGGGATTTCTTTTAATGGAGTTAGTGCATTTGAAAATCCTATCACTTGCCAATATTTGTGATTAACAAAAGCTGGAAATTTGCACTCTAGACGGAAAACTCCACTTGTACTTGTACTGTGCCTGTACTTCTTTTTGGTGTTGGCTTCCCAGTTTCTTCAAAGCAAACAGATGTCTCTTAATTCGGCTGTTATCAAGCCTACTTGTGATAGATATTAAGTGCCACTCTCTGGAACTGATCAATCTGTTGCCAAACATGCATCACACCTTTCTAATAACATTTTGCCTCAGGTCTGTTAAAACACAAACTAATAAGAAGATAATAAACATTGAGTAGTCATGACATCTCTGTTTCTGAACAATTTCAAATTTCGCCTCCCTATTCTGAATCCTTTATTTTGTGTTCCAGGCTTGAAATGTGAAACACAAGTTGATGAGTGTAAATCATCTCCTTGTCGAAACAATGGAATGTGTAAAGATGGCATTGGGACCTTTGTTTGCCATTGTCAACCAGGCTATTCAGGTAATTTCACTTCATAGCTTTTTTTCAAACAGGCATTGTTTCTGTGCCAAGTAGATAACACAAAACACAAGTTCTGTATAATTCCACACCCATGGAATTATAACAGGAAAACAGTCTGATCTACAGGTTAGAGTAGGGTTCTACTGCATGTCAATAGATTTTGAAATAAAAGGATGAGCATTTGAGGCTGGGGGGGTGTATGTATGCTTCTCTTTTGTGGCATTTCCGGTCTGAAAAAAGGAATAAAGTGTAGAGAAATAGTAAACACTCATAGGGAAAGTGCTTGCGAGACTGAGTGTGGCCTGACTAGACAAAACATTTATGCAGTTGCTTTACTGCTTCCCTACAAATAAGTGAGGGGGCTTTTGCTTATATTTTTTCTCAGTGTTTTTAACTGTCAGCTGCATGTACATTGAAGGTATTGAAATCTATGGTGAAACTAATGCTTGAGTACTTTGCCAAAACAGCACCTAATTTTTTAAATCTTGAAATAAACTATCAAGGAGATAATTTTGTGTGATTAAAAAAAAAAAGACTTTCTGTTTTCCACCAGAAATAGTCTCCGTCATTGTCCACGTTTATGGCTATGTATTTATCGACAGCAGCACCAGCTGGATTGTTTGTTAAACTTTATAAAGAGACACCATGGACTTTGCCTCTTTCGCATCCCAGCATCTAAATAACACAGAGAATCTCTGTAGGTGTTTGCAGTAAAGCAGTCAATGATGGAACTTTTTCATCTGCTCTCAGTGGCCTTTGTTATGCCAGCAGTATGGTGTTCTGTTTTCCACATCCAGTCTCTCAGCATGCAGACAGTGACTATGTCTTGATCATGCCTTGTAATCCTTGCTGTTTGAAGGTCTCTTGTGTGAGGAAGACATAAATGAATGTAGCTCCAGTCCGTGTTTGAATGGAGCCCACTGTGTTGATGGCAAGAACGGTTACCACTGCACTTGTGCAAAAGGATTCACAGGTACACCTTGTTTTGTTTAAGTCAGCCTTTGCTCTTTCTGACAAAACAATGTCTTCCTACCCTGCCCAAACTATTTCCATCTCATTGCTATATAGCAATATATTTATTTTATATATATATATATATATATATAAAATGTTGATATGGATGTACTAGATTCCTTACATCCATCTAATCTGTCAGAGTTTCTGTAGTGTAAAAGTGGCTTCAGAAGGATTTACTAAGTGCTAGGTCTTTTATTACTAATTTTGCCATGAACCTAATGTGAGATGTTGAGGAAAGAATAAAGACATTCACATGGGTTCTAATTGTTGGTTTTAATTTTATTTTAAAAGAAAAATAACAATAGACAAGATGGTCTATATTAAAACTACTCCCAATCCCCGTACTTGGCTTCCTTCTGCTTTCATACATTCCTGTAACAAATGCACGTATCTGTTAGCATGTTGCCAAAGAGCTCAGTTTCTTCATTCTTCAGTGATTGTAACATAGAGCTTCTTTCACATCAGAAATCCCAGAATTCTGGCCTTCACATCTCTCCTTAGAGTTAACGTTTCAGCCAAATATCTTCTGTAGCAGATTTAGTTGCTCCAAATAGTTCCTCAGGTGATTTTCTAATTCAGCCCAAATTACTCACATAATGGTCAAGATACATTTAAATTCCTCACAATTTGCTATGTGTTAATTTCTATAACTGCAAAGATGGTTCCGGAATTCTTCTATGTCCACTTAACAGTCCTTGAAAATGAGAGATGGGTTAGTAATTTTCTTTTTTAAATTGATTCAAGCCAAAGCTATTTATTCTTTTTTTCTCAGGTGCTCACTGTGAAATGGAGGTCAATGAATGCCTTTCAAACCCATGTCTTAATAGGGCTATTTGTGAAGATCGAGTTGGCAGTTTCTCCTGCAAGTGCCTCCCAGGTTTTACTGGTGTCTTGTGTGAAAGAAACATTGATGAGTGTCTCAGCAGACCCTGTAGGAATGGAGCTACGTGCAGAGATGGTATAAACAGCTTCAGGTGAAAAACAGATGATTAATGTAATACAATGTGGAAAGTCAGACAGATTGTGGTGTTTCAGACTTCTCAGATTTCAGCAAGCCTTTTGGTAGCCTGATCCGATATAAGTGGTCCCCTTATGAATATTAAAAGAGATTTTAAAAGACAAGAAAATATATAATAATGTCTTCACTCTTAAAAAATTCCAAGGTAGATGGCAAAGAAAATATACAGAGTTTGGAATGTAAGCATGATAGGACTGCATGGTTTTAATATTGATCTTCCAAAAGAATTCCATGTTCCTAAACTTCAAGGGCTTATTTTGCTTTCCATGAGAACAATAGGTGATGACCAGATGACCAGTTGTGTATCTGGTAATACTACATTTCTATAGCTTGGGAAGACCTGCACATGTTGAGACTATACAGGTTAAAGTACAAACACCAATGGTAGCTTCCAAATATTTATTTTTATGTTTTAGGGTACCTGAACTCAGATCAGAAGTGGCAAATACCAATAGCAGTGTCATATCCTAGATCACTGTATAGATAGGTGGTCCAGCTGTTAATGTCTGGGTTAAATAACTCTTTCCCTCCCCATATCCCCAGAAGTTTTGGTGCTTTTTAAGTGCCTTGGTTTTCAAAGTAGCAGAGGTTTCGGTGCCTTTTTATACTGCCTTGTGTATCTGCCTGAAAAGTCAAATACTGGTTGATTTTTTTTTTCATTATATGCCACTCCCATTGGCAGATCTGGCCTCATGGCCAGAATTCCTTGTTATGATGGCTGCCACCTTTGAAGTGTGCTTCTCTTCCTCTGTAGGTGTCTGTGTGTGACAGGGTACACAGGACCAAACTGTGAAGTGAACATCAACGACTGTGACTCCAGTCCCTGCTTAAACCAAGCCACCTGTGTGGATGCCTTGAACTCGTACGTTTGTAAATGTCCCCCTGGCTTTACAGGCAGCAGGTGTGAAACAGGTACAAAGGACTAAGTCTCAGACAAAGGTGGCTTGACTAAGTCTCTGCACAAGACTTGCACTGGCTGGGCTGATTTCATACGGCTTCCCCCGAAAAGCAGCTAGGATGGTGGGACTGAGGGGCTGAGTGAAGCCTGTGTGACTGCAGTGTTAAGTGTAATTGCAGACAAGTAACAGCATGTGTGCAGTGCCATTTCTCTTTTCTAAAGCTTGGCTTTATCATTTTAATACCCAGTAGGTCTATCAAATTTAATTTGTATTTGCTGTGTCTATCTGAGTTAATTGTCTCTTTCTGTTTCTTGTATTTTGTGTAGGGCTTTGCATCACATTGTTAGTGTGTGGTAGTTTTAGCTTTAGAAGTCCTAAAGGCATCAAGTTCCCTACAGGCAAAAAATTCCCTGTGGTTAGGCAAAATGGGTCACACCTAGTGCAACTTCTTGGGGAATGCCAGAGGCATTTGAACTACAAAGCTCAAATCCATTTGTCTTCTAGCCACTCCATGAAAATTATAAATAGTTATAATAGTTGCTGGTGAGTCTTTAAACAGAAGTGGAAGAAACCATGTTGATTTTACGGAGACAGTAGAGGACACTCAGGTCATTTACATCTGCCATCCTATGTCAACCCAACTTTCAATAGAGCTCCACTTGACAACATTTACATGTAGCATCCTTGTAAAGGGTGTCACTCTGCACTGAACAGCAGCACAGAGTGCTGTTCCAGTAAGTTCAGAACAGGAAAAATCTTGGGTTGTTTTGCTGGATTATTTTTTTTTTTTGAATCTTGACTCTCATGAATTAAATGGAACCAGCTGATCACACCTCTTTAGGTTATTGGATGGTAGTGGGATGTGTCATTTCTTTGATAGAGGAAAGCAAGTTTCATGTTCATTGTTAGATAGTCAGCTTCTTTTCCAGTTGTTTATCTTCAAACACTGTGTTTTCTAGCCTTGGAAAGCTCTATGTGCTGGCTGATGTTAGACTGCCAAACATTCTTTCTAGCTCTGATCAATTTAAAGTGAATAGTTTTTGTAGATGGACTGTGTTCCATTTTATTGCGTTTTCTTAGTCTCCATTTGATTATCTTTCCAGATTTGCAGGAATGTTGCTCTGAAAACTCTTTGTCTGTTGCAGAACAGTCCTCTGGTTTCAATCTTGATTTTGAAGTCTCTGGTATCTATGGATACGTCATGCTTGATGGTGTTTTACCATCTCTTGGTGACATCACCTGTACATTCTGGATGAAATCCACTGACACCACAAACTATGGGACTCCCATTTCTTATGCAGTGGAGAATGGAAGTGATAATGCATTTCTTCTGACTGATTACAATGGGTAAATCACATTTCTACTTTTCTGTACCTTACAGATGTCTTGAATTAATAAAGAAAATACAGTACAGAAGTCTGAATATCAGCTTTGCCTACTTTGGCATAGAAAAATCTGCATCCAAACTCCATAGCTGAAGTTGTCTCTTTGTTTTGTTTTTCTCCTCACTTTGTTCCCTTTACTTTTTGCCCAATAGAAGACTAATGGTGAGAAAGCAGTGAATTTAGAAAACATGATATTCTTTTGTCTGAACTACATTCACTTCATATTTAAATGATTCATTGAGACAATTAATGGATTGAATTGGAGCTCAACACTCAGAGTACTTGTAGCATGACTCTGAGCATGACTTGTATTTGTACAAAAGCAGAGTATGACTTATAGCATGACTCCAAACTCAACCAGCTGGTTCAAGAATCCACTGTGCAGCCATGACTTGAGTCTTAATATTTTGGTACAAAAGCGCATTACTTATATCGTCATGCTTTACGTGTGGTAACCATACCTTCCAAGTCCTCTGAGACAGAGATATCTTGTATGATGATCTTTCAAGAGAGATTTCTTATATGGTATAGACTCAGTTACCTTGTTAGGCAACTAACATTTCTTTGAGTCACGTGAGACAGACCATGCTTTTAAAGTTGCTGCATGCAGCTGAGTGTGCCTTCATCTGCCTTCCATGTAGCTGGGTTCTTTATGTGAATGGGAAAGAGAAGATAACAGACTGTCCTTCAGTGAATGATGGTAACTGGCATCACATTGCGGTCACATGGACATGCAGGGACGGGGCGTGGAAGGTGTACATTGATGGAAAACTGTCCGATGGAGGCAGTGGACTCTCTGTTGGATCAAAAATCCCTGGTATGCTTTATTTATATTATAGCAGATCTGTTGCCTTCATTCTTTTTTTGTTGCAGAATTTGCCATGCTTGCAAGAAAATGTTTATTTTGGGGTTTTTTTATATCTTCACGTTTTCAGCATTTACGCAGGGCTCATGTTTGCTGTTCTTGTTTGTGAGGACAGTTCCCCTCACTCAGCATCACTGAAGACGAAGTGCATATTTCTAGGGTAAACTAGTAGGTGACTTGTTTTATGGATGACAGAGTTTAGTCCACAAAGGAACCTGTGCTGAGTTGGTTCTGGAGCGGCTTTGTGAGAAAAAGTTTCTCACACAGCAAAATTAAATTTAACTGGAATCTCCCTTACAAATGTGTGTGCAGAGTTATTTGATTTTGCCTTCTCCTATTCCTTTCAGACATCTTTTTAAAGTTATGTTTGCGTTTTTTTCTATCATTTTTTTCCTAGGCAGTTTTGCTATTTTATTGTTTCTTATGGTCAGTGGTCTTTACAGTAATATCGGAAAGAAGTGCCTTCAGCATTGAAGAGCTGTAAAAGGCCTGGCATCCTATGGCTGCAAAGAGATTTTGTTTTCATAGTGTTTGCATGTTGCCACCACCCAAATTTACATATAGTTTCAAAAAACTACCCATCTTCAAATAAAAAATAAAATATTGAAGCATTTTAGTCCATGTACCTTATACTTGCTCTTGTCCTTCACAATTACATCGGCATTATCTCCAGAGACAATACCTGAGGAAGTGTGCTGTCTCTGTTACTTTTTGACCATGTCCAGATTCCCTACGATATACAAAATGCATGTCCACATGCTACTGGTCGATGAGAGGAAATTTAACTTGTATGTCATGTCGGAGCACTGAGTGTATAATCACTAGTGTGCTTCTGAGAGTATGTAATCGCATTTGATCTGTATGATTTGTAAGTTTTTGTTCAAAGTGGGAAGTGCAAGGTAGCACTGTAAAGTATGCCACCTGCTCCAAACTGCATTTTGCATTGCTGCATAGTATGTTTCAAATGCTGAGCTAGAAGTGCTGTCTTAGAGCCAATATCTTTCCCAAAGCAGCCACGGGAAGTTTCTGCTCTCACATGTATTTCACAGTCACTTCCAAATTATATTCACTTTCCTCAGTCTAGTATAAGGCTTCCCAGAGGTTTACTGAGAGAGTTTGTTGAAGGTGGCTGGTCTTCTTCACTGCAAAATCCTAGTAATACAGAGTAGCAAAAGTTTTGTTTTGCTTAGTTTTTAATCTTCCTGTGAGATCCCTGCTATAAGTCTTCATTTCCTATTCCTGTTTAAATTCTGAATTTAGGTGGTGGTGCACTTGTACTGGGTCAAGAGCAAGATCAGAAAGGAGAAGGATTCAACCCAGCCGAATCTTTTGTGGGCTCTATCAGCCAGCTCAACATTTGGGACCATGTACTTTCTCCACAGCAGGTAAATCCTTAACTGCAGTGTTCGGGTTCAGGGCCCTGAGTGTGGGTGAATATTTGAAAAAGCATCGCAAGTTAGCATATTGGATAGACCCCTGCACCCACAGAAGTCAGTGGGGACCAGATGGAACTCTGGCTTAGAGTAGTAAGATTAGTGTAGTAAGTAGAGTAGCTCTGAGCAAAACTAGGTCTGAGTTGCCTTCTATTTTGACCAAGCCTTTCTGTAGTATGTGGCTTTGAAACAGAAAGCAAGACATGCACAAAATCCAACAGTCCTGCTAGAAGAGAGAGAAAAACTTAATGAAACAAGCTAAGTGCTTGTTTTACAGATTACAGTTCCCTAATCCTGCTTTGTGAAGGCAGTGGTAAAACTTCAGAGGGGAGACATCAGAATTTCTGTCAGTGCATTAGACACTATTAAAAAGCTGAGCTATTTAGTACCAGGAAAGTCTGAATGGGCAGGATAACTGAATATTGGGCTACATTTATTCAGGTACCAAAAATAAAGGCATGGCAGCACTAAACTTCCACTGAGTTAAGAAATTAGTATAGATCAAAAGATGTCTGCAAGGACAGTGATCCCTCAACTTTTCTGGGAGATAAGCTTCAGTGTTCAGTTATCCCCATAGTGGGATTTGTTTCTTTATATCTAGTTGGCACCTCCCACTTGCATTTATGAGTGCTTGTTGTTTCCCACACTGCACTGCTGTGAAGAACCTGACTCTAATCTATCTGACCTGATTACCTTCCTCTGTGTACGGGGAGATGAGGTATCTCCACAGCAGTTTCTGCTCTAGGCTGAACCAGCAAATGTTCCATCCCATCCATGGCTTTCTTGCAGTGCAGAGCCCAAAATGTAATGTAGTACTCCAAATGTGATCTAATAAGCACTGAGAAGGAATAATCACCTTCTTGGTTTTCTGGTTGTAACCACGTTCACACAGCCAAGCATGCTGTTGGTCCACAGCTGGCCAGTTCTCAGCTCACTGTCTGCCAGAGGCCCTAAGTCCTTTTCCACAGAGCTGCTCCTGCTCCTGCCTTTCCCCAGCCTATATTGTTCAGAGGTTTTTCCTTCCCATTTTTTGTTGTTGAATTTCCTAAAGTCTGGATTGACCCTTTACTCCAACCTGTCAAAGTCCCTACAGATGCAAGTCTGACCTTGAGCTGACTGGGCCTCTCAGGTTGATGTTACGTGCAAACCTGATGGCAGTGTGCTCCATCACCACTTCCTGGTCATTAGTATTTCAGTCCTGAAGGTCAGGGGTGTTAAACTGTTGGTAACACTTGAACAGCAAGGACTAGCGTTCAAAGTTGGAGGCATTTCTTGGGAGAAGGATCTTTGATTTAAAAGGTTTTACTCTTCTTCTGGTGTTTTTTTAAAGGTTTTACCATTATTTGGTGGTTTATAGCTCTTTGTTATCCATACTCCAAACAAGAAATAATAATGTGAACAGAAAACAGAAGTAAAGCAGAATCTCGGCTTCCAGCATCCAGATATGTCCTCTCTTTCTCTCTCTTTTTCTTTGCTACTTTGACTCTCTGCTAAGTTCAGAACTACCCTAACATCTTCTACGTGCTTTGCTTTTGGGGTCACCAACTGTTGCATTGCCAAGTCGGATCTTCAAGTTTTTGTTCACCAGCAATTTTGAAGCTGATAAGCATACATGTGATTTTACAGGACACACTGGTGAAGAGTTTTAAGTATGATTTTCTGAGACTTTCTCAGTAGTCACCTGTCTTTAATGACAGACTTGATTAAATTCCCATTTGCTTCAGATGCAATACAGTTAGGATGAGAAAGAAAATCCTGCCCTTCATTTATGTTATCCATATTACTCATCTAAAAAGACAGATGTGACACCAAACAGGAAGCCGAGCCAAATAAACTTCTTATAAAATTTTTACCTCATTCATTTCAGAGATTGGGATAGTAAATCACTATAATTATCTGTTATCATCAGTTTTATTCTGGCCAGCTGGAACTATTCACTAAGTCTTACCTTCCTATTTTCAGTCATAAGGGAAAGCAGGGTGAGAGAGTATGTTGCCTAATGAATGAGGTGGAGGCGGAATCCAGTCTTTAAGATTTTTCATTGTGTAATTTTGTTGTTCATCCAGTAGCACACCATTGTGTCGTGAGTTACTCATCCACTAGCACATTAGTTCTCTATAGGTAAACCAGCAGTCTGGTTGTTTTGTTGTTGAATAGACAGAAATAGGAACATGGTTTGTCTATAGGGGACTGTAAGGTCCTTTCTGACCCTCCATCATATGCCTTGGAAGGGCTGATTCCCAAACTTGCTTTTCCCATGCTGTAAATTTTTCCATGTGGATTCCTTGCAGTTTGTTTGCAGCCCTTGGCTTAAGTGGTTTCCATCAGCACATATGGCTGTAGTGAGATCTTTGAAATGGCCTCAGAATAAACAGAGCACATTGGTTTCTTCTCCAGCTATGCTGACTCTAGAAGAGTCTGTTCTGCCTCACTGAGTTCAGAGTAGGGGCAACACGAGAACAAATCACTCTGAAGTTCATGATTTACCGTCCTTTTTCAGAAGGATAGACAGTATAGCACATTATTCTTGGTAGTTGATTTCATCCACTGTAAACTTGACAGAAGCCAGTCACCCGTCTGAGAAAGGCAGTTTCCCGACTGAACTGTGCACACCTGTGCTTTCTAACCAGCTGGCTATGCCCTGAAGCCATGCTGCATGTATTGTCTGAGTAGCCTGGCTGTGCTGAGATATACACAGTCCACTGGACTGCTCATCTTTGCTCTTCTTAATTCGTTTTTTCACACTACTGAAGGAAACATTCCTTCCTCCCTGCCAGAAAGTTACTGGAATGACCTTCCAGGGGAAAAGAGCCAAAGAGTAGGAAGTATTCTCAGTAGCCTAATTAGTAATGTGTTCTCTTAACTGAATAACCATCTCTTCTCCATAGACCACTTCTCTCTTTGATATTTTAAAAGAAGAGGAAATTCTTAATTATCCCTCCAGTGCACATTTTTCTTCCTCGGGGCATGTATGGGGTTTTTTCAGCAGTTCCTTAGCTGAGATATGACTGTGTCTGCCCTGTTAGGCAGAAACATAATGGGAAGCACTGTGCCAATAATACATACACCTTAGTCCCAGTAACCTTATAGGGCTATTTTTCCTTTCTGTTCCTGAAGTTACACTGAACAAAGGCAATGCAGAGTGAATTCCAAGCCCTGGTCTTTCATTTGCAGTTTTAAAATACTTCCATGTAGCAGAATTCTCCCTGAGCATACAGTGGAACTAAACAGCCTTCTATTTTATAAATGTTGGAGTTTGGACGCCTGAGTTCTTTTTGAGGGACTGCTATGGAATATTTCTATGACATCCCAACACTAGGAGTCTCTCTGCATGTTTTTACTATTGCACATAGCTTAAACTAGTGTCTGAATAATTTAAAAGTGCTTTGTCACCTGGGATTGTAGTCCCCAAGTTTCTTCTGTTGGTGGCCAGATAGAAATATAATGATGTTACTATGTTTAATGGATTATCAAAGTCACTGTGAAGTAGAAATATTTTTACCTTACTGATTTTTTTTTGTTTTCATCAAAATACAGTAATGAAACAGCTGAAGAATTCCCATTGACATTTCAGTTTCTTGTAATAAGAATGCAAAAGAAACCCCTTGTGGTGCCATTGAAGGAGTTCTGTTTTAAATGGAAAACTTTTCCATCAAATGCATATGACCACATCTCTCAAGATATTAATCTGCTGCTGACTTAACAGGATGTTCTTTTCCTTCTCCTAGCCTTAGTTTGCCTGTGTAGTTCCTGTTTAGTACACGGTTAGTTATGGCCCTGTCATGCTTTGGTTGAAGTCAGTGCCAATGCTGCTGTTAGGTGTGAGCAGGCCTTGCCTGCAGTATTTTAGAGAGCCTAATGCATTCAATTCACAAAATTTGGAAACAACAAATTACTTTATCAAGCTGTTCCTTTTGTGGTGCAGTGCTAGCAGAGTCTTCAGAATGCATATCTTCCCATTAAGTTCCTTTTGGCTCCTATTTGACATTTTCCTTCAGATAGATAAGTGTTCTCTTATCAGACAGTGCATTCTCATTTCTATCTGTTTCTGTGACGTAGATGTGTTTTTCTTTTACACTAACAGATGCAATTGTGTCTCAAGAACTGAGTTGCATTCCTTGCTCGTATGTCAAGTAGTGCTTAAGGTAGTGACTCAGTATGGCCACAGCTGGATGGCTTATAAGTACGAATAATAAGTACTTCAGCCAGGAACCTCTTGTGCTAGAAAGGATGAACATTACTCATGATTTGTTCTAGTGTTGCATGCACACATGAAAGGAATATTTTTTTACTTTTCTTTGCTATGCTGTCCTTAAACATCACCTAATCAACTGTTTTAAATCCATAGGTAAAATCTCTGGCAACATCCTGTCCAGAAGAACTGCAAAAAGGAAATGTACTAGCCTGGCCAGATTTCCTGCCAGGAGTTGTTGGAAGAGTGAAGATAGATTACAAGAGTATATTTTGTGCTGGTTAGAACTTTACTTCCTAGAACCCTTTCTTTTTTCTGAACAATATTATAAGACTCTTCTATAAAAGAGTTCCACTGTGCTAGCTTGAAGCCTTTGCCCTAGCCTTCAGTAAATTACTTTGATAATTTGACAGTTAGAACATGCAGTTGTTCGTTCCTCAAATTCCAGGGTTTTGTAACAAAAGTTCATTGAAATCTCTGATGGAGATTTATTGCTTCCTGAATTGAGATGAGGAAAGAGTAAAGACGGTGTTGGGTCAGAAAAAAAGTTTTTCATGCCTTTTATTCTAAAAATAATTGGATCGTATTAAAATACCTACTGCCTCCTCCCTTCTTTTCCTGCAGATTCCTTTTCTGATGTTGTATGTTGATGACACTCAAAACCCTTTGGACCCAAGCGGAATATAGCATGCCTAATACTTCCTAGAGCTCTTTCCTTGATAAACTTATACAGGATCAAACAATCAGATAACAAATTTATTCATTCAGCACATATCTGTATCTCTCACTGTATGCATATATTTTGTCCACAGACTGTCCATCTTTGCAAGGATCCATACCACATCTGCGGGCCTCTTCTGCTGATTTAAAGCCAGGGTCAAAAGTGAGCCTTTCCTGTGATCCAGGCTTCCAAATAGTGGGAAACTCTGTTCAATACTGCCTTAACCTGGGACAGTGGACACGGCCTTTTCCCCGCTGTGAAAGTGAGTTGTCTCAGTGGGTTGACACGATTAGGTAACCCTAACTTTTATTTGGACCCTGTTATTATTCATGGCCTGTTTATTTCTGCAGCTATCATGCACTTGAATCATCCATGTTACATCTAATACATGTATGCTTAAAACTAAACTCATGTTTTACTGAGTAGAAACTATATCACAATCAGATTCATACATGTTTTTCAGTCAATTTCTAATGCTCAGGACAGAAATGAGCGCATTTGCATCAGCAATCTGATACTCACAGCTTTCCTCCCCAGCGGCATCAGGATGTGGAAGATGCACAGGAAGTGCTAGAATTTCTATGGGATTTTTAAATCTCACTGAGAATATCTGATTTGAAGTAGAAGCCTTGACTTTAGTATGTTATGAACTAATTTCTTTAAAGGCAGGAGACTTAGAAGTACTCCAAGACTTACAGTATTTCTTCTAAGGAACTGGGCTGTGTGCATTCAGTTTGCCAAGTTTCTTTTGATTCTATGGTTCCTGCTCTTGTCTTCTCCTTTCCCTTGTTTTTCCTCTGCTGTGACTGCACTTGTGACTGCAGTTGCATGTGTTGGACCTGATTACATTTTTCATTTCAGCAGAATAATAAATTAGCTCTAGAAGTAGGTATTGCATGATCCCAGAATTTATACACGGTTTGGAGAAAATCGTCAAATCTGTTAAAAATGCCTTTAAATTAGTTTGATCGAAATTTGATGTGATTTTAATGTCTTCTTCTTTATTCAGTTGTTCATAGCACAAGTCCATGCTCTTTCTCATGTTCTGCATAAAGAATAGTGTGCCTGTGAGGATTTACCCAAAAACAAGTCCTGCTGGGCAGAAGGAAGGTTCACTGGCAGAGACAGCTTTGCACTTTCTTGGGGTGTGATCAAGGACAAGCCACCAGAATCCTGTTAGTGTTTCTGTTTTCTCTGTATTGGGGCAGACAGTTGAGCTCAGGGGGTTGACAGGCCACAAACATGCTGAGTGAATGAAGGCCAGACTTACCCACTGGCCTTTCCTTTCAGACTATTCCACAAGTACCTGACGAGTGAAAGTTGGTTGAAGATACCTATTTCCTTCACAAGCAACTACAGGCTTTATAGTGGACTGTGTGGTACTTAAAAAGTACTGACTAAATCAGGCTCAATGTAATCACTGTCTTCACCCACCAGGATCCTTTTCCTCTTCCTGCTACCAAAGGCTCACAAAACCACAGATTCCTGACAGCCCATCTTCATTACAGGCTTTTCAGCTCTATTCCTCTGCAGCAAGCACTTGGCTTCCATTACCACAGGCTTTAAATGATTCACAGTGTCTTTGCACACAGCTAGGGAACAACGAGTTACTATAATCCATTTAGTTACAAAGATGAGTAGTGTAGCTGTTGGAATAAATTCATATCATCTCAATTGGGATGCACAGCAGCAGCTCTGCTAGAACAAGTAGCAGCCTCTGGCAGGCAGGTACAGGAGTGTCTTCTGCTGGCACAACTGAGATCAGAAGGGCTTATTTACTTTAGTCAATCAAAGTGATGCCGAGGGTTGTATGTGAGGTCAGTTCCAATATCTCCATTGTTCATGCATTACCTGGTCTCAGGCCAGTACTGTAACCTCTTACCTACTGTTAGCTACTTTTGCTACTTTCGAACGCAGTAACACTAAGCTTGCTTTTCAATTAAGGGAAATAACAGCAGCCTCCATGAAGGCTAACTTACTTTTCATTTTCCCTTAAAGCTCACCAAGGATCACTGACTGTTAGAACTGTCCTATATCTGAACGGCATCTGCTCAGACCTCAGTCACAAATGTCTCTCCTCCAGAGCTATCAAAACTCTCTTAGCAGGAGCTAAAGAGTCCTGCTAAGTCTCTTATTGACAAGTGCCCACAAAACAAGACCCTCCACCAGACTTGGAACCAATTAGCTACCTCAGGAAAGGACTGAGGCCTCTTGCCAATGGGATTCCATAGCTGCAGAGGAAAAATATCTGGCAGTGGCTCTCATGTGGAATTATTCTGAAGTTAATCTGTGTTTGCTGTGCTAATATCTGTGCTCTCTTTTCGCTCGTGTTGCAGGAATCAGCTGTGGAGTGCCTCCAACTTTAGAAAACGGATTTTATTCAGCTGAGGACTTTTTTGCTGGCAGTACTGTTACCTATCACTGCAACAGTGGCTACTATTTGTTGGGTGACTCTAGGATGTTGTGCCTGGATAATGGAAGCTGGAACAGCATTTCACCATCTTGCCTTGGTGAGATGTGCCGTACATTTAGCTGCATGCAGTGATGATCTTGCACTTCTCCTGTGCTGTTAGGTTTGAGTGGGAATTCATTCTGAAATTGCAAAGACTTACCAGAGTCACAGAATCATACTCCAAAATACTAACTTTTCTGAAATGCCATGCTCAGCATTATGTGAAACCAAAATTGCATTCTGACACCTTTGTCCATCCTCTTGCATGCCACATACCCTACATTTATGAAATATATACTTAGTAAGGCAGCATTGCACTCCCAGCCTCTCTGCTTCCACATCTTGCAGTCCTTGCATTCTGTGCTTATGACCTGTGCATTTCACCATGCTTCAGCATGTTGTCAGTGTCCCGTGCTCTTTGAACAGGTTCTTTTAGATGTTTCACATATGGAAGTTGTAGTATTTAGTATCAAATTTACTCACTTGAAGATAGTTGATACTAGGATAGTTGATTATAGGATTTGTGATTAAAGAGAGTGATACTAAATGTACTGTATAACATAATGGAAATAAATGCAAGTTACGCTTGACATAATACAGTAATCGCAATACACAGTTCAGTCACAATTCCAGTGTGTTTCCCACTATCAAGCTCTATAATATGTTCACTATCATGACATTGCACATCACCAGTAGCTGGGAATGAATGTGTGGGTTAAAGTCAACTCAAGCTCATTGCTAGTTGTCTGGATTTACATTTCATGTTGACCTGAGCCACATATTCAGTTGCCCCCACAATGCATATCTGGCTAACTCAGGAAGACAGTCACACTCTTTTGATGAGCTCAAGGAGAAGCACTTACACCACCAGTTGATGCACTCAACTGATGATAGCTGTTTACCTAAAAGAAAGGCCACCTTCCTGTCCCCTTAGTCCCTGAGCTTCATGGGCAGATCACCTTTGCTGAAGTCCTCTGAGCCTTCTTTCCATTGTGGGGGTTTATCGGTCAGTCACACGCCTGTCAGGAAGCAGCTGCAGCATTGAGAGGGCTGGGAGTGCCCTCATGGACACAGGTCACATAGTTGCCATGCTGTAACTTACCTGCTGGTGAGCCGGGCCTGACATACCAAGTGCAGTGGTACAAGCTGAAAGGTGAGACAGACTGGCATGGTACTGTGTACAGGGGATTAGGTGTCACTGGTCTTACAGGGCCATGTCTCCAGCAGATCCTTGCTGGAATCCACTAGCTAGTTGAGTGAATTGCTGCTGTCTTAGTCATGCTTGAAATGGAAGTTGCACAGTAAAAGCCTGGCAAGATGGGTGTTTGATTTGACTTAATTCTGTGTAGGTATAGCACCTAATTTTTTCAGTCTAGACAAGAGAAATAAAAATGTCAACAGGGTTTTTTCTGTCAAAATTCACTTTGGAGTAGGTTCCATTTGTTTTCATAGCATCCTGTCCACTGGCACTCCTTCAGAACCTGCAAACAGATCATCCAGACTGTTGTTACTCTCTGCTGTTCTCCTTTGCATTTTATCCCAGGACCTAAAGAAGAGCAAGTTCAGATTAGGTGCCACAAGGCTGTCAGAATAGTTCAACCTCTATGCAGTAGGAGGCACCATGTTCAGACTGCTTGCCTTGTCTCTCATAAAGCATAATGGGAAAATGAAAACAAGAGTGGCTTTGGCACCCTGATCCACTTTTACCTTTCTGATTCACACTTTAGGCAGGTGCTAACAAAGCCTCGTACACCTATGCCCTGGAGCATTCCTTTTGCTCTGTTATGGGTCTGATTCACAGTGTACTTCTACTTCATTGCCTTAGAAGACATTACAGAAGAAGCAGTCATTCCAGTTCTGCTGGGGTAGCACTTTGCATTCTCCTGGTGCTTGTGTAATTGGCAATTGATATTAATGTGCAGTTGTCATCCTGCATGTCAGAAAGAAACTCCTTTTCTTTTCAGAACATTGTTGTGTTCTTTTCATGCTGGTCAGACTCATTCAGCAGTAAAGAATACACACACCAATTCAGCAATTGTGCCGCTTTTTTAACCAAGTTACCTGGTTTTGCTGCAAATTGGCAAAGAACCCAGGCTGTATGTCTGCATGGTATGTTTATATCAACAGGTGTCCTCTAGCAGGTCACGTAGATGAAGAATTGTTCTAACAGTCTCATATATATAAAGACTAATCCCTGGTGCCAGCACTTTTCAGTTAGATACTTTGAAACTGACTCTTTGCAATGTTGACCCAGTGTTTACATAGTTTACATACTAAGGACGTCTCTTTACAGTTAAGATCAAAAGCTGATATGAGGTATTCTGGAGAGAGGGTTTTTTTGGTTGTTGGTTTTGTTTTGATTTGGGGTTTTATTCTGTACCATATCAAACCACATGGATCATTAATCATCAATTGTCATTTTTAGGCACTACTATCATGTAAATAGTTATTTATAATAACTAATGTATTTTGAACTCATTTTAACTTTTCTGGCAACTGCAGGCACTTCTTATGCCTAAATGCAATGCTCTTCAGCAAAGATGGGGCTCTAATATTTTTTGTTCAGAATGTTGATATATACAGGATTTCCCAAGCAAGTGTTTAATGCAGAAATCCTCCCTCATAGTGTCTGTCCAGACTACTAGTAACAATAGTTACAATATCTGTTCTTTTGCAGTTTGGAAACTTGATACTTTTTGTGGCAGTGCTTACTGAAAGTTAATAAGTTTTATCTTTAATTTTCTCATGCTTGATGATACTGTATAGTAAGTTATAATTAAAGTTATAATGTAACTATAGTAAGTTATAAATATTTATTTAAATATTAAATCTTTTTACCAATGGATAAAAAATGTGATTGCAGTATGAATGATTTTTAATTATACTAAAGTAATTCCTTTTGATAGCGAGACAAATTTAAAGCAAATATTTATTACAAATAACACACATCTTTTTTGTTGTGGGTTTGTTTTTGGGTTTTTTTAGATGTTGATGAATGCGCTGTTGGATCAGACTGCGACGAGCATGCATCTTGTCTCAACACAAATGGATCCTATATTTGCACTTGCATCCCTCCTTACACAGGAGATGGTAAAAAGTGTGCAGGTATGGGAAAGAAAAACGTCAGGCTAACCTTTCCAAGGTTCTGTATAGGCCAGTATCCTGCCTCCCACTATGGAAGACAGTTGCCAGGAATTGATGTCTAGGACATGCTCTCATGTCCAGGTCGCTTTGGACTGGATGAGGCTGTGATGAAGTGTCTCCTTTTGTTTTTTTGAGAACTCATCTCTCCATACAGACAGAGATGTCACTGAGATCTGCTCCAAGACATACACACCTGCTAAATGTTCTTGCACATGGAGCACAAGACCTGGGAAGGCCACAATGTGTCACTTCTCAAGAGCAGACCTGTGCAGTGAAGAAATGTTTTAATACAGGCATCTGAGTAGGTCTAGAGCTGCTTGTGAAAATATTAAACAAGATAATTTGGATGAAGACAACAAGACAGTGGCATGGGTTGAAGTAAAAGGTAGCTGAGCTGATTTCTTGTTTAGAAATGGACATGCCGAAATGGGCTTTCCCTCACAGAGGGAAAAATTGCTGTGAGATGTGTTTGCTTCTAACAGTGAACGCAAACTGAGTTACAGAGGGCTCTTCCATGTCAAGATCAGCTTACTTGCATGAGTCTTCAGTGTTTGTCACTTACATATAGAACAGAGAAAAGCTGGTAAGGCTGTAAACTACTTAGGAGTGTTTTCCATGTGCTTTTGCCTTCCTACTTTCAGAAAATTCCCAAGGATATGTCCTGCAATTTGTTTATAAAACCTGACACTTAATTATATTAATCATTGTTTCTCTCTTCCTCAGAACCAATAAAGTGCCATAATCCGGGAAATCCAGAGCATGGCCATTTGTATGGGGACACTCACAGTGTTGGCAGTGAAGTAACGTTTTCCTGCAAAGAAGGATTTCAGCTGACAGGGGTGACAAAACTTACATGCCTGGAGTCCGGAGAGTGGAGCCACCCAATACCATATTGTGAAGGTGTGGTTCCTGGGGAGAATGCATATTGTAATGTGACTCTTTAGAAAGATGGAAGAGGGAAAGTAGTTGTGTAGAGCCTTTAGAGACCATGGCAGCTTATGAGAAACCCTGTCTTAGCAGATCGGGGTCTCAGTGAAGTCTGTGTTGTCTTAAGAGGTGTAAGCACAGTTGTCATATTTGTAGTGGTACTCTCTTATGCAGATTCACCATTGTGACAAAGTTATAGACTCATTTTAATGCAAGCGTTAAAAGTATATTTCTTCTCCACCCAGCCTCTCATTTTCAAGGAACTTGTGGGAACTTAATGACTTAAAGATCATTACCTGTTTTTCAGTGCATAAAAAGCATTCAGAAAGGACAGGATGGTGCATGTACATATTCATGGTGTAATTGCAGAAATTGTTTTTTTAGAAAACCAGAATAAATGAGGTAAAGCAATAGGATAAGATGAAGAGGTGACAGAGACTGTGTCAAAAAAACCCAAAAAAACCCCAATTGGTTACTTTGTCAGTAGAGAGGGGTGGATATGGAGTCTTTTGAGAGTTAAGCATATGATTTGTAAAGCAGTTATAACTAGCTGCTTCCAATTAGTTCAATCTCTCAGTAAGGTGAAGTCAGATAAAGAGTCCTAAATGTCGTTTATAGCTTAATCAAGAAGTCAGTGTTGCCTAGGGCTTTACACCTCTTCAAACCTACTTAGGGAAAACAAAGCAGATCCTGATTTTCTGTTCTTTTGTATTTGTATTGTATCAACCTCTCTTGTATTCCCATCTTTTTAAAGCTATATCCTGTGGTGCTCCAGTTATTCCAGAGAACAGTGCCATTTTCGGCTCAAATTTTACATACCACAGTAAAGTGGTGTACAGGTAGGAATTCAGTATGTTTGAAGTGCTGTGTTAATAACTGATTGAGAATGTGGCAGCAAATACGAGTATGGCTGAATTGGGAGAAGGATCAAAATGAAGGAGAGGAGCAAGATGGGATTAAAGTAATAGAAAGACATTTGGTTATAGCTGTGCCTTTTCATTAGCAGAGCTAAATGTTAACTCTAGTACTACTTTTCTATGTCCTGCAGAGAAAGGTGGTTTATGCAGGTGTGGATGAAGAGAGAAAAGGAATGACTGATAACGTTGTGCATAAAAGGCTCTGTGTTTGATAGCACTTCTTTTTTTCCTAACTCAGATGCAATGATGGGTACAACTTAGTGGGCGAGAAGGAAATTCTGTGCCTTGCTAGTGGCGTTTGGAATCATCCTCCCCCCTCCTGTGAAATGGTGACGTGCCCTAGTCCCCAGGATATCAGCAATGGAAAATACATTCTCAGTGGCACAGCCTACCTTTCCTCTGTGTCATACACCTGTGACAATGGATACAGGTAAATGCAGGAACATTCCTGAGCCAAATACAGGCAGCATGCTTGCAAGAAGCTCTACCTTATGTCTGAGAGAGACAAAACTGGTATTGCTCAGGAAGATAAAATACTAAAACAGAATTGAAAAAGACTTCTTTATATCTTGAAGGTACTTTCTGTATTTTATCCTGAATTGGTGCAATTCTGAAAAGTCACTCAGGAATTGCTATATGCATATATATGTAATGCTTGCATTTTATCATCAAGCTCAGAAAAAAATTTTGAATATTCAGAAAAATAGTTGTCATAATTCTTGAAAGTTCTCATTTGTCTTTAAAGATCATCATACCCCTAGTGCTGTAGTGCACATCCAATATTATTTTTGATATTCTTTTACAATACCTTTTATGAAGAAACCTTCTGGAAGTTACTAATTCACTCCTTGAACTCTTAGTAGTAGTAATTTATTCTAGGCTTTTATTCTGTTTTACATTTGTAAGCAATTATATTGAAAACACTTTTTTAGTATGCTGCAATTAAAAATTAATACAGTAATGCTATATCCAAGGATGTGACTCTAAGTATGGGTTTCTGCCTCCCCTGATATCTTCTTGTACCTCTAGCAGATACACCCTGACAAAAGTGGTCTCACACAAACCTGTTTAGGTTTGATTTTTTTCTGTGTTTTCCTGCTGCAAACATTTCCTTGTCCTGATACAGGCAGGTAGGTGAGGTGTGTTCTTTCAGCAAATGTTTTAATCATGTTAAAACAAACGGTTACCTCAGCTGCAGTTGAGTGTAGTGTTGTCATAGATTCACATTGTGAGCTTATCTGTATCCCTCTAAACCAGGCAGTGTTTTTAACAATACGAAAGAGGTTTTTTGACTGCGGACTTTGGACATACAGGAAGAAAATACCACATCAGTTTTGACTCTTTTCCTTTACCTGTCTAGCATAGCTTGAGGAGAGAGGTCTTCTCTACTGTGGTCACCATTCCAGAGGAAGCCCTCCCAGACAGTGTCTGTCTTATGCATTATTTCTGTATGTCTCTTCCTTCATGCACCTCTTAGGTGTTTTCAGTCTTAAACATATTGCCACAGGTAGGCAGAGCCCACTTCCCTGACAAGGGCCTGTGCCAAAGCTGTAAGGGTTACACAGGTCAGTGTTGCTCTTTTCCATTAACTGTTCATCCTGGAGGAGACTGAAGAGAGACCTCATCACAGTTTACAACTTCCTCATGAGGGGAAGAGGAGGGGCAGGCACTGATCTCTTCTCAATGGTGGCCAGTGACAGAACCCAAGAGAATGGCCTGAAGTTGTGTCAGGGGAGGTTTAGGTTGGATATTGAAAAAGGGTTCTTCACCCAGAGGGTGGTTGAGCCCTGGAAGAGGCTCCCCAGGGAAGTGGTCACAGCGCCAAGCCTGACAGAGTTCAAGAATTGTTTGGATGATACGTCAGGTACATGGTGTGACTCGTGGGGTGGTCCTGTGCAGGGTTAAGAGTTGGTTAAGTCATGTTAGAAGGAAGCCCTTCTAACTCAGCATGTTCTGTGATTCTGTGATTTCAGTCAACTAAACATGAGGGTCTAATACCATTTGAGACCAAGCAGTAGAGAATCAGACACTCCTGTGAAGGGCTCCCTGGTATGATGTGGGACCTATGAGGAACCCATAGCCAGCTGACATAGCAGTTGGAGGCCAGGGGTTTCACCCAGGACATCTCAGAGTGGTGTTGCACACCTCTGTTCAGACAACTGAGTCACACCCCTTGAACCAATGCATTGCTATTTTCTCGGCTAAGGAAACAAAAAAAGACCATCAACTTCAAATGTTGTGGCCATTCACTCAAGCAAAATCCTTTACCTCCTGAAGGTTTGGGGTTTTTTGAACAAATCTGAGCAGGAGAATTTCTTTTGGTCTCTGGGTGAAGATAGTGGTATAAGTCCTTGAGTGAACAGGGTCTCAGATGGAGGCCTAGTTGTAAGTTTAAAGCCTGGCATGTTGCTGATAGCATACAAGTAAATCTTTCAGATTAAACAGATATTTATTTCTTTTGTGCTCAAAGATGGGGAAAGCTACAGCAAGACTTATGTGTGTCTGCAGAGAACATTGATGGCCCACATGAAATCCACCAGCTTTCTCTTCAAAGTAATCTGGAGACAAGCTTTTTTTCTAAAGCATCAGAGTGCTTTTTCATAAACAGAGGGTGAGATTCTGGCCTCTGCTGAAGTCAGTGAGAGAGACCCCTTGGTTTCACTGGGGCCGGGAAGCAAAACACCTCTCTTGCTCTCTGTTCCTCACTTGGAATGAAACAGCAGCCTTAATAATGATCTTTGTGTCTCAGCCTTCAGGGACCTTCTGTACTTGTCTGTGCATCTTCAGGGAACTGGAACAGCACACCACCAGCTTGCAACATTGTGTCTTGTGGATCCCCTCCTGCCATCAAAGATGCGGTCACCAACGGAGATAACTTTACTTTCGGAAACACGGTCTCTTACACGTGTAAGGAAGGGTATGTAGATTAGCACTACTGAGAGTCAGGACAAGTAAAACTGGTGCACTGTTTCACAACTCATGTATAACTGCACACTGATTCATTTTTACTACTTCTGTCTTAACTTTCTGGAAGTTAAATGTGATGGAGATTTTTTTGAGGGCTGTCAAGTTGGTATGATATTTTTTAAAGTTGTTTCAGGGTAGCTGAATACACTCTGGAAGAGGAAAATGGAGAGTGGTCATGGGGAATGATAGATCAATTCACTAGGAAGCTCTTTTCCTTGGAGTTACTACAGAACTAGTACTTCTTTGGTAAACCCAAGGCCCTGATCATAACAAGTCCCTTATGTCTCATTAGGCTGTAAGACCACTGTTTGGTGCAGTGGTGCAGTTTAACAACAATTTGTTGTGGTGTTCTAAAATTCTGCTTCCTTAAAATTATGACTCCTTGTTTATTGAGGTGCATTGTTTTTTATTTATTTCTATCTACTCGGTGTAGTGACCTTTTCAGACCATATCATCAATGATGAGGTTCAATTTTGATGATATTCAGGATGAATGTATTGCTGGACTCTGATCTTGCAAGAACCTTTGTATGTGGTTATCTTTACAGCTTGTGAGCAGTTCCATTGAATTTCCTGAAACTGCTTGCCTCAAAGGCAGATCACGTATGCAGAACTTTTTAAACCTGAAGTGACTGGAGGATTTTGTACTCCTTCTTGGTGTTAAAGGTTATATTGACAAGCCAGCATTTTTCTTATAAATTTGCTTTGCAGTATTTTTTGAAACATATACCCTGAGATTAGCTCAGTTGGTTAGAGCATGGTGTTAATAACGCCAAGGTTGTGGGTTCAATCCCTGTATAGGCCATTCGCTTAAGAGTTAGACTCGATGATCCTTGTGGGTCCCTTCCAACTCAGAATATTCTGTGATAGTTGAAGCAAAGTATCCTTATTCTGTTTTCTAGCCTGTATTATGGTTTTAAAAACTGCTTCTCTTTCCTGTGGAAGCATTTTAAATGGGATAGGATAGCAACGTTTAAAGACTTTCACAGCTGTCTGTCTGTGACAGTGGATCATATTAAACATTGGCATATAGTAGGCTCTTTTTCTGGAGTCCAGTCATGAGGTGTGGAAAACAAATCCTGCAAATAAGACAAACTGCTTTTACAGATGTTGCCAACAAAATCTGAACAACTAGTTTCCAGTCTGCAGTTGGAAAGTCACTGGGAGCATTGCAGTAGTTATTGTTTCTTTGCTTTCTGTGAAAACACACCACAGAGATCTCAAAACTAAAGGAAATAGCTGTCAAAGGTACTACACTATTGCCTGGTACACGTTTAAGCAACAATTTTAAGTGTTCTGATGAGGAGCGTGGAGTAAGGCCTGTCACTGCATCCCAGAGACAGATTGGAGAACTACTACACTAACAATATTCATGTAATAGAATTTTGTTGTAAAAGATGAGGTTTTTTCTACTCTGCATTAATTTTTACAGTGAGTTTTTAGGAAGAGGCTATTATGCAATTCCCCTGTGTATTATGGGAAAGAGTATCTCTGGGTAACTCACTGAAGGGCTTCTCTTTGCTGACAAGTGTGATAGTAGATTGATAGGGCTGCTGCAGGAACCCAAAAGGCCTTTATGGGCTTTTGATCTCTTTCTTCTCCATTCAGTTTTGCTAAACAGAAAGAATTTCTTGGTAGGATTATTTCTTTGAGGATCGTATGGACTGTTGCAGCACAATGCTAGGGTTTTTGTGGTAGTTCCAACCCAAATGGAAGTTCAGAAATGGTAATCATATGGACAGATGAGAGAGAAGCAATATATACAAGGTGTGCCAGGATATCCATCGTTGTGATATCTCACTCATAGATATGTGGGGTTTAAGATTTTCCTTTTGAAGTTGATCATAGCTTTTTTTAAAGGATCCTGTTCTTCTGGGATGCTAGCAAACAAGCTCATACTGCAGGGGCTTCAGGAAACCATAAGTAGTGTTTGACAATGTTTGTCTTTTTGACTTCCTATCCACAGTTACATATTAGTTGGCCCTGCAACCATAGAGTGCTTAGCCAGCGGCAAGTGGAGTGTGAGCCACCAGCAGTGCTTGGCAGTATCCTGTGATGAACCACCCCATGTGGAAAATGCATCACCAGAGAGTGGCCACCGCCTCTTTGGTGATATAGCTTATTACTTCTGCTTGGATGGTTACAGCCTGGCCGACAACTCCCAGCTGCTCTGCAATGCAGAAGGGAAGTGGGTGCCTCCAGAGGGCAGGGACATGCCCCACTGCATAGCTGATTTCTGTGAAAAGCCATCCACCGTCTCATACAGCATCCTAGAATCCATTAGTAAAGCCAAGTTTGCAGCTGGCTCGATCGTGAGCTTCAAGTGCATGGAAGGCTTTGTTCTGAACACTTCAGCAAAGATCGAATGCCTTCGAGGGGGCCAGTGGAATCCTTCTCCTTTGAGCATCCAGTGCATCCCCGTTCGCTGCGGAGAGCCTCCCCACATTACCAATGGCTATGCCAGTGGGTCCAACTACAGTTTTGGAGCAGTGGTGGCTTACAGCTGCAACAAGGGGTTCTACATCAAGGGAGAGAAGAAGCGGACCTGTGAGGCCACTGGCAACTGGAGTGGCACTTTGCCCACATGCCACCCAGTGTCCTGTGGAGAACCACCGCAGCTTGAGAATGGCTTTATTAAGGTACAGAATGAGTTTTCTCATCTGCCTGGTACCATGGCAAACTGAATACACTGAATACACTTTTACAACTGCTGCTGTTGAGGTTTTCTTTTTTCTGTTCTGCTCTCATTATAAAATTGAGGAAGCACATGAATGAATGAATGGAATAAAAATAGGGGAAATTGGGTGGATTTGCAGCAGAATCATGTCTGAAAAGCATGGAGACTTCTGTGGGATTTCCTGTAATAAAGTGAGATTTCAGTTAGGAGACTCAAGATGCCCTGTGACATTCAATTGATTTCCTTAGTGTCTTATTCTTCATGTATTTGGTTCATGGGTAGCTTTCCAGTGCCTTCTGGAGGCACTTGAAGTACTGTTGCCAGTTCACAAGCCTTGCTCTTTTAACTGCTATGAAAAAAAGTCTGATTTGCAATAGATAAATTACCTTGGGATTTCTCGTCTTTCAATGTGAGAATACTTCTTTACTGAAGTCAGAATTTCCCTTTCCTTATTAAATTACATTGCAACAATGCCTGAAGTTAAAAATCTCCTTGTGGCAGCCCAAACCAGTAACAACTGCTTAACCTGTGTTTTGCTTTGATGTGCAAGGATAATATTGTGGTAAGGAAGATCAAAAACACTATTATAAAGATTAAACTTTGAATTTTTGGATCATTTTTCTACTGAACATCCCTCATCCTTCCTTAAATCTAATTACCAGATTTGCTAAAAGTTGGAAAGGGAGCAATTGGTATCCCAGTTCCTATGTGGGTTCCCAGCAGTAATAGCAACAATTTCTGTTCAGACTCCCACAGAGATATGTCCTCTAATTAATGCATATCATTCTGTTTTGTCTTCCTTATGTAGGATCACTCCTTCATATATTTTTTACAATTAGAGACATTTTTTAATACCTCAGTCAGAGCTCAGCCTGCATCTTTGAAGTGCTCCTCAGCTGCCTGCTCAAGGCCCTGCACCTGCATGTATGGCATTTATAAACATCTCCTTGTAGCTGTACATTTGAGGGCTCCAACCTTAGGTACAGCTGTAAGCTAAAGAATCATGACAACAATAGGCCATTTCATGGCAGCTTCTCCTGACCCATTTCTTTTCCATCTTCCTGTCCACACATTTTTTGGCTTCATGGGTCAGGAAGGGAGAAAGCAGGGCAATTATTTTCTAGCTTTTGCTTTTTAAGCCTTGAATTTTCTGTTTTCCTCTGGTAGTGCTCTCAGATTTCCTGACAGCAGAGTGTATCATTTGAGGTGAGACATTCTTTGTCAGTTATTTGCCTTCATTCCTTTTCGGACATCCTTTACAGTTGCCAAGGATTCAGCTAGAAGCTAGACCAGGAGAACACAAGAAATTAAATCAGTCTCCTGTTGCCCTAATCTTATATCTTCGTTTCAGACGTGTCCCTGTCTTGTCTGTTTTGCAGGAAACAACTGGACACTTCTTTGAGAATCAGGCAAATTATCAGTGTGAGTCTGGTTACCAGATGGTTGGGAGCTCAGTGTTTATCTGCCAAGCAAATCGGCAGTGGTACAGTGAGTCACCTCCTTACTGTGCTCCCCTCAGCTGTGGAAAACCACCACCCATCCAGCATGGCTACTCCAAGGGAGAAACTTTTGATATGGGCTCCAAAGTAGAGTTTTTCTGTGATGAAGGCTATGAGCTGATTGGAGATGTTTCCTGGACATGTCAGAAGTCTGGGAAATGGAGCAAAAAGCGAAGCCCCAAGTGTGTGCCAACAAAATGTCCAGAACCACCCTTGGCAGAAAATCAGCTGGTCTTGAGGGAAGTGACCTACCAAGTCGGTGTTGTACAGTTCTCCTGCAAGGAAGGTTATGTTTTGCATGGCTCCTCTGTACTGAAATGCTTGCCCTCCCAGCAGTGGAATGATTCCTTTCCCTTTTGCAAGGTCGTACAGTGTTCTGCACCTCCCTATATCCCCTTTGGTGACCCCTTGACTTCATCCCTTCATTTTGGTAGCACTGTGAAATACATCTGTGTGGATGGGTTTTTACTGAAGGGTGAGTCCACCATCAGATGCCAGGCTGATGGCTCATGGAGCTTGCCTTTGCCAGAATGTATTCCTGTGGAGTGCCCCCAGCCAGAAGAAATTCAGAACGGCATAGTTGATGTGCAGGGCCTCACCTTCCTAAGCACAGCCCTCTATACATGTAAACCAGGCTTTGAATTGCTAGGGAACACAACTGTCCTCTGCGGAGAAGATGGACAGTGGCTTGGAGGAAGGCCAGTTTGCAAACCTATTCAATGCCCAAGGCCTAAGAAGATCCTCAATGGCAAATATTCATTCACAAACTTCCATTATGGGCAGACGGTTAGGTATTTCTGTGACAGAGGTTTCCAGCTCCAAGGGGAGGAAACGCTGAGGTGCCTAGAAACAGGAGAGTGGAGTACAGAGGTTCCCTCTTGCAAAGCCATAAATTGCCAACCCCCTCAGCCCATTGAGAATGGTTTTGTGGAGGGTGCAGATTATAGCTACGGGGCCATGGTCATTTACAGCTGTGTGCCAGGCTTCCAGCTGTCTGGCCTTGCCATGCAGACTTGTGAAGAATCGGGCTGGTCTAGCTCCACACCAGCCTGCCTTCCAACAGACTGTGGCCTGCCTCCTCACATTGACTTTGGGGAGTACGTGCAGTTGAAACATGGGGAAAGACGTTCTGACCAGGGGGGTGTTACAGAGAGTCCCTTCCTTTCGCATACGTTGTTGGCTGGCAGTTTGAAAGACTTCCAAAGTTCCTTGAAGGAGGACAGTGCAATGCAGCTCACCACTTTCTTATTTGGAACTGTCATTTTATACACATGTTACTCTGGGTACGAGCTGCTAGGAAACCCCGTTCTAGCTTGCCAGGAAGATGGGGCTTGGAACGGTACTGCCCCCGCCTGTGTTTCAATAGAGTGCACCTTGTTGTCACCCCCGGAGAATGGTTTTTTACATGTCACTGAGAACACGCTCGGCAGTGCCGTGCAATATAGCTGTAGGCCTGGATTCACACTTATTGGCTCTGACACGCGACTGTGTTTGCCAAGTCGGCAGTGGAGTAACACTGCTCCATACTGCAAAGCAATAACGTGCAATTCACCTGCCCAGCTTATGAACGGGAGGATAAGAGGGGGAAACTACACATATGGTAGTGTTGTCTACTATGAGTGTGATCCTGGTTACCAGTTAAATGGCCCCACAGAGAGGAGATGCCAAGAGAGCCAGAAATGGGACGGCAATGAACCGATCTGCATTCCTGTTTCCTGCAGCCCACCACCAGTTTTGGAAAATGGTCAGGTGACTGGAGAGGAGTACACATTCCAGAAACACACAGAGTATAGCTGCAACGAAGGTTTCCTGTTAGATGGAGACAGGAATAGAGTCTGCCTTGCAAATGGAAGCTGGAGTGGAATCACTCCAGTTTGCAGAGCTGTAACCTGCCCCATGCTGCTACCTCTTCCCAATGGAAGAACTATTGGCTCAGATTTTAGCTTTAAGAAAGAAGTACACTATCGCTGCAATGAAGGATATAGCCTGCAAGGAGTGTCTACGCTTACCTGCCAGAGTGATGGTACTTGGAATTCAGAAGCTCCACACTGTGAACCAGTTATTTGTGGACCCCCTGAAGACATCTCCCATGGCTTTCTGAATGGCTCAGGCTTTACCTATGGGCAATTTGTCCAGTATATGTGCTTCCCCAGTTATGAGCTGCATGGCAATCCTTTACGGCAATGTCTGTCCAATGGTTCCTGGAGTGGAAGCCTTCCATCTTGTCTACCCTGCCTGTGTCCTACACCACAGATTCAGAATGGGGTTGTTCTTGGTACAGATTTCAGCTGTGGGATAAGTGCCCAGTTTCAATGCCTGGAGGGCTTCAAACTGCTGGGGCCTTCAGAAGTCACCTGTGAGGTACCTGGCAAGTGGAGTTCTGGGTTTCCTCGCTGTGGGCAGATTTCCTGCGGCTCTCCACCCGTCATCCCCAACACATTTATCAATGGGAGCAGCTCTGAAGATGAGAACACCATCATCTATACCTGCTTGACGGGTTTTATCATGAAGGGGAGTCCAGAACTGACTTGTGTGGAGACTGGTGTATGGAAGAAGCCATACCCAAGCTGTGAGCTGTTAAGTTGTGGCCCACCACCACCTGTCCCAAATGCAGAGATTCTTGGGAACACTTACACCTATGGGAGTAAGGTCCAGTACAGGTAAGAATGATGCTGCTATTCCGTTTTCATAAAAAGTCGCTGAAGGAATGAAGAGGAAAGGTTTATGTATCCTCAGTTAGTGCAAGTTTTCACATGCTCAGATTGACAAATCTCATGTTCCCATGCACTCTATGAAATATTATTTGGATGACTTGTGAAAACTCCAGAAAGGTATTTCAGCCTGTTGAGCTGCACTTCTCCACTGACTTTAATTTCCCATTTGCTTTCCTCTTCTTCTCCTTTGAAACACTGGTCTCAACATACAGGTTTTGTTAGCAGGTAAGAGCAACAGCCAGCAGGGTATGCAATTTTTCTCCCCTTTTGGCACTGTATTCATGCTTTCCATCTGTTTCAGGTGCCTGTTGTAATACATATGGGCTCATCTCCCTCTTGTCCCATTTTCTGTGCTGCAACACTGTTCTGTCAGCAAGTTACTCCTTTGTCAGATACAAGAGTGAGGGTTTTTTGGTTAATGTCCTGAAGTGTGTATGCTGCAGAGATCTTTCCTCCAACAGGAGCAGTGCCTTGTCAGAAGAAAGATGGTTTTCTGACAGAAAAAGCAAATAATGGAATGGGACAGAACTAGGAGATGGCAAGTGGATGAATTTAACAGTATCAGTTATTCTATGAAGCTTTGACAAGGTGAACGGGTTACTTGTCACTGCCATTCTACAAGTGAACCCACTTGTGCTAGCTCTTGGTAAAACACCATGTGGAATAGAAAAAATCAGCCTTAAATGTCTAAACAAATGGCCTGTCGTCAGCCTGAGGCTTGGTTTGTTCTTGGAAGAAAGTGAGATCATCTTTAGAATTACATGGTGTTCCCACATACTGTTTAGCTCTCCAAAGACCCTCCATGCAAAAGGAGGGGCAGTGTAGGAGCTGTACTAAGGCATTCAGTGCCCTCCAAGCACTAAAGGCACAAGCTCACTTCCCACTGTGATGCTGCAGCAGCATGAAGCAACTGGAGATGAAGTCCAAAGTCTCCAGCTCTTGCAACAGAATGAGCCCAGTACAGACATGGTCCTTACAGGCTTACCTTGAAATAACAGAGAAATCTCAAGGTATGCTTATTAACAACTGATGCTGAAAAATTACTGTCCTGACTTTCTAATTTATGGGTTAGCTCATTCCTAGCTGTGTCTCTGTGGTCAGGTCTTCATGCTGTGTTGCAGATGCCTGGAAGGCTACACAATGGTGACAGAGGTGGATGTATGCATTTGCCAGGAAGATGGACAGTGGTCTCCTCAAAGTATTTCCTGTTGGCCCAGGAAGTGTCCCCTCCCAGGAAATATCACTAATGTAATGGTACTTGGGAACAACTTCACTGTGAACACAAGCATCACTTTGTCATGCGTAGAAGGCTATATTCTGGTGGGAGCAAGCACATCTACGTGCAAGGTATAGTTTTTTTAGCACTGTTTTATTTTGATGGCTTTATTGAATTAGGAGTCCTTCTTATACCCTTGTAACCTTTTGGCCTTTAACTGGACACAACAAAAAAATTCAAAGTATATCCTGCAAAATATAATATGCTTACTTGTTGCCCAGTAAGAACAATTATTAGTTTTCTATGTATAGACTCCCAAAACTAGAAATTAATGATTTCTTCTTCCATCAAAAGCTAATGCTGTCTTCTTGTAAAGCATTTATGTTATCACATTTCAGGCATTCAGTCATGTCTGCGATTTTAAAAAATTATGTCCAAGATTTCTAATGTATTTTGAGTGTTGTATACAGAGCACTTTTTCTTCAGACTACCAGGCAACACACATTTTAATCCACTGCACACCTGTAGAAACTTGAATCCTCTGTATGCTAAAGAACAAACATCCTCATCAGTTCCACTGTTAATCTCTTGTTACATTAGTTGTGGACAACTTTGTCTTAAGCTTGTAAATAGACTTTTAAAGTCAGTAAGTATGCTTAAATGACAAAAGCTAAGCATGTGTGTTTTTGCAGAATAAGCACTTCATAAGGAAAGGTTTTCCCCTTATTTTGGGGAAGACCTGTTTGTTTCAAACATCTCTGGAAGTAGGAGTAGGTATCTTTGACAAGTATTTCTTTAGGTATCAGACTTCCCTTAGCAAGTCAGGGAAGGCAGCTGAAGCACTTAGTCATGGTGTTAGACATTCACCCAGGAGAGAAATACAAAACTTGAAATCAGGCAGATGTAATTTTCATTCTCCTAATGTGTTCCCTGAGCAATTAGGTGACCTTGTACAAATGAACTTGCTTTTCCAAGCTGCTTTTTCACATTTTACTTTTTGTTCCTTCTGTCTTTTAAGTCTTAAGCTAAGCATTCCTGCCAAAGTTAAGATCCAGTCTATGTTGACATCTTAAAAGCGTTACTTAAATTACTGAGTTTTATTAAGAATTGCATAGATAGTATTACATTAACCACATCTGTAACCCAAGGCAATTGGATGCTTCTACTATGATTTTTCATTTTCATTTATATATGACTTAAGCATATAAAGTGGGGCCTTTACAATTCTCATTACATTCATTTTTCAGGAGAATGGTATGTGGGTGCCACCATTTTCTGATGATATCTGCATTCCTGTGTCCTGTGGAACCCCAGAGTCTCCAGAACATGGATTTGTGGTTGGCACTAGATACAATTACAAAGATGTGTCTCTTTATAAATGTGATTCTGGCTATGAATTACAGGTAAGTAAGCTCAAATTTCCAGCACTTTAAACCTGTAATTGTCATTTTCAGTTCCTGTGTGATGGCTGTGGACTGTCTGGTCCTCATTGATGTATTCCCTTAACTGGCACAGAAGCTGGATATCTGCGGGTTTTGTTATTGTCAGTGGAGTGCTCCTGGTATGACTGGAATGGTCTCGAATGACTTAAGAGTATAATTGAAGCAAATATAAGAATCCTATTCAAGGATACATGTCCAGCAGATATCTTTCAGTGTTGGGCTTTTTTTTTTAATGGAAGCCCTCTGCAAATACAGCATTATACATGCTTGTGACCATAAGTGATGGAAGAGTTAATTTCTCATGTGTTGCTCCGTTTACCTGATTCTCGGGACAGAGTGAGATTGCATTCTTCCTTCCATTTCATAATGTCATAAGCATTATGTCTGCTGCCTTGGGCCTTTCAGACTTAAAGCTCCTGATAAACTCCACTGCCCTCAGTTCTATGACATTGCTAGATGGTATTAAAGTGATATATCAAAGAGATTCCAGTTTGTTTAATGGCAGCTTTATTCCCTGATGGAGAATGAATCAATGTTCTTTCCATTGTTTTTATTATGGCTTTTATTCCCACCTGAGCTCTGGAGGAGTGCTGCTTTCCTGGTATCAGGACTCAGGCTAGCAAGTTCAGAGCTGCCTCAGGTGTGTTTTCAAAAGCTGCAGCATGACCTCCACCATCCCCAGGTGATGGCAGTCATGAGGTGGTGACGTGTTCTTAGGACAGAGGCTGGGTCTTAACACTGATTTTGTGAGCACCAAGCAGAATGCAAGATATTGCTTCCTTTGTACTGTCATAACACCAGTAATAAATTGAGAACTTCACGCATGTGAATTCACTGAGAAGTTAATTCACTCAGTCACTTGGTATAAGAAAAAGAAGAATTTGGAAATGCTTAGCTAACAATGCATTTATTTTTCATTATCTTGCCAAATATGCAATATCACTAGGGATGGAGGTGTTGGTATGTAGACAGAAAGGTAGAGTTGCTGTTTCAAGTAATTTTTGGAGGTAATAAGCCTGTACTTTCATACAGTAGCAAGTTCTTCCAAGTTTTCTATTCCAGTTTCGCCATCTAGTGTCAATCCGTCTCCCTGCTATTTTAAGAGAAGTTCTGGTTTTTCCTTTGGGAAGCAAAATCCATTGAGTGTGATATCATACAACAGTAGTCATATAACAACAGAAATAATGTCATTTATAGGCAAATTTAACAAATGAGCATTTGGGATATGTTCAAATCATCACATCACATTTATAAAACACAAGCTTGTACTGTTTTTGAAAAAATTGCTAGTTAGATTTCCTATGAGTACTGGAAGGAGAAAATTTGTCATCATACCACATGCCTGGGAACAAGAATGGTAAAACTGACAAATAAAGATGATACTTCAGGAAGAAGGACAAGAAAACTAACTAACTGGTCCTACAAAAGTTTGATTTAGAATCACTTTGCAGGAAGTTCTACCCGAGTAGACTTGAGCTGTAGCATTTAACTTTCTCTTTACATGGGTTGCCTGTGAAGAGAAAACCTCCTCACCTTGCTGGATACTAAAGTTGATGGGAGAAAAGAGTTAACTAAGTAAAGTTGTTCTTTGAGCTTTTTCTTTTCTTTCACAGGGTGATGCAGAACGGACTTGCCAGGAAGACAAGCTTTGGAGTGGCACAGTGCCAGTGTGCAGAAGTACGTTCCACCTGAGTCTTATCACTTAATGTTGGTCAAGGGTGATATCACACAACAGAAAACACTAATGCACGTTTTGCTTTATAATTCATACTGTCTACATTTTCCTAAAAATTTTTGGTACGTACCACTGTTAACAACCTGGAAGAGTTGCAGAATATGTGCAGGTAGTAGTGTGAAGGAAATCACCTTTCTGCCTTGCTCCTGCTGTCTGCTCTGCAGACAGCTTCCAGGTCCAAATAGTTTTGATGCTTGAGGTCATGATTTCTGGGGTCACTGAGGGCCTCTGAACACATTAGTTGCCAGCAGTCACAGGTACTTAGCATCCTCAAATGTAACTCTATTAATTCTCAAAGGTACTTCATCTCTGTGAGATGTCACTGGCTGCAGTGCCAAAATAGGAGTTTCTACATAAATGTGTATATGGACTTCAGCTGTTGAATGAAAGTGGCAACAGTTCCCTGAGGCTTCCTGCCAGCACAGCCACAATAGATTTTCTGTTTAGCAAGAACTGGAAACATCAAGCAAGATTCTATTCTGCTACTCAGGATCAAATATCTGGCAATGACCAGACAACTGCTGTGCTCTTTCCCTATTTCTCAGAGTAAAACCTGTGGAGAAGCTGTGAACAAGACAGGCCATGTATGTTATGTTTGATTAGAAAGTATTGCTTACATTACAGGAGTATCATGTGGACCCCCAGACATGATAGAAAATGGATCTGTTCAGGGAGAGGAGTTCCTGTTTGGCAGTGAAGTTTTTTACAGCTGTGACCCTGGCTTTGAGCTACAGGGACCAAGCCGAAGGATTTGCCATGTTGACAAAAAGTGGAGCCCTTCCGCCCCTATATGCATCCGTAAGTAGCAAGCAGCGCAACATGATGTCCAGGAAATTTAAGAGTGCTTTGGCTGGCTTCCTCTGTCTTCCCCTGCAGCAGGGGGGGCTGTAAAAGGAGGAGCCAGGAGAAAAGCCAGCAGAGAAGTTATCATTGGCAGCTCCTCACTGATCTGAAGGGAGCTCCTTTTGGCACATTAAAATGGCATAGAGTCGTGCTCAGGTCAGTAGAGTGGGAGTGAGGCCTGCTGTATTTGACTTGTCTTGCACTGTATTCTGCGGAGCCTTGGACATCGTGTTTGTCCCTGCCATGCCAAAGCTAATATATCCTGGCCACTTCTGAAGACCACGACTGTGCTCCCTAGGATCAAATCTTGGCTCACTGTGCAATAGAAGATGGCTAATTATGGGAGCAAGGAAAAAAGGATTTATTACTTATTTCATACAGCTTATAAATAAAATGCCAATTATAGTCTTTACAAATAAATGATTTTCCATCTTCTCATGGTGGTATCATAGTCCTATCCCTTGCATTCTTCTCTCTCACCTTTGATGAATTTGCCTGGTCTCCACAGTGTGGGACAAGGTGTCAAGATCCTTCTTAACTAATGTCATTTTTCTTAAGCATATCTTGAGATGATCTTCTACTGTAGGGGAGCAAAGGAGACTGCAAATGCAGCATCTGGCCTACTCAGAAGAAATATTCCACATAGCTCTGTTGGATTGAACACCTCAGAGCTTGCAACACCATCACATACATTTGGGCACATTCTCATATGTCTGCAATGTGAACCCCAGGAGAAAGAGCAGGGAAGGCATTGTATAACCCTTCTCCACATAACAATTCACAGCTTCTTGCTTCCTGTCTTTCCATCAATTCAGTGTGCAAACAGAGCTGTCAGACAGTGTGTAACTGACAGATAGAATAGCCTTCATTGTGTGTATAAACACCAAAAGTTTTCTTCTCTCCTAGAAATTACTTGTGGGCTGCATCCTTCCATAGAAAAAGCAGAGGCCATTTCTACAGGAAGCACATACAGAAGTAATGTAACCTTCATGTGCAACTCCGGATACCATCTTGTTGGGCCCCAGAATATCACATGTCTTGCAAATGGGAGCTGGAGCAAACCCTTGCCATTGTGTGAAGGTAACTGTTTGGTTTCATATCCTTGCGCATTCCAATCTGGGATAAGCAACAGCTCCTCCCTTATTCATGCATAACATATGATCCAGGGATTATGTTTCTAGAAACTATTCTGTAATGTAAGGTTTCTGGATTATCTGTCAGTGGCAAGAAAGAACATTTTACATGTTCTGCCCTACTGACCCTGTATGAAGTCATAAATGTGTCCTCTCTTCCCCATCACTGACACATTTTACTGACCTGAAAAAACATAAGGCTGTGGCTTTTCACCATTACTGGGAGGAGCTCCTTCTCTGGCTTGGCTGCATTTCCTTCCCTGGGCTACTGAACTCTCCCTTAATGTTCTTCATGACTTATTAGTCTGTGGCTTCTTTAAACATATTGTATGACTAATTTAGGAATTGTTGGAAGTCCGGGTCTAATGTCAAGCTGAATTAATGAGACCTTTGTCTTTGCAGAGACCAGATGTAAAGTTCCAGTTTCCTTGATGAACGGGAAGGCAATTTATGAAAACAATACAGTTGGCAGTACAGTAACGTATCTCTGTGAGAGGGGATACAGCTTGGAAGGAGAATCTGCAGCAGAGTGCACAAGAGATGGAAGATGGAGTAATCCCTTACCTCTCTGTAAACGTATGTGTTCACTTTGTAATGGAAAAGGGGTCTTCATTTGTAAGCATTACAGGCTACTCTTCCTTTAAACTGACAGTAAATCAGAGCAACTTTCACAGATCTTTGTGGAAATGCAGTGTAATATTCTTCTGGACCAGCCATGAGCAGCATTTATCCTTGTAGTTTTAAGAAATAGGTTTACCCTAAATTGGGAGATTTGTTGGTGTGCATCCCATTTTTGCAGGGGAACAAAGGGAACACCTTCTATTTCTATTGCTTTTCATATGATTTGGTTTTGAAAACCACAGAAACTGTTCTAAAGTGGTCTCTTCCTTACATCCTTTTTTCTTCCCTTCTCCTTTTCCCTCACACCCTTTCTTTGAACAGCAAACCCTTGTCCTGTGCCTTTCATAATCCCAGAGAATGCCCTTCTGTCCGAGGTGGATTTTTATGTTGGTCAGAATGTATCCATCAGGTGCAGGGAAGGCTACCAGCTGAAAGGACAGTCTGTGATCACCTGTAATGCTGATGAGACCTGGACTCCAGCAACAGCTAAGTGTGAAAGTAAGTACAAGACATGCAGTTCCACAGGGGTTGGTACTTTCCAGAGAGTTTGTGACCACAGCTGTATCACACAGGAGCTTGGCAACACAGACCTGTCAGCAGAGCTCTCCACCCAGATGCAGGCATTCTGGAAAAAGAGAGCTTTTGTCTGCCATTGCCCTACTGAGAGATGAGTCACTCTGAGAGATCCAGGCACATAAAGATTACCTGAGAAGCTCTATGGAAGAGTTACGTTTTCTTTCTTTGCAACAGAGTTATTTCTTTAAAAGGATCCAGAGTACATCTGTGTGGGTTGTTGCCCCAAGAGCTTTCATCCTACTATCTACTAGGCCCTTCTGTAAATTTCTTCTCAATTTACCTTTTGCAAGCCCTGGAGCTAGGATTTGTTGTTGGATACCATAAATATCCTGAGAATGATTCCTGGGAGATTATGAGTGACGAGACAAGAGTTGTAGCCAAGGTGCTGCCTTTTATTTTATTTACTGATACTGACAGAAGACGTCGTGTCCTTTTGCAAGCACCTCTGAAAGTCTTTTGGCTTCTTGCAGGCAATATTGTTTAGATTTGTGGAATCACAGAATGGTCTGTGTTGGAAGGGACCTTAAAGATCATCTAGTTCCAACTCCCCTGCCATGAGCGAGGGTGCTGTTCACTAGATCAGGTTGCTCAGGGCCCCGTGCAACCTGGTCTTCAACACTTTCAGGTGTGAGGCATCCACAGCTTCTCGGGGCAACTTGTTGCAGTGCTTCACAACCCTCTGAGAAAAGAATTTCTTCCTAACATCTAACGTAAACCTGCCCTCTTTCAGTTTTAAAGCGTTGCCCCTTGTCCCCTATCTATCTGCACTTGCTGAAAGTCCCTCTCCCTCCATTTTTATGATTCCTTAAGATACGGGAAGGCTGCAATGAGGTCTCTCTGAAGCTTTCTCTTACCCATGCTGAATAACCCCAGCACCCTCAGCCTGTCCTCATAGGAGAGATGCTCCATCCCTCTCATCATCTTCTTGGCCCTCCTATGAACCCGCTCTAAGAAGTCAATGTCTTTCTTATGCTGAGGACCCCAGACCTGGACTCTGCTCCAGATGGGGTCTCACAAGGGCAGAGTAGAGTGAGATAATCACCTCCCTTGATCTGCTGGCCACTCCTCTAGTCATGCAGCCTGGGTTACAATTGGCTTTCTGGGCTGCAAGTGCACACTGCTGGCTCATGTCCAACTTTTCATCCATGAGAACCCCAAAGTCTTTCTCCACAAGGCTGCCCTTGATGACTTCTTCTCTCAGTCTGTGAGGGGAAGTGCAACCCACGTGCAGTGCTTTGCACTTGGACTTGTTGAACTTCATGGGGTTGTCATGGGCCCACTTCTCAAGTTTGTCCAGGTCCCTGGACACCCTTTTACTGATTTATCATCACAGGTGTGTCTCTGGCTCCTGCCCTGGACAGCATTGTGTCCAGGTTTAGAAACTGTATCATGTAGGCATTGCAGCTCGCCTACCTGTGGATTATTTCTTTTGTTTAGAGATATCTTGCGGTCCCCCAACTCACATAGAGAATGCTCTGATTCGTGGTAGCTTCTATCAGTATGGAGACATGATCACCTATTCATGCTACAGTGGGTACATGCTGGAGGGGCCCCTGCGGAGCATTTGCTTAGAAAATGGAACATGGACAACACCACCTACCTGCAAAGGTAAGACTTTTTTTATGAATAGAAGCATATTTTAACTTTCTGTAAGCACACAGCTTAGCTGCAATAAAAATTAGATTGAAATTTTTGGTAGTTTCAGTGCAGTCATAGTTTCACTCAGGGCATTTAACGTCCAGGTTGTTGCTTTATTTCCAAGTGAGAGAGGGCTTCCACAGTTTTGCTCTTAGTCCATGGTAAACTTATAGTTTCTTTCACTACAATGTTGTATCACAGAAGGAATATCTTTTATACTATCATCATTTGTAAGAAAATGACAGAACCAGCCATCTTTTTGACAAGCTGAGCTGTTTCAGATAAGCACTGCCAGTCAGTTTTTCACAGTCAAAAATCAAGCACTGCAGAAAACAAAATAGAACAAATGGGTGCTTAGTCCCTCACTATGTTTAAAGTGCGACAGCTCTAAAAATTGATTTGCAATTAAACACTTAAAGACAGATTGATACAGCTCACTAAATAATGCACACTAAGTACTGATAGAAAATCCATGGGTTTAACAAAATACCAAAGACAATGTCTAGCCTGTCTACTCTTGACGTACCAGCAGGTATATGTAATCTTTTGGTCTATTGAGCTAAAACATTCACTTGTTTAAGTTACAGAATTAACTCTTCAGTACAGAAGATTCAAATAAATAAAAAGTTTTGAACAGAAAATGGGGGAAACAAACACAAAACATAGGAGATAATAAACTCAACACTTAAAAATAGATATAAGCGTATTCAAATACTAACTTAAAACCATGGAGAAGGTGTAGCAAAAGGGTTCCGGCCTTATAGGGCATTGGTGGAAGAGATATTGCCATCTACCATATCCAAATCAGAAGCTTGACTAGCCTTCTGCTGATGAGTTAGCTCCACCATGGAGTCTTATTGAGGAACAGCCACCATATGACAAACTGACCTTTAGGTATTTTGTTTAGAAAGCAGAAAACCTTAGGACACATCAGTAGCCAGTCACAAGAAGCCTCATTCTCTAGGCTTGAGAACTCACACAGAAGAGAAAAGGTTCCAGAACCCTCGCGTGGGAACAGTGGAGCCATTATCCGAGTTGTCAGTTTTGTATCTCCTCCTGCAAGTCTCAGCTCCCCATGTCAAAATAGAAGCAACAATTCTTCCTCCCTCAGTGATTTTCTGTTTAGGTCAGAAGCCCTTTGGAGATGGAGGATTCTATACTGTGCTAAGCCTGACTAATCAAGAACCCCTCGTCAGTTGTTTTTTCTTTTTGGTACAAATTCTGACAGCAAAACGTTATGAATGCTAAGACCTAAGCTAATTGAGTTGCCCTACTCTGTGAAAGCAGACACTCTGTTAAAATTCTGTATCCGATTATGCCTAAAAATCACTGATCAGTAGACCATTTTGAGGAGACCCAGAGCCAAAGAACTGGGTTTGTAACTCCTGAATATTTCAGGAATCGAGAAGCTGCTCCTGGAAAACTGGTTTCTCTTCTTTTTGTAAACAGGGCTTGCCATTGCCATTAAGAATCACCCACTGAGTAGCCAAGTAGAGAAGATCTACAGTAAAAGCACTAGAGTTATTTCAGATGTCATGAGGTATCCAAAAGTCCTGTTAGAAATTTACATTCCCAAAGCACCAGGCCATTTTTTAAAAGTTTGTCACATATGTCTTTCTAAACTGTGATGGCTACAGAATTCAAGGGATCTCTGCATAATAGCTACTCTGTCTAAGATAGAATTCACTAGCAAAATTATTTGGATATTCTCTCTTTAAAATTGTGGCACTTCCTATTCTTCAACTGCCCCTTTAATATCGCCAGCATTACTTTTTGTTTTTATTTAATATTTATTAGTTACACAGAACCCACCTACGTTATGCCAAGAAATGTAATTTTGTGCTAAGAGAGGTTCTTGACAGTGGGTATCAACAACCAGGAAGGGCTGATCTGCAAAGCATTGTCCTGTTTGCAGTAGTGTGAAGTCTACTGGGGCTGTTCAGAGAAATATGTATTAGAGAAAATTATTTCAAAAAAACAAAGTGGTGAGGAGGACAGAAAATGAGGGTGGAAAACAAAGCAGAATAACCTGTGTATTAAGGGAGGGGAATAACAATTTGCCCCCTCTTTTCACCTGAAAGGGGAACTAAAAAGAACTAAAGGGGGAACTAAAAAGAACTAAAAGTGTTTCTGAGAGGACTGTCCTGCATTTTCATGACACATGGCAAAATAATCTTTCAACTGCTTTTTAGTTCATGTGAGTGATTTGCCTAACAAAAGTCCTACAGGACCCAAGCCTTTGTGGTCTACATCAGAAGCAACATGAAAGAGCTCTTTGTAATGACTCATGCTGCATTTCTTGTTTATGGCTGTATGAGTTGATTATTAATGTGTCCTAAGCCTGCTTGGAATGTTCTGTCCTTGTTGAACAGGTTAGTTAACGTAAATATTATAATTAAAAGCAGACTTCGTTAACTTCTTTGGAAGGGCTCTCACCACAGCTGCACTTGCCTGAATCACCACTGGTTAGAGGTTGCAGGCCAGATTCTGATCTGAGTTTCAGGGGTGGAAGTATTAGCCTGGATCTGCTGATTGTAAATACCTGCAGGACTCAGCAGGCTGCACAGATCCACACAGCTTACCTGACTCCAGTTTTTTCTTTCTGAAGTGCTCTAGAATCTGTCTTGTCTGTTTGCCCTCTGCAAACATCTTGCTGACCGGGAGTGGTCAGTGTGGAGCTGCCAACCAAAAAGTTCATACCCCATCAGCAAACGAGCATTATGAGAGGGAAGCTGAGGCCTGGAGGAAATTGTTCACTTGCAGCCACAGGGAATCTTTTTGGCAAAGCTGAGAACAGATAAGAGAACTTTTTTCCCCCTTCTTACCCATGTTTGTCTTGCAGCAGTGCAATGCTTCTGTGTCCTGTGAAAATAACTCGCAGGCATGGACTTACAAGGAGATCTCAAAAGATTGATACCATGGATGTGAGATCTACTACCAGTAACTGAAGTCACAATTCTCTCCACAGCACATCAGGACTGCATTTGCCCAGCTTGCTTTTACAATAGCCAAAAAAAAGATAATGAGATCCCAGCTTAACTTCCAGTCTTGAGCCTTTCTCTAGTCTTGTCTGTCGAGTTAAGAATAATCCCCACAGCTACAGACAAATAGTCCAGACAAATAGTCTCTGCTTGCCTTAATTGGTGTATAACAAGTGCACACCTAGGGATGATACTGTCTCATTCAGTTTCACAACCAGGACCTCGGCAGAAATCCAGGAATAGCCTATCTCTGCCTGAGATCCTGGATTGCGCAGTGGCATGGAGTTTCTGTAATTCATAAAAATTTCTGTACAGCAGTTGGACTGTAACTCTTGGAATATTTGCATCTTCTCCATTGACAGAGAGAGAAAATACATTTTGGAGACCATTTTTCCTGGGCTTTGAATTTATTGTGGGATATCATTTATACACAAATATTTTATCTCATAACCCTTTATACATTCATGGGATATTGTTTAAGTGGTGTGGATCACACAAAGCTTTAAGTGGTGTTTCACTGCACAAAAGAAATCTGTTTGGCACATAATTCTGCTTTAGTCAACACCTAGCGACAGGCTGTCTGTGTAGTAACAGACATTTTTACAACAAAAATTTTCAAAATCACTGTTAAGATATTGCAACTTCTGCTAGCCTGCCAGAGCCCAAGGTCTCTTCCCATTCTCATTATAAGCTGACACTTGATGAGAAGGCTCTTGAGATTGAAAAGTAAAATGGCAGAGCTTTGGCCTCATTTCAACAGAATCCATGATGTAGCTTGTAGCTTGGCATGGCTTAGGTCCAAGAGTGACTCAAGTTTGGCTCTATGAGGGGAAGATTTGCATTCTTTCCAGTGTGAATTTCAGGTCTGAACAGTGTTTCAGTGTGCTAATCCACTGTCTGTATTTAATACTAATATTGAACGTGATCTGAAACACTCAAAGCCTAAATGCATATTTTGCTCACCTAGTAACTAATTAAAGATACGATGCAATTAGCAGTTCAGATTGAGTTTCCTGAGATTACTCTGTGCTCATAACTACCACTAATTAGATGTCAGTCTGATTACTTATTTGTTCTGTAGCATCATCTTGAAGCCACAGTTTTTGATCTTCATAGTATGTACACCAGCACAAAAAGGATCGTACTTCCTCCAATGATCTTTATGTCTAACATGTTTGTACATAGCTTGTCACCTGATTTTGTAAAGTAGTCCTGGTTTCCCTGCATGTGTGAGCCAAGATAGGGTGAAATGTTATAGAAAAGATGATGAAGTCCAAAGTCTGTTCCGTCCAGGCAGCATACTAGGCTATCATGATGGAGTCCACCCCACTTTTATGATCATGTGCTTATTAATAGGTATGCAAGCCAAGCAGTCACACTTCGGGTTCCACCATTAAACACTTACTGTGCCACTGCTGCACCCGTTTTGGTCACTTCTCATTATGCTGGATGATAGTGCAATAAAAATTGCTTGTTCTGCTGCAGTGTTTAATTTTACTTTCCACAAGCCCTATATTATGCCAGACAGCATTATCTGCATGTCTCATACCAAAGTCAGAAGAAAGCTTGATTCTATTCTAGAGTTAAATTAGAAGGCATGGGAGGACGGGAGAGGAGGGTAGTAGTTTTTTATGAGATAGGGTATTTTTCTTGTTTTACAAAGGTTAGTGGGGAAAGCAGATAAAGCGTAGCATCAGCCTTGAAACATTGTCTAAGTAATTCACCCAATTTTGCTAAAAACGTCTACATTTGCATTCTTGTCTTGGACAATTTTTGATTGTCTTAGTGGTTCCCACACTCTGGCTTACAGTACCTAATAAGACACAGAGACAGAAGTAGCCCTTGAAATCAAAATCAAATAATGCTTCTTTGGGAAATGCAAATGCACTTGTTTGTTCTACTCCAAGCTTTACAACTGCAAAGATCTGTGCAAGATGCTGAATGACTAAGCTTCTAATTCACCGTGTTGAGTTTGTGATGAAATTGTATTGTTTTCAGCTGTCTGCCGGTTCCCGTGTCAGAATGGTGGCGTCTGTGAGCGACCAAACGCCTGCTCGTGCCCAGATGGCTGGATGGGTCGTCTCTGTGAAGAGCGTACGTATATCATCCCTAAGTGTAATTTTAAGGATGTTGTAGGTGAGACAAGTGAATTCAGTGCAGCGAACCAGCTGGAAAAAATAAAGGCATAAGAGCCAAAACCAGAAAAATCATTACTATATTCTCCTTGACAAATGAAAGAAAGAGAAACTGGTGGCTTGCTTCTATCCCCTGACATCTCCAAACCAAAATAATTTTGTTTGTGGGTACTCTTTCACTATGGTTGAAAAACAGATTGCTTCAGTTTTCTAAAGTCTGTTTTTAGTAGCAATACATGATAGTTTTGGGGAACAGGGACAAGAATGAAAGAGATGTGAGTGTTCTACTGATGGCTGCATTAGTCTCTTGGCTTCCTTTTCTGTCAGTCTGTGATTATGAATCTGATCATTAATGTTCAAACAATGCAACATGTCCCCTTTTCCACACTGTCCTTCCTGGTCTGTGTACCTGTACCCCACAAATTCTGGGCTGGCTTTTCATGTCATGGTTAGAGAAGTGGATCTGTTCTGGCTAAAAGAGTAAAATCTGACTTAGCTCTGTCAAAGCTTTCCTGGGTGACATTGGGAATACCAGTTTGAGCCATGTTTCCCGTTTTCTTCATGGTGGTCTTAGCACAAGGAATTTGAGAGGTTTAGCCCTTTCATGTTGGCATAGCTGTTGCATGAGAAGCCTTATTGCTGTACATATAGTAAGGTGTGGGTCTCTGTGGATAAAAACGGGAAGTACCCTTACTGTGTGTAGTATTTGGTATGACCCTGACATAAAGCTTTAGCATATCCAAGAACATCTGCAGCAGGGGTGGTGTCACTGTCCCTGACTTTGAGTATACATGGAGACCTACAAAAACATGTGCAGATTCTCATGTAGTTCTTGGAAAAGAATGTGGTTCAAGAATTTAAGACGTATCACATCTTAAAATGGTCCTCTGAATCTGCCTCTGAAGTTTTCAAGTCTTCTCTGTGGCAGTGTCAGTTCCACGTGGCACAAAACACAGGTATGATATGATACAGGTAGATACAGAATGAGGAGAAGATGTTCACCTTTGTCTTTCTACAGTTACAGAAGCTCCAGCTATGTGGTGCATTCACACAGCCTCTCTTTTTCTGTGCCTGTGTTGTCTGTCAGTATCACCATAGCCACACATGCAAGCTCAGCCCTGCATGTTTCAGTTTCAGCAGAAGAGGATTGAGGCTTGTGTCTGACAAAATTGTGTTTGGTATCCCACAACTGAGTTTATTAGCTTACCATCAGTAATGATACTTGAAGCATTCTCCAGGACTAGAGGGCAAATTTTTTTGTCCCAGTCATTTTGATCTGTTGTCCCAACTCAGACCCTGACAGCTGACTAACCAAGATCACACTTCATGCAGATACAGGCACTAGCTCTCTTCTATTTTTTATTTTGGCATGGGCAATTAAGAGAAGGGAAAATAATTCCTACAACTGGTTAGTGCCACCTCAGTTTTGCAGCATTGCTTGTCAAGCAAGGTGCACCAGTGAACAGATAAGATAGGTTTAGTCTTTGGTGTTGAGGACCTGTTCTGGAAGTCAAAGGGATTTTTGAGTGCTAGCTTTGAGCACTGATCTCTCAGGATAAGGCCACAGTGAGTTCTGACAGAATTCAGTCATCTTGTAGTTCACAGTAAATTTCACAGAAAATGAGATAAATTAATCTTCCTGAGAGAGTCCTGACCACTCTAAAAAAATATACAGAGCACTACTAGTTTAATAACTTATACAAATATGTCTCGGTGATACAGGTTAGTCCTGTGAGCTCCATGGGAGTTCGCTATTATTTTCTTGTCCAGGCTGACTGCATCTGCTCAGCTGGCCCTCTGCTGTGCAGCAGAAGAGGAAGAACTCTGCATCAGTGCACTGCAGCTCCCACCCACCCTCCCAGTATAAAACTCTACTGGAAGTGCCACTCAAGGATCCAAATTTGAGATCCAGCTCAACTCTTGCTCTTAGTAGAGCATTTTCACACAAGTACTTCATTCAGTTAGGGTATTGGAGATGATAGTTTTGTGAAGGTACTTAAATCATAAACACATTGAACAGTTTTGCAGATGTGCTCACAGGAGCAGCATAGCTTGATTGGTTCTCAGTCCAGAGGCCATCAGCTGCTTGGTATATACTTTGTTTTTTCCCCAGAGCTTCCAGCTATAGCCTGTTTCACCCAAAATGCCTTATGTCAAAGCCATCTTTCCCTGGGGATCTTGTGGTGTCACCTGTCACAGCACATTTTCACTGGCCCAGACCAAGTGCTTTTCTGTGGGCAAGGCATAGATTAACTTGTTTTGGATATTACATTGTGGGAGCCCAGAGAATCCATGCATGAACCAATTTTGTTAGCCACCATCACAGAAGTGGGATATTACAAGTGAGAAACAAGCAAACAGCCCTGGCTCATTTCCTGTGAACACAGAACCTACAAGCATCTGAAGGACTCTAGCAGTTTCCCCAGTCTGTCCATTTCTTTGTCATTACTCTTTCTCATATCTGGTTGCCATGCCAGACATATTTACTTCTGCTTTGTGGGTAGATCGTGCTCAATTCTACTGATACTGCATGCAAACACTTTGAGGGGTAGTACAGTCTCTAATTAAACATAAGTTGTTTTCTCGGACACTTTGTTCCTTATTTTCATGGGAGATAATTCTGTCTCTTCTCCTTAGCAATATGCATTCTGCCATGTCTCAATGGAGGTCGCTGTGTGGCCCCTTACCAGTGTGACTGCCCCCTCGGATGGACTGGATCACGCTGCCATATGGGTAAAACTTTTTACCATGGTTTTTTTTTTGCTTTTTATGACTCTACTAGCAATAATTAGCACAGTTCACTAAGGACTCATAGAACTCCCAAGCTTCTCACAGGAAAACCCAGGCCTGCAATAACATTCCTGGAGGATTTGCTGTCCCCAGCTGTAAACTACTTTCTAGGAAGTCCCTGATGATTCTTTAAAATGCCCAGAAAATCTTGCTTCCAGAAAGGGCAGATAGCATTCACAAGCAGTGCAGACAGCAGAGGATTTCCAAGAAAAAGAATAAAACTAAACTGTCCATTCCAAGATGTATTTGAATTTCATTTTATCTTCAGCACATGCAGGTCACCATTAAACTCACAGACAAGCTGCAGGTACTACAGAGGTTTTTCACCACATAGCTGTCTGGTTTGGTGGATTCCCACTTATTGCCTGACTACTGATCCAGGGAATAGAGCAGAGTAAAGCAAGGATTTAAGGATGGTTGAGTTTAGTGGGTACTTAGTATCTGGGTACCTTACTTTAGGTATCATCTAAGTTCTCTGAACAAATTTAACATGTGCTGCATTTTACTAAAGATCTTCCTTGCATGTAAACCAAGTCTGAAGGGCATGGAACACATCCAAATAGTGAGGGGTAGCGAGAGGAGTTATTCTAGGGTCCAGATTTGTGCCCTAGCAAGTCAGCTTGTGTGAGATGAGGCTGACTGCAATCATGGATAATATTTGAACTCAAGTTTGGAATATGTGGTTCCATATCAAGACTGAACAAGTGTCAGTTTTTGAAACATTTGTGCCTGTGAAAACAGACATAAAATTCAGCAACTGAGTGATCACTGAAATGTCTTTCAATCATTATTAAATTATTTTACATTTTCTTCACTATATTTTTATTGTCCAGTTGCAGTTTAACTGATTTTTAGCAGAGACTTAACATGAAAGCCTAGTTTTGCTTTCCTGCAAGACTTTGAAGTGGCTGATAGGGTGAGCTGGAGGAGGAATCAATGCCTGTTAATGAATGTTTGTATTATTTGTTTAACGGGTAAGAATAGTGAGTCTGGTGGATAAGCTGTGTGATGCACTGCAAACACAACTATCCTTCAGCAAATTGAAGTTCCAAAGTGAACATTTTAACTCTGAACTACTGTCTTTTGAAGGGACTCTTTCCTAGTACATAATGCATCATTTCCTCTCATATTTCACAAGCTTTGCAGCTATAATAGGTGCTTAAGGAGGATAGATGGCTTCTTGGCTTTTGGGTCAGCAATTCAGATCTCTTCAGGCTTGACTTGTTTTTCAGTAGCTGAAGGAAAAATTGTAATGAACAACTGCATCTGCGTCAAGGCCCATTCATAAAAGCTCATAACCACTGCTTATGACATTTTTAAATCAATTCGTGGTTTAGCTACTGGTATTGACATTTTGCCATAACAGAGAAATATTTTGATTAACTGATGGTCTCACAGGAATAATTATGTGCATAAAGTGAGAGCTAAAGATGTTTCAATCATATGCTTCATTCCAGAATCAGAAGTAATTTTCAACATGACATGCTTGGTGCACTTAACTGCATAGGCATGGTCTACCTCTGTAACCTCCTACCACTGTTCTTGTTTGGCCCAGAGAAATTAGAGTATTGTATTTCTGTCTCCTTTTGCATTCCTGTGATTACTCATTTCCATTTCCTGTAATTCCGTATTAATCAGTGTTTTCTGATGCATATTTCTTGCAAAAATATTACCCTGCGTTTGTCCTCACTGGTATCTTTAGGACTCTACATATGCCATTATTGGCTTAAAATTCTTTCAGTTTTTCTGCAAGATAAATGTCTGCATTTGAAGGACCTCATTAAGTGAGTCTCCAAATCTGTTCTGTAAATTGTGTGCTTCTTTATCTTTCAGTCTCAAAATTCATAGGAAGACCTGAAGCTTTGACTTTTGTTTGGTTACTTGATATCCTTGGGTTTGAGTGTCACACAAAAGCATGTGCAGACATTTCACTACTGGGTCAGCACGACCTGTAAGGCAGACTAGTGTTTGTTCTCTAATTCAAGTGCCTTGTAACACCTAATCTCACCTCTTTGGGCTATCCAGTGTCTTTCAGGAACTTACTGTCATTCTCTGCTTCCTTTTCTTGTCTCCATGCAGGTGCCATTTTGTGAAGTCTTACTCCTTGCGTGCTGTGATCTGCAAAAGACTTTCTGACCTTTAGCTTCTTCTGCTTATTCTGTCTATTTCTATGCTTTTTTACCATGTCTAGTATCTGCTTGCCCTGGCTGCTGTTTAGGTGTCACATTCCTTTAAAAAAAACCATTTTATTTTATTCCTAGAAATTCTCCTGTTCATCTTCAGACTCTTGTAGTCCCTCCCTCCTCCTGCTTCCACTTGCATTCTTTTTTTTTGGCTTTAATTTGCAGCAAAAATAACAGAATTTTTAAGCCAATGTAAAATTATACACTGTCTGTTTCATCCAAGTCATACACTCCAGCAGATAGCAAAAATAGTGGAAGTAGTGAAATCACATTCAGCAGAGGTGTGCTTCTGAGGCTGCCCTTTCCAGAGCAAAACATCTTTCACAACAGACTGACAGCTGATGTTTAATGTTGCAGTTTTGAGAGCAGTCCATTCTTAACAGAATAATGTCAGATGGATTTTCAGAGCCCTGTTCGTTAATCAGCTTGTTGTGGGTGTGCTCATTAATGCAACTTTGTGTGTGTGTATTTGTATGCAGCTGTTTGCCAGTTGCCTTGCTTAAATGGTGGGAAGTGCATACGACCAAATCGGTGCTATTGTCCCCCATCGTGGACTGGACATGACTGCTCTAGGTAAGTGTTGCTGAGCACTATCCCATAGGTAGGCTGAATCACACACTGAACTCTAAGTATGAAGAATGTGCTATTAATGTTGAGCATCTCTAGATCCTGTGAATCAGTGACCTTTAGATGGCTCATGATTTATGGGCAGTCTGAAAGTTACTTGTAAGCAGACAGGCACACCTGCAATGTTGAGACTGATTTTTCACAGTGTAAATGTAAGTGGGTTTTTGAAATGTAATACAGAATGTTCTTCAGGAAATTTTGGTGGCCTACTGTTTACTAATGTTCATTTTGAACTGTATGTGCCTCAGCTGGGTACATGTTTAGGACTAGGGTCATGCAAACAGGTGTTATAAATAATAGGTCTTCTTATACCCAGTGTTGAGTGATGTAGTCATCTAAAGACTACAACACTGTGCCTCTGAGGCAAGTCCCAGTTCTAATCACCTGGCAGCGCTAAGGCCATGAAACACATGCAAGCAAAAATGCTTATACTTCAACTCACACAGGCTGCTGCTGAAGACATTGGTCATTATTCTGGAGAGCTAAATAAGAACCAGATGAATATTAATATTTTCCTTCAGGAGACAGACGAAGCCTGTGACATTGTAATTTTTTTCTAGTCTTCTTTCTGGACAGATAGTGACAGATATTCCTCCCTTGCTCTCTGATATGCAGTTTATCTTAAAGCTATAGAAAAGATGCCTGCTTGAGAAACTGTATTGTCCAAAATGAATAGTTTTCATTTGTCAGCTGTGATTATATGTGCCTTAGTGAAGCAACTTAAATGTATTGCCAACAAATAGTATCCAGCTTTAGACTGAAAGGTACACATCTGAAGTCTAATAGTATCTCCATTTAGGACATGAAGCAGAGAAGCCCATATCCAGTGGATATAACAGCCGAAAATAATGGATTTTATTTCTGAGGCAAAGCAAAGTTTCAGGCTATTACCAGACTGGACTCTTCTTGTTTTGTCATTTTGTTGGGGTTTTTTGTCCAAGTCCATAGCTCTGTGTAGTATTGTGAAGTCTGAGAGAAGAAGGGTCATTAATCCTGCAGGTTTGCGGTCTACTAGCTTGTCCCTTCAAGAGCTGTCTGAGAGGAAGTTTCCCAAACAGAGCTAGGTGAGTGAAGGGAATTAGGACAGAAACAAGCACTGAGATCTGTTTCATAATTTGTTAAACTTTGGCCTCATCTGCTTGTGGCTCTTCATGGGGTGTGATACCATTCTGAGGACTCAAAAACCATACAGGCAGAACAGGAGTAAATGCCATGAGAGCAAAGATTTGCTGTTGCAAGTTAACAAGGTATGATTTGTAAGGGAAAGCTAAAAAGGCTAAAAGCTTTTATCAGCATCCAGGACAAGATTAGCTCTAAAACACCCTGTGATGAGCCATGACTTAAATGTCAGATATCTCTGTTTCCCATGCCCAGTATTTTCCCCTATCAATCTTAAGATGTGACACTCTAATCCCTGATATAAGTTAAGACACCATCCTCTTGTGCCTCACTGATCATCTCGTTTGGTCTGTTCAGCACAGCACTGATTTTATTTTGTTTGGGTTTTTTGATGCAGGAAACGGAAGGCTGGATTCTATCCCTTTTAACATCAGAGCAGCAGTTCTACATTCAGATATCTTTCTTCAGGCTAGGCACCATTGGAATCTAATGCATTGTAAAACAAGTACATTGCTTCCCTTCCCCACCCCCAGCTCCCTTGTTTTGTATTTTATTTTGTGATACGTTTTTACAATACCTTTGAATTTTTAAAGAACTCCTCTGTATTTTTCATTTACAAAAGTATTATCAAATATATGCTGCTACACAGACATCATACACACATACACATACAAATGTAAAGATTCCTACAGTCCACTGAAGGGTTGCGTAAAGTGAAGTCCCTCCCATTTCTTACATACAGTGAGCTAATTAAACTGTCTTATACTGCCAACTATGATTAAACAGAATGTGGCAATTCTGTTTACCAGCTGCCAAAGCATGCTACTGTCCAGCAACTCAACAGCAAAGGAGTGTTACACAGGGCTAACTGAACCACCAAACTGTGCATTGGGCCTATTTCTGAAGTTAAGTTGATATAAATTATAACTACATGTGATAAAGTCTATATTGTAACAACAGTTTCTGGTGAGCGTAAGAAGAAGATTCTGTAAAGTATTTTGTGTGACATCAACTTAGTTGGAGAGTTATTTAATGGGAGGCATTGGCATGAATTTTACCTGAGATGTCTTGGTAAAATGTAAAACAGACAAGAGAATATCATGTCATTCAGCGAAAGATGGACCAAGCCTAGCCAACAAGAGCCTTGAAGCTTTTTGGCCTACAGGCAGTTCAGGTGTAACTCTAAAGCTGGAAAATCTAGGATCCAGCAGTGGGAAGCAGGTGGACCACTGAAACTTGCACTTTCCATTTGCCATGGGATTCACCACTGGCTTGTAACCACCATCCCTTTCCTGTGTAAATGAAGTACATATCTAGCAGCTATCTGCCAGGTGAATGATTTAATACCTGGGGTTTGGGTCCCAAAGCTTGACTGCCCTTAAGATGGAGGGAGAAGGCACCAGTTGCATTTACTGGTGAAACTTCACTATTTCCTTGCCAAAAGGCTGTATTTTTGTTATGCAGAACCCTCAGAAAACTGGAAAAGGCCTCTCTTGAGTACACACATGGGCAGAAATGCTCAGCTGGCTGAGAAATACTGAGAGCACACACGCTGTCAGATTTCTTATTCTCAGACTGTTGATCCCATTGCATCTGAAGATAGCACACACCTGAATGCCATCATTAAGTCATGCTTTGTTTAACTGAGAGGCTAAGATTTACCTATGATTAAGTAGGGTGGTGGAATTACAAGGCAGAAATCACATGCATTTTTCAAAGTCACATGTCTGATAATTGTTGTCAGTTAGCAAAAAGTCTGATCTATGAAAGAAGTCGTTAAGAGTCAGAACCTGAGAGTCATTCTTCAGAAGCTCCATTTTTCCCACTAATAATAGAAAGGTGTAACTTAAAGTCAGCATTGGGAAAGAAAAAGGAGAAATAAATTTCACCTTCTGTAGCATTCCTGCTTAGTTACCACCCCCCCCCCCCCAATAAGAGTGTGCACAACTGCCCCACCCCTCCCCCCTTTATAGATGTACCTTCCTTTTATGCATGAACTTGTATACAAGAAAGTGATACTACACCAAAATGAGCTCGCAGTAACAGGGCTCTAGTAAATACTGACACATAACTGATGGCTGTTAGCCCAACACCAGAAATGGGGAAGAAACAAACAAGCGAATTTGTGAGCCAGTAAGAGCTTTCAGCCAATTAAAAGAAAAACAGATAGGAAAGAATAGGAGTCATTAGGGGATCAGATTAATGTGAATGTAGATTCCTTCTCAGTGGGAGCTGCAACCAGCTGAAGAGTTGTGGTTTTAGCTCCCACAACCTTCTTTTTCTAACGGACTCTGCTAGCAGGTAGCAAAAATCTTCTGTCTCCCAGCTCCACAGCCACCGATGTTTACAGCTTCAACTGAAGTTAGTGTTCAGTAAGTAATGTCCGCATTTCAACCCATGATCACCACCATTTGTAGGCACTTTGTTCCTTAAACTCCTTGCTGCCTTAACAGCAAATGAAGGGAAGCTGCAGTGAGCCACACAGGACTTCTCAAGGGAAAGAGTGTACAAGTGAGAAAAGCAGATCTTTATTTATATGTCATTCTCATGGTTTTGTCCCTTTTCCAGTGTGTTTCTCTGATATGTCCCCTGACTCTGCCCTGGTCATCTCCAGAGCAGAACAGCAGTGGTGAGGAGAGAGCTTAGAGGTGGCAGGACATTGTTGGAGAGTTAGGGCTGCAGGATGGCTTTTAGCACCCCAGCTTCACAATAGTGACTAGTACATGGAGTCCCGAGATCAACCCAGTCAAAAAGTTTCATAAGGAGATGTGGTGTTAGGACAGAGTAGCTGATACTAGAGGCTATTATATTAGTGTTATTGATGATGTTTTGATACTTGCTGGAATACTTTCCCCTCCCTACCCAGTACTGTATTGTCATTTATGTCACTGCTTGTTGTGTGTTTTAAACGACTTCCATGTGATGCACTTTACACTGTAAATAAAGTTGCACCCTGTTTAGTACCCATATGGAGACAACATTGCATTCTTTTCTTAATGCCTCACAACAACAATATTAACCTACTCTTTAAGACCTTCTGGCAAAGCCCAGGTATCAGGGAAATGGAACTCCACTCAAGGGAAAAGACAAAATAATTGTCAGCAATCTTAAAAGGATGTGCTGGATTAGTCCAGATTTGATCTTCAGATAAAAATGCACTTGGCAGCTAATTTCTCAAATCCTATCTGCTGCTAGAGCATATTTTAAAACCTGTAAGGGCCAAATTTACCACTGGCATAAAGAGATGGATTAATACCTGCTTCGCTCACTGCTTACACCTGATGAAGATATGGCTTGTTTTGTACTGCACCAGTACTGGAATTTTTAAAGCTATGGGGGCACCATATTCATGGAGAGATGAGGTAAATTTGTACTGTAGCAGAAAGAATACTTTGTAACTCCAACACCACTCCTCCAAACAAGGACTGCATATGATATAACAGTCAAAAGATTTAGGGTGTGGAGTTTTTGGAGGTAATATTGTAAGCCTTTCGATGTTTTGATACACAGGCATCAGTAGAGACTTGGAAGCGCAGAAGGCGGTCAGTGTTTCAAAGCCAGCAGCCCTAAATGTGGTATGAGGTTACAGACAGTGCTGTTAAAGAAGCCCTGAAACTTGATGTGCATCTTATAGAAAAGATAGAAATTTACATCTCAAATTTGCAGTACTTTAAATACTGGTGATAATCCTAAGTGGGAACAGCTGGGCTGCCTTTGCACATGGACTCATATCTTGTGCATGCTGTAGAAATACAGAGCACTGCCTTATTTAAAAGGAAGTGTGGTAAGAACAGCCTCTTTCCCTGGCCCTGTTCTCTTTGTTATGAAAATTCAACAAGCTGAAATGCTGAAGGGAGTCTATTGACACCTATGTCTCTCTGCTTGGAAATACATTGGGAAAGGTTTGAGTGTTGGCTCTGATCTCACAGTGGAGCACTGGACAGGGTTAATGTGTGCCAGCGATTGTTACTGTGAGGAGTTACCTTTTTACCTTAGCAAATCGAGCAGTGATCTCTTTTGCACCTCAGCACAGGACAGTTCGTGCATCTCTGAATTGTTTTAGAGCAGTTTGGATCCTCACTGCAGAAAGGATCCCTGGTGCTTTTACCGCACTGCAGATTCTTTTCTGGGAGAGCATACCCTGACCACACATTTCCTGCAGCGAGAGATGGGCACTGCAGTACCCAGAGGCAGGCCAGGTAGAATATGCAGTACCATTATTGATCTGTTTCTCCAAGGTTATTTCCATTCATGCGCGTGATGCAGAGCACTTCTTCACGTATCCGTCCCGTTTACGGCAAGCTCCTCTCCCAGGAGCCGGGCTGCACTTCCATTAGCCTTGCTTTGTAGGCAGACATGTCGCCAGTACCTACCAATATCAAAGTCTGCATGCTTGCCACCTCTCCCTGCTGAGCCTGAAGCACTAAAAAAGCTGATACTCTTCACAAGCTGATTGAGGTGGTTCTTCAGTGCAGGCTGGTCCATCCTGCCAGATGTCACTCATGTAGGTGGACAGCGTGACCACTTTGTGCTACAAGAAGCACCATGCATGGTCTAATGAAATGGACACCTGAGTTTCTCCCAGTGGAGAGGCTGTGTCACAACAAGAAAGTCACTTAAAGTCTTCCCATTTTATGGGTGAAATGAGCCCCTCCTTCTCCACTAAGGTGCTGCAGATTTTAAAAAGACAGATGAGATTTAAGCACGATTATCATCTTTACTTATGGTAGGTGTTCTGCAGATGTCATTCGCACACCTCATCCCTAGCTCAGTGGACCACCACTCACCTTAATCTTTCCAGTTTAGTGTCTTTGCTGAATGTAAATCTTCCTCTTTCAAATTTTCACTTGCAACCAACATCTGCTGAACAGATTCTCCTGAAAACTCAAGTTCTCTCTTTATCTCCTGAAACTTTGAAGCTATGACAATGTCATTCGGCCCAGACCAGCACCAGTTCTGTTTGCAACCAGAGCTTATGTGCATGGCAAAGGCCAGATAAGGAGGCTGCTGTGCAGGGACAGGTTGTCACTGTGATGCTCCTGTCCTGCACCACCTAGCAGACCAGGAACATGGTAAGGACTGACCCTGCATCTCCACTCAGCACTCTTCTCTCCTTGATGACGATTTACTGTGCTTTTCCCAGCAGCCTCAGGAAATCAGTCTGTCCTTATGCAACCAGGTGGTAAAGAACAATCACAGCAGTCTGCCACTCCCTGCTCATCTATGCTCTGCAAACAAACTCAGGGCTTTCCCAGTTGGCTCTTAGTCACACCTTCACTTCCTTTCCCCTCCTAACTGCTTCCACAGCACAGTCCGTTTATTTTGCTTTGTGTTCAATATCCTGGCTATAGTGCTTCCTTCACAGTTGGGAGTGGCATGATTTCTTGCAGCTTACTCAGAATTGACCAGGATTCATTGGATATGAAACCAGCAGCCTCACTGGCTGGGAGGGAGGCACAGTGGGAGGGGTGATGAAGCTGTCCAACTGATGGTGCAGGCAGGCTGGCAGGCTCTGCAACACACAACAACAGCCCTGAGAAGCTGAGCTCTCCTCCAGCTGTTGCTGCCTTGCCTTGCCTTGCCTTGCCTTGCTTTCCTCTTGCACTTCCTGGGCATCCTTTTCATTTTACAGATACAGGCTATGTTTGCAGCTGTAGGGGGGAGTGTCTGCATTTTCCAGGCAAACACCAAAAGTGTGGATCTGAGGCACATCCAGATGGGCTTGCAGTAGCTGGGGAGAAGATGCTGCTCCCTTCTCCCCCTGCTCTGCAGCAGTCTGGGTTCATCCAGTGGGCACCTGCCCCATTGCTGTGGCTCACAACTGATTTGTCCATGGGGCTGCAGCTTGATAGACAATGTCATGAGCAGTGTCCTGGGATAGTACACAAGACACAGGAGTCCAGCGATGTGCAGAGATTCCATCTACCTCTGTGCAGAGTAGGCAGGTCCAAAATATTGCTCAGTGCCAAGGGAATTATAAAGGGAATTACTGTCCTTGGCTGTTTCTGGAGCGCTCTAATGTCAGCTGGGAGCCTCTGAGCCACACAAAGCACCAAAGCCAGGCTACATGACCATCCCCAGCTCAGCCAGGGAGATAAATGATTCCCCAAGCAAAGGGTTGATTCACAACATGCTCTACAAAAACCAAAACCTGTCAGTTGGACCTTATCCTGGCTCTGCTGCTGCCTGTCTGCTCTGGCAGAAGAGGAGTGGAGCCAGGCACTAACACCAGGCACCAGGCATGGGAGCCAGGAAGGGCCATAGTCCATCCCAGGGAGTAGAATATGGGCAAAAGTGCCTGCAGTCATTATTGGCAGTGTTGAACAGGGACAGCCTTGCAGCTCTGCCCAGGGAGAACCTGGGCATGACTCCAGACCCGTGTCACCTGGCATGGGGCATTAGGGGAATTCCAGTAAGGGAAAGTTTTTCCATGCTGGCAAAAAAGGGATGGCAAAATGGGAGACTGTGTGGTATGACAAGAAGAGAAACCTCAATCATCATGGCTAGTCTTCACGAACGAAGATTTGGTAAGGGCACTACCCATGTCTGTTACAAGCATGTTGGTGGCTGCAGAGGCCAATACAAGATAGGCATGTCCAGTTGCAAAAGGCACAGCAGAAAGACTCCTTAGGTGGTATATTCTGCAAGGCACTATTCTTTCTGCATTGTCTTTTCTCCTCAAGAGTGATCCTGCATGCTTTCTCAAAGGCATCAGCAGCATTATAGATAGTGAGTCTCCAGACCTCCCAACTGGAGGCCAGAGTAGACCAGTTATGTAGATCAAAACCTCAATAAAGCTGCAGTTTAGAAAGCACTTAAGTATATAGTCATGTCATACAACCATTAAGGGTACTTAGCTGCACCTATGCAGTTAAAAACAAGTTTAAGCATTCTTCTGGACTGCAGCCTTAGTCATTATGGGATTATAATAAATGTGAAAAACTGTGTCTGCCCTACAGACACTGGTGAGATGCTGCTAAGTGCCTGGCACTGAATATTTGCTGTCAGCTGAATGCAGAAGGCTGATAAAAGAGGTGGCTACCCAGTCAGACCAGATGTCTGGTTTGATTTTATTAAATAGCTTGGTTAACAATCTGGTGTAAGGGATAAACAGCTCATTAATCTGTTTATTTCAGGGAAGTGCTGTAAGCACCTATGAGAATAAATTACATGAAGGATAATCATATTAAAGGGAAGTGATGTGAAATTAAAGTTAGAAATGACAAGTCAGTTCTTCCTGAGGTAAAAAAAAAATTAACGTACCCCTGGGGAGTGAGGTGAATGTGAAGGCAGGCTGATGTCCTGGCTATTCCCACCCACACCTGCTTTGGGTTTCATGCTTGGGAAGAAGCAACACTGGCGGAGTCCTAGGCAGGAGAGAGAAGAGCAAAACAAAGACCAGCCCACAGCACAAGGGGGATGCAGCAACAGAGCTCCTGTGATTTTTGTTTAATCTCAGTTTTGGTGCCACAAGGTTATGATTTCTCTCTGGCTAGCACCAGTGAGATAATGTTGCCGCCAATTCTGTGTATGCTGGCATATGAAGCTAGCAACTTCTGGCAGCTCCTGCCCACATGGGAGGATAAGGAATGTCTCAAGGGCTGGAATCGTGACACTCTGAAACAGCAGATAAATAAGGGAAGATAAACACAGCCAGGCAGGAAGAAGCAGACCCTGATTGTGCCACCAAGGATCACATTGCAAAGCACGACAGGGTCAGCCCAGCCCTCCTTCTCAGAGTGTGATTTTGCAGCCTAAATGTTCTAAAAGTATAAGGTTCTCCTGATTTCATCTCTGGTAAGACTACATAAGCCAGACACAAGTGGCTGCTGTGCATAAATACTATGTCTGAGGACACTTCAGAGAGGAGTCACTGAGTGTGGCTGTGGAGATATATAAAAAAATAGGATTGAAAATAAGTAGAGCAGATATCCCATTGCACCAAAAAGCATATGGGCTGGGCTTTCTCTGAGAAAACACTGGACTTCATCAGTTCAGTTAGTTTAAAACTAGACATGATATGACATGATAAACACACCATAAAGTCAGAGAGCTCAAAGCAGTAGATTTCTTATATTTCTGCTTTCAAGAAGCTCCCTGTTTTTTTTCAGACTCTCAGGGTATTCATGAAAAAATGCAAAAGTGGTAGAGGATGCAGTCTGGCTGGGGATGCATGACTTGTTACACGGACTGGCACTTCAAAAACCATCAAGCAGTTAAGCACTGAGGATTAGAAGGAGGAGCCCTGTCCCTCTACCTACATTGCCAAGAAGATCTATAATTGGGCCTTAGGGCAATAGAGATAAAAGCTGAGCAGCAAAAGTGAAGCATAGAATCATAGGATTGTTAAGATGGAAAATAGCTTTAAGATATTTGAGTCCAATTGTTAACTTTGCACTACCAAGACCACCACTAAACCAAGTGCCACATTTACACGTCTTTTAAATACTTCAGGGATGGTGACTCCACCACTTCCCTGGGCAGCCTGATCCAATGCTTGGCAACCCTGTCTGTGAAAAAATTTTTCTAATATCCAATCTAAACATCCCCTGGTGCAACTTGAGGTCATTTCCACTTGTCCTGTCACTTGTTACCTGGGAGCAGAGACCGACCCCCACCTGGGTACAACCCCCCCTCACATAGTTGGAGAAAGTGATAAGGTCTCCCCTGAGCCTCCTTTTCTCCAGGCTAAACAACCCCAGCTCCCTCGGCTGCACCTGATAAGACTTGTGCTCCAGACCCCTTCCCACCTTCATCATTCTTCTCTGGACAGAGGCTCCTGAATGTCTTTCTTGAAGTGGTAGGCCCAGAACTGCACACAGGACTCAAGGTATGGCCGCACCAGTGCCGAGTAGAGTAGCACGATCCCTGTCCTGCTGACCACGCTATTGCTGATACAGGTCAGGACTGGCCTTCTTGGCCACCTGGGCACACTGCTGGCTCATATTTAGCTGCTGTCAACCAGCACCCCAAGGTCCTTTTTCACTGGGCAGCTTTCCAGACACTCTTTCCCCAGCCTGTAATGCTGTCTGGGATTGTTGTGACCCAAATGCAGGACCCAGCATTTGGCCTTGTTGAATCTCATACAGCTGGCCTCAATCCATTGATCCAACCTGTCCAGATCCCTCTGCACAGTCTTCCTGCCCTCCAGCAGACCAACTCTCCCACCCAACTTGGTGTCATTTATGGACCACTGAGGGTGCACTTGGTCTCCTCATCCAGATCATCGATAAAGACTTTGAACAGGACTGAGCCCAATACTTAGTCCTGGGGAGCACCACTAGTAACCGTTTCCCCTTGAATTACAGGGGCTTCATTCTACTTCACATCCCTGTCTTCCAGCTCAGCTACCATGAGGACAGCTGATCTTACTATCAAAGACTGAGGAAAAGAATACATGAAGTAGTTCAGCCTTTTCCTCATTTTTTGTCCCTATGTTTCCTCTGCATCCAACAAAGTATTGAGATTCTCCTTAGCCCTCCTCTGGTTGCCAATATGTTATATAAATATTTTATTGTCTTTTACAGCAGTAGCAGTTGGGCTTTGGCCATTCTATTTTCTCCCTGCATAACCTCATGACATCCTTGTCATCCTTCAGAGTTGCCTACCCCTTCTTCCAAAGGTCATAAACTCTCCTTTTTCTCCTGAGTTCCAGCCAAAGCTCTCTGTTCAGGTGCAGGTGGAGGTTCAGGCTGGTACAAGAACTTTCCTTCACAGGTGTCGTCAGGCTCTCCTTGTCAGATCTGAAAAGGACTCTGTCACATTTGAGATGTGGTTGGGTGCTCTGTCTCCCTCAGTTCTGTTCTCATCACCAGCAGATGTCTTTGGACTCAAAAGCAGCTGCAGATATCCCCAGCAATCAGCGTTAGTTGGGCGAAGGCCCTTCCTTCTGTGTCGTTTAATGAAATTCAAATCAAATCAAGGATCAGGATCTATCTGAGGCATCAGTGGGCTAGAGCAGGAAATAACAGCCAGGGTGAATACCTGTCAAAGCACAACAAGAGCACAACTGGATTTTCCACATAGTCCAACACCTCAAAAATTTCCATGGGGAAATAAGGTGACTTGGGTGGCACTTAATCCAGAAAATCTCTGCTATTAGAAAACCTTCATGGCTGATATCCCCATCACATTCTATACCTTCCTCATGCACATACACGTGCACAGAGGTGCCAGGATCTGCCATGTGTGGGGAAGTAGTGGCAACTCCTGCCAGTTCCACATCTTCCTGCTCTGTACCAAGGCATGGATGGAGAGTGGGGCTGCAAGGCACAACCCAGATCAGCTGCCCATGGTTAAAGTGACTTCTCCTAATTTAAGCATCAAAAGCCTATTGGTGAGAGGTTTAGTCGTGCCCTGCCTGTGCAGGCAGGGCATCTTCTGGGCTACAAACCACTGAGCCAGACCCACAGTAGCCAGTGCCCTGCAGCCTTGCCCTGCCCCACAGTAAGACCCCTTGCAGAGGCAGCACTACTCCACATTGTGGAGAAGTAATGCCCAGTGTGTTGTCTCAGCTACTTTGGAGGATCTGTATTTGGGGTGCCTATGTCCACAGTGCAACCAGCCTCACAGAGAGGTGTTTTAAGGCCAAAAGTGAGGCCACACCACCTGCAGGGAGCAGGGGTGCTTTCACCTGGTGGGGAGCAGAGCAAATGAGACTCTGAGCAGACAACCTAGTGGGTCTAGTGGGGGAATCAAGAGCCTCCCTAGGGCAACAAAGCTGTTGTCCCTCTGCAGACTGACAGGAAACTGCACTGGCCCCTATTTCTCAAAATAGCATGTGGCTGTTATGTGGAAATCCAGAGCTGGCCTCCAAAACCAATGCTTTGTCCTTTGTCACATCCTATTGTACCATGATGGGGCTACAGAACTCTTCAGTCTCCTGCACTCAAAGGCAGAGTTGGCTGCCAGGACAGCAGCTCAGGCTTTTACATAAGGGTGCAAGAAGCTCCAGCTCTTCTGCCATCCCTGCTTAGATATGGTAGGTAGATGGGATGGATACTGCTGCCACTCTCAGTTCCTCCTGGAATTGATGTGTTGCTGCAGCTGGTTTGGTTTGACACTCCTCTTCTGCAAACACTAAGCATGGATGTCAATTGGTGTGATGCTAGGCTGCTGTCCTGAATATTACAGGTCAGATCCTCTACAGGTGGGCGTGAACTTGGCCTGTTTGCAGCCCACAGACACGTGTAACTAATTTCCATAGCAAGACTTGCAGGTATTGATGTCATCTACAAAGATGGGGAAACTAAAGCACAGGCATCAGGTAATCTGCCCAGCCATGCAGAGGAGATGGAGAGATACAGCTGGGCTGGATCTGGGACTTTCCAGCTCTTTTCCCAGGCTGTACTGCTGCCAACCCATGACTGCCAAGCAGAGTTTGCACTCAGTGGCTGCTGGGGCACTCAGAGGTGTGCTGGGAGGTCTGAGGATGCAGGAGGAAAGATGCCACATGTCACCACTACCACGTACCTCTGCCTTAAAGGCAGACAGAGTATACAAGAAACCCTGAGGGGGCCACATGTCCATTCATATAGGGGATGACCAGGACCATAAAAGCAGCAAACAACTGGCAGCAGTGAGAAATAAAAAAGATCTGCAGTGGATAACAAAACTGAGCCTTGAGATGCAGTGGGTTTGAGCTTTCATGTTAACATTTGCTTTTTGCAATTGGTTGCAGATCCTCCTCTGGTGCAGCTCTGCAGACTGACAGACAGGGCAGGCTCTGGGCTGCTGAGTCCTCATAAAGTTTCTCTAGAAAGTGGTAGGATTTCAGGTTCCCACTGGCTCATTAGCCAGTGCGTCAGAAGCACTGCTCACCAGATCAGTTTGTGAGACTGATGCAACCAGATGTTAAGTACTGCAGCTACATATCTGCTGCTGAAGAAGATGCCCGTTGGGACAGAGGAACAAAAAATACCCTTATACTCGAAGCCAGCTGCATCATAAGTTTATTTTGTGATGTTCATGCTTGTCTGGAAAGATCCAGGTGAGACCTGGTGTATTCCTGCTTGCGGGAGGAGACACTGGGCAGCAGCCGCCTTTGCCTCTAACTGCCTGCGTCCAGAGAGAGTGTGGCAGGCCTGAGAACAGACTTTTAGCCCTGCTGATATTTCCCATAGCCACACAGCCTGTCTATCTGGGGTCCCAGCAGCCTGTATTTTGCCTACGAGTTCAGCTCTTGACTCAGACCAGCCTGGCGGCCCCACAACAGAGGGCCCCCCACTTTGCTCATGGATTTTTTAGGGGGTTATTGGACCCTGCATCCCCACTGAGCAAAGCACTGCTTCCATGCCAGTGCAGAAAAGAGGTGTTCCTCTGCCCTACCACAGAAAATGGTGCTTGCATCTAGGCACCATTTGCAAACAGGGTTCCCAAGGAACTGCTAGGCTGCAGTTAGCAGTCTAGGCTGCACTCAGCAGTCTAGGCTGAGTTGCATCTGCCCCTGGGTGTGCACCCATTGCTTGCAGTTTTGGGGTGACTACCAGCAAACCAACATCCCAAGGGCAGACAACAAAACACTCTCTGCCTGCAGCCCCAGTGGCTGACCCTGGAGAGGCCAAAAGAGGGACACCAGGGCTGGGCTGGGTCGTCCCCATATGAAAGGGGACCCTGAAGAGCTTTGCTACCATGGGTAAAACAGTTCTTGAGGATCCGTTTCTGAGGGAATTTTGCTCTGCTCTTGGTGAAAACTGTCTGACATTTAGCCGTTGTCTTTTTCATTTAGCTGTTGTTTTTTTCTTTTTCACTGATCTTGCTTCAAAGCATCTTTGGGAGGAAGGACTGCTTTTAACATATGAGCAAAGCAAGTGTAACTGCTCCAGCTTGACCAAAAAAGGTTAAATGAAGATAACTGTTTCCCTGCCAACCCTGTAATGTTTCAGCCAGAATTCGATACAGTCTGACTGATCCGTCCAAATAAAATTCTCCCATGAGCTGGTCATATTCTTGGACTCCACCTTCAATCTCAGTAGGACAGCAACTCTCCTGGGAGTCCAAAACTGCTGCCAGTGCCCTGCCACTCTCTGCTGCTCCAGCTGGATCCCTGCAATTCCATGGGGCCTGATAGGATTCATACCAGAATCCTCAAAGAGCTGGTTGACGTCATCACAAAATCTCTCTTGATGATTTTTGAGTGGTCTTGGGAGTCTGGGGAGGTCCCAGCTAACTGATTTTCAGGATGGGCAAGAAGGAGGGCTGTAGCACTAAACCTGCATTATATGGGAAAACTGTTGTTTAAACATGTCTTAAAATGGCTTTTTGTGGTCTCTTTGCAAACACATGTTTCTTCTTCCCAACACCCCCCAAGACAACTGTTATCTCCCATGCAGGAATGTCCTGGGAAGGTGTCCTGAGGTGTTTCTTATTGGACCTTGTTAACCCCTTCCTGTGATTGGGTGTTCCTGTAAGCCCCTTGAGACTTCTAATTGGTTACTCTGTGAATCCTCCTGAACCCTATAAAATGTAACATCCCCCACAATAAACACACTCTTGCCTCCTCTCCATGCCCGGTGTGCTGTCTCTGTGCCTGCCATGGGACCACGTGCGTGGGGGGAGGGGAGGGCACCTCTCCCCTCCAGGCTCAGGGCCAGAAGAAACCCCTGAAGAAACCCCTGGAGTTCCCTTTCCCCATCCTTCAAGACGTCGGAATGGTTCCTCAGATGGAAATGGAACTAGAACTGGGCCGCCCCACGCCATGGGTGGGGAAAGGGATCCAGAGAGGACCCCAGAAAATCCAGGTCTGTCAGTCTCACTTCAGTGCCTAGTAAATCATAGAACCATAGAATCAGCTGGGTTGGAAAGGACCTCCAAGATCATCAAGTCCAACCCTTGATCCAACACCGCCGTGATTACCAGACCATGGCACTAAGTGCCACCATCCAGTCTCATCTTAAAAACCTCCAGGGATGGAGAATCCACCACTTCCCTGGGCAGCCCATTCCAATGCCTGATTACCCTCTCTGTAAAGAATTTCTTCCTAATATCTAACCTAAACTTCCCCTGACAGAGCTTAAGACCATGCCCTCTTGTCTCACCAATAGCTGCCTGGGAGAAGAGACCAACCCCCACCTGGCTACAACCTCCTGTCAGGGAGTTGTAGAGAGTGATGAGGTCTCCCCTGAACCTTCTCTTCTCCAGGCTAAACAACCCCAGCTCCCTCAGCCTCTCCTCATAGACTTGTGCTCAAGTCCCTTCCCCAGCCTTGTTGCTCTTCTCTGGACCTGCTCCAGCACCTCAATATCCTTCCAGAACTGGACACAGTACTCGAGGTGTGGCCTCACCAGTGCTGAGTACAGGGGAAGAATCACTTCCCTGGACCTGCTGGCCACACTGTTCCTGATCCAGGCCAGGATGCCACTGGCCTTCTTGGCCACCTGGGCATACTGCTGGCTCATGTTCAGCTTCCTGTCAATCAGCACTCCCAGGTCCCTTTCTGCCTGGCTACTCTGCAGCCACTCTGTGCCCAGCCTGTAGCGCTGCAGGGGGTTGTTGTGGCCAAAGTGCAGGACCTAGCATTTGGCCTTGTTGTATCTCATCCTACTGGAATCAGCCCAACTCTCCAGTCTGTCCAGGTTCCTCTACAGAGCCTTCCTGCCTCCCAGCTGATTGACACCCCCCCCCCCATCTTGGTGTCATCTGCAAATTTGCTGATGGTGGACTCAATTCCCTCATCTAAATTATTGATAAAGATATTAAACAGAACTGGACCCAACACAGATCCCTGGGGACACCACTAGTGACCGGCCACCACCTGGATGCAGCACCGTTCACCACCACTCTCTGGGCCCGACCCTCCAGTTATGGAGAATATTATTCTGGGAAGTATTGAAAAACACCTATAAGACAGTCATTGATCGCAGCCAGCACGGTTTCATGAGAGAAAAATCCTGCTTACCAAACCTGATTTCCTTTTATGACAAGGATCACCTAGCTGATCAAGGGAAGCCAGTTAACAGAATCTTTCTGGATTTCAGTAAGGATTTTGATACTGTCTCTCACAGGATCCTTCTGGGCAAACTGTCCAGCCCACAGCTGGATAAACACATCATGGGCTGAGTGAGCAATTGGCTCACGGGTTGAGCACAGAGGGTGATAGTGAGTGGGGTGACATCAGACTGGTGACCTGTCACTAGAGGGGCTCCACAGGGCTCCATGTGGGGCCCTGTGCTCTTCAACCTCTTCATAAATGACTTGGACACAGGACTGGAAGGGATACTAAGCAAGTTTGCAGACAAAACAAAACTGAGAGGAGCTGTTGACTCCCTCAAAGGCAGGGAGGCCCTGCAGAGAGACCTGGACATATTAAAGGACTGGGTAATCACCAACTGTATGAAGTTTAACAAGGAGAAGTGCCGCATTCTGCCCCTGGGATGGGGCAACCCCAGATGTACAGACAGTCTGGGGAATGAGATGCTGGAAAGCAGTGCTGTGAAAAGGGACCTGGGGGTCCTGGCTGAAGGCAAGTTGAATCTGAGTCAGCAGTGCCCTGGCAGCCAGGAGGGACAACCATGCCCTGGGGGCATCAGGCAAAGCATCACCAGCCGGTCGAGGGAGGGGATTGTCCCACTCTGCTCTGCACTGGGGCAGCCTCACCTTGACTATTGTGTGCAGTTTTGGGTGTCACAATATAAGAAAGATATTAAGCTCTTGGAGAGTGTCCAAAGGAGGGTAATGAAGATGGTGAAGGGCCTTGAGGGGAAGCTGCATGAGGAGCAGCTGAGGGCACTTGATCTGTTTAGCCTGGAGAAGAAGAGACTGAGAGGAGACCTCACTGCAGTTACAACTTCCTTGTGAGGGAAAGAGATCTCTTCTCTGTAGTGACCAGTGACAGGACCCAAGAGAATGGCCTGAAGTGTGAGGGGAGGTTTAGGTTGGATATTAGAAAGAGGTTCTTCCCCCAGAGGGTGGTTGGGCTCTGGAACAGGCTCCTCAGAGAAGTGGTCACAGCACCAAGCCTGACAGACTTCAAGAAGTGTTTGGATGATACTCTTGGGCACATGGTGTTACTCTTGGGGATGATCCTGTGCAGGGCTGGGAGTTGGACTTGATGATCCTTGTGGATCCCTTCCAACTTGGCATTTTCTGTGATTCTGTGATCTCTGTCACATCTCATACAAGTTTTTTGTCTTTTCCCCCCTACCTTTATCCTGCTTCTGCTTTTCTTTTCCCAGGAGACCCAGCAACCATGTCCAAACAGAGCATTTTGCTTTTATACATGTGGTATCAGCAGTTGTGCATTCCAACTAAGTGCTTCAACAACTGCTGTTCAGGGCAATGATGCAGCCCAGTGAGCTGAACTGGGGTTCCTGCCAGCCCTTCTATGGGCTCATGATGTGCTCCTGGACAAACACCTCATCCCCCATCAGTTTCCTTGCAGACCTTGGACATGAGACGCCTTTGCCAAGCATGCACAGCCAGATCCACACCAAAATATGGGTTCCACAGGGGCTTGCACTGAGCAAAAAGTATTTTCCAGCCCCAACTGAAAGCTAAAGCCAGTCTGCAGCTCCATCTCTCCCACCACCCCAGGCAGTTGCCTGTATCGATGGTGTGTCTCCATGGCTGCCATGCTCAAAACACACAAGCCCAGGTTTGGACATACCAACTTGTCCTTAAAAGCAGCTGTAAAACATACTTTTCCACTTTCTAGTGGTTTTGTTTTGTGGTTTGTTTTTTTTTTTCCTGTGGTACCCAGGAGGCTGCTACTTAAAAGCCTCAAAGCCCCTGCACAGTACAGGAGGAAGATACCCCAATCCCATAGTCCTACCCAGTGCACTGGTCTCTGTGGAGAGGATGGCAGACTTCTAAAATAATCTCTGTTTGCTACATTTTTATCACATGTTTATGGTCTCCCAAGTGTTTGGGTTCCTGTTTATCTTAATTTTATTCGTACAGAAACAAGGTGAAAGGAAGGAGGAGGAGAGATAACGAGACAGGGAGAAGGGAAACATCTCTGCTCTTCCCCTCCACACTGCTTGCCTCCAAATCCAAACATCTCCAAGGCCACCTCTACATGTTCGGATGGCTTCAGGGCTACCCAGCACCCAAGGACTTGACATCCAAAGGCATTCTCGTGTTTACCGTTTTCACGGTTGAGGATTCCTAACAGGCACCCTCATGACCCCTGCCTCCTTTGCCCCCACCACCTCTGGGACATCTCTGGTCAGCACATATGAGCAGGATGACATACCATGTTTTCATGTCCTGGGCTGATAAGTTTGAGGTTTATATTTTTCCTTTTCTACTCTGTGTGCCCAGGAGCAGCTTGTCAACCATCAGAAGGGGAAAGAAGTTTCCCAGACATACTGCAGGAATGCAAATGAGTTGTTTGCACAAATAAGTGTTTGTGCCTGTTCTTTTTCAGAGTAATTCCTTTTATTAACCAAACCACTTTTCCAGTTTGCCAAGATCATGTTCAGTCCTACCCTCTGCTCCAGGGCAGTGTGTCCCAGTTGACGTCATCTGTAGATGTCAGAAGCACATGCCACAGTCCAGCATTCAGGTCAATAAGAAAAATACTAATTGGGATCAGACTGGGGGTGGGGGGGAGAAGCAATCCAAACCTTGCTTGAAGTATCTCTTCAGTGTGGCCAGAAACCATTGGCACCAGATGCAATCAGCCAACAAAGTCTGCACTCACCTTCTAGTAATCTCATTTAAACAATGATCTGGAGAACCTCATAGGAGAAGCTGTAAAAAGCCTTGGCAGTCCCAAGAGATGTTCCAGGTGTCCTGTTGCTGCATGTCAGCATCACCTCTTACCTTGTTACAGGTCGGTGTATTACAATCTGCTGTCCAGGTGCCATGATGCACTTTTCAAGTTTTTGTTACATTTCCTGCCCTCATCAAATAATCAGTGGTAATTACAAATAGTTCTGGGATTGACTGAGCCAAGTCTTGCATTGTTTGAAGATTAATTTTGTCAGGTCATGATGACCCGTAAATGTCTAACAGCTGTGGTTTCTTCCTCTCCTCCTCTTGACTGAGGTCTCATTGGTTGCTATTACTGTTTAACAGCTAGATCAAAAATGCAGCCTGCACCTCAAAATGAACTGATGCAAATACAGCATTAATCAATTTAGCCCATCCAGTGCCAAAAGTTGCTGCCTGTTTTCCCTCTTTGAGTCTCATGGTCAGTTAGCACTGTATATATTTACTGGGACTGGCAGTATATCTGCTTAGGCTGTGGTACTGAAACCTTGCATGGACTAAACATGAAAATAAGACAAAAAAGAAACAGAAAGAGCTTCCACTCTTTTCTTATAAACTGATTTTCTCTATGGAAAATATACTTTTAATAAGCAGTAACAATCTGGTCTTTTCTTGGCATGCCCATGAACCCCTAAATTGCACAGAAAGCACAGATTTAAGTTTTGGATCTTCCTGAGGCATTGCATAATGAAACAGCCTCAGAAGTGCCAACACCTGTTCATATACTATGAACATATATTTTGCTTTCAAACTCTGCTTATGTGGAGGTTCAGGTTGTAAACTCCAGACATTGCCTTTACCTCTACCTTCCCATTTTCATTCATCTGGCTCCTGCTTGATTTAAATGGCCAACTGCAAACAAGACAACCTAGTGGAAAGTTCAGCTATTTGGCTTTGTTAATGAGAATGAGAGTGTCTGAGCTTATGCCTTACACTGGCAATACAGCAAGGACAGGATGCTGCAAAATGCAGACCTTAGTCTTTACCAAAAAGGTGTGTTTGGTAAGAGACATTAATTTACCAATGCTCCCCCAGTGCATAAATATCCTGCTGGTACTTTTTCCCTCAGACAAGATGCAGGTATGAGCTTCATTAATTAGCCTTTCCACACCAAGCTGGGCAAGATCAAAACCATCATGCTGCTGCATTTCTGTAAGAGAAGGCACTGTGTGCAACATGCTTTTAATGGAGTAGGACAGGATGTGAACGCCAGACTCAATGGATAGCTCTGGGATTTGTCAGACAGGCAAAAGCACTTCAAATGTATGGCACCACCAAAGTAGTCAAGCGGGATGAGTAAGACATTTGCAGAATGCCCTTTTTAGCAGGTCATCACCACCACCACATTCAGCAAACTCCATCTTAGCCAGTGGACAGAAAGCTTCATATGCCTTTCTTTTGACCAGCTTTTTGGTAGCACATGGCTACAAGGGTGGCTTCTATAAGGATATGTCAGAAGTTCCCCCTGTGTCTGATGGAGCTGATGTCAGCTGGCTCCAACACAGATCTGCCACTGGCCAAGCCCAAGTCCACTAGTGATGGTGGTAGCACCTCTGGGATAACGCATTATAGAAGGAGGAAAAACTGCTGCTCAACAGCAGCTGAAGAGAGGAGTGAGAATATCTGGGAGGAACAGCTCTGCAGAGAGGGAGGGGCAGGAGGTGCTCCAGGTGCCAGAGCAGAGATTATCCTGTAGCCCTGCAGAGCAGGTGGATGTCGAAAGGAGGCTGTGACCCCATGGGAACCTTGTTTTTTTCCTTTTCCTGACAAATGTCAGCACTAGCATGGAAAGGTTATGGGATCCTAAATGCCCATCATCTGCCCGAGACCTTCAGGGAATGCTTTTCCCTCAGAGTCTCCACCACCAGAGGCATCAAGGTGCATCCTCAAAGCTCAGTTTGTGGTGAGGGTTGGGATGCATCTTGATGAACCCTGTATCTGCCCATTTAAAGGAGCTTTGGCACAGCTCCTCCCATTATTGAAGTTTGTCGGTGCTTCTTACAAACAGGAGTGATATGTCAAAGCAACAGAAAAGCTGTGGGCTCTAAAGTAGCTCTGTGTTTTGCCTCATAAAACTCTTCACGAAGCTGTTAACTGAGCTTCTGGACCTGTTGTTGGTGACAAAGCAGTGGAGGTGACGCATTTCAAAAAATAACTCTGTGCCTCATTTAAAAAGTGTTTGTCCCATCAAACTGCATTTTTTAGCCACTCATACTTCAAAGGAAATGGTTTTAAAATACAAGGCTAATTCGACTCCTGCACTGCCTGGGGCCCTGCTCTAATCCAGTTGTTTGAGCTGATTGTGGCTGCTGGCCACTGCTGAAGTCTACCTAAAAACACTCCCTGCATTTACAGAGATGTTGCATAATCAAGGCCATCCACCTGGGAAAGAAGCAGCTTTGTTTCTTTTAAAACATTCAGAGCATTGCCCAGCCATTGGAAGGCAGAACTCTCCCACAAAGTTGCTCAGGGTGCACTCCATGTTTTTCTGAGATGCCAGCCAGCAATTGCTCCCTACTAGCCAGGTCAAATACATGGTCTTGTTTAAACCCAGTGACAAGGATTTAACCCAAGGATTTAACCTGCACAGTGTAGCTCGGATGTTGTCTTCCAGTTTTGTAAACCACTCTGCCAGAGAAAGGGTTTGCTCAGAAGCATTCACAGCAGAAGCACATGTCCAAATTCAGCTGTAAAACAATAGAGATTCTCAGAACTTGGTTTTACTCACACAAAGGCACTGCTGTATTAGCTCATGAATGTACAGGTGGGGTAAGGAGACACAGGTTTACAAGGAATTTGTCACTGAAGGGTAAAGACGTGTTGATATATTGGGCAGACATATCCAGGTAACTACATGAAAATATTGAGATAGTGTAACCATGGTGATGGCAACCATTTCTTGCGCCATCAAGTATCTTTGAAGTTAGCACAAAGTGGTGTTTGTAAAAGAGAAGAGACTTGCCTTTCTTATTTTTTTTGGAAGCAGAACAGCAAGAAATGCAGGTGAATATGGATCACAGAAGGGCAATGAGAAATGTTCACCATCTTGGCTTTAACTTGGGGAGTCTTTTACTGAGTAAAAGGGAATGATGTTGAATAGCATCCCAAACATTGAGAAACAAAAGGTTTCACCTTTCCTTTTGCATGCCCTGTTTACCCAATGCCCAATTTTGTATAATGCCCTGGTTTTGTGGCTATATCATGAAAAGAGATTTATTTCATTGCCAATTTTCATAATGTGGGGCATTTTCTCTCCTCCTAACACAAGTGAGCTGGCCCTGTCTCCCCCTAGGCATCTCAACAAGGGTCACCACACCTTAAGCATAAAATGCCAAGAAGGATATTTAATTTCTACTAAAAGCAAAGGTGCTGGACATCTCCAATCAGACACCACCAACAGGTCCACCAAGCAGTACAGGAAACTCCAGCATCATCACCCATCCCTGATGGACTACTGTTCCCCTGCCAAAAGTGGATGGGATCATCTGCAAGGACAAATCGTGGCACTGCTCTCCTTCCCTGATGTATATGGCCATTGGAACCCAACAGCTGGCCTGAAGGCATTAAATAGCATTGTCCTTTGTTGGCAAGTGGAGTTAAAAAAAAAAAAGAAGTGGACTTCAGGTGTTGTCAGCAACTCAACCCCAAGCAAAGGGGTACTCACACACCAAAACCTCATGCAGAAAAGCTCCTGTAAAAGACAGAGCTCCTCTCCATGGGGCAGGGCAGCTATTTTTTTCCTAAAATGAAGCCATTGCTTGAACTGCACCTTTGGGCTGACTTATCTTGCCCCATCCCAGGCAGTGGGAGCACCAACGGGAGGAGAGTGGTGTGCAGACACCTCCAGCAGCACAAGGCTTAGAGCCTTCATTTTCACAACCAAAGTCACAGGGGCTCAGCTTCTCCACCAATCAGATGGAGTCCTTCTTGGTTGTCATTAATTTCTCATGTTTTCTCAGGGTTTTTTTTGGTGGGGGATGGTCTTTTGGTATCTCTCTGCTGCATGACTTTCAAGTCTCCACTGTGAAATGAATTTCAGTTGGGTGGTCAACAGCAGGTTTCCTGCCTGCAGATTCAGGCAGACCATCCCGTATCACACCCCCATATCTGTTGGATCTTGAGAGGTTGGGGTTATAAATTAGCTTTCAGCTAAAGCCTTTGGTGCTGCAGGTATGTGGTGAAGGGAAAGTCAGCTAGGCTGCAGCAGTTAGAACAATGAAGCTCATCTCATTCTGCACTTGGAGGACTTGACTTAAGCTGATTTTTCATCTGCCTCTGCACCTCAGTGGCAGTGAGAGGTCCCTGTGTGTGATTCACACCACAGCTGGCTAGGCGGTACTGGGAATCCAGCCTCTTCCTGGATGACAGCTGAAGTAGCAATAGCTAATCCAGCTGAGCAATGAAAAAATCATTTCCACAGCTGCCACTTTGTTGCAACAGCAGCCTCGAGGTTCTACAGAAACTCACAGAAATAGCTGTAACTGCAAAGGTACTCCTGCCTCACATCCCTGGCTCCAGCACCAGCATGGCCCCATTCTGACCTGCTGAGGTATCATTGCATGTCTCTGTCTGCAAAAATCCCTTGACACTACTGCCAATAAGAGCTTGCAATAGCTGGACCTCTGGTCTGTCTCAGCATGGCCTTTTCTGTGCTCTGACCTCAGGTAAAGGATTGCTGCAGATACAAAGTCGCTCGTGTGGCTCCCTTTGAAACCACCCTGTTTTAAGTATCCTTCAAGGAACTCCTAGGGATGAAAGACCCCCAAACTTTTCTTAGCAAAAACAATCTCATGCTTGTTCCCTGTTTGTCTTTTGTATTCCCCTATGTAATACCCTTAGTGCATGACAGCATGGAAAATACCTGTCTTTTGCTGAAAAAGACATCAAAAACCCAAGTAAAAGCAAAAATATTAACTGATCACCTCTGTCTTCTGAGTCAGAGTAATTTTCCATTCTTTAGCTCTTTTCCATTCATAGCTTTCCCATCACTCTGTGACTCTGCATTTAAGGAGCCTTTCTCATTGTTATATCCTGCTTGCCAGAGAGTTTGATCATGCATTCACGAGCCTTAATCAAAGAGCAAGCCTGCCTAACTCCAGCTCTGCACTGGTTGCTGATGATATCAGATTTTCTTTTGATTTGTATTGGATTCAGTTTGTGAATGCCATTTTCTTTCCCTTTCACAATCAAATCGGATTTCCAGGTGAGGAAGCCCTGTTACACCGATGCAGTGCTAGAGGAGATGCTCGAGTCTAAAAAGCCTTTCCTGGCCTCTTTCCAGCCAGCACCATGCTCAGTTTTACATTTCCTCTCCTGTAAATTTGACTACATGCATGCAGCCATACATACATATGCCCATACACATACACACACACACACACAGGTGTGGTCAGACGAGGATGTGGACACATCCCCAGCTGAAGAGCCCCTGCCTTCCCAAGCCTGCAATTCAGAAAGACAACCCAGACCTGGAGACTTCACAGCCTCATGTCCCAGGCCTGGTGTGTGTTATCAGGAGTACATCTTGCTGTGCTGCAAATGAGAACATATGACCCAGAAAGGCTGGTACCAGAACCCTAGATGCTTCAGGGGGTCCCTCCTGAGGCTGCAAGAACTCTAGGGAAAAATATCCTTCCAACAAACCCAGAGTTTGGCCTGCCATACCCTAAATGCAGCCAGCTCCCAGCACATGGGGCAGGGTAGCCCCCAGACTGAGAGATGTGTCCACAGGATCAGAGTGATTGAAGGATGTGATGATTGAAGATTGCATGTGTCAGCATACAAACACTTTATCCTAAAGCCCTCAGAAAAGAGCTTTTTTTAACAACTGAGCTGATTTCTCAGGCTGTCAGTCACAAGATATTTTAGTGGTGTTAAAACCAGAATAAGGGGAAGAAAGACCAACCTTATTTCTCTGCAGTTCTGTACTTCCCTGTGGCTGATGCAAACTCCTCTGGTACCTTGTCATATTTTATATCACTGGTCCTGACCTTCATGTCATAACGTAAAAAGAGTCTGAATAATTTATTGTTGACCCAACAGGGGAAGAAACAAATAACGAATAAATTGTTATCAAGGAGCCTTTAAAGTAAGGTAAAAATAAATGTCTCACCACAGATCAGAAATTCTTTTGCGGTAAATGATGGCCAGCTGTGACCATTGAAAAAAAACCTTGTTAAGTCCAATATCTCAGCTCTGAGGTCTTCCTACGGTGCCAGTACAGTCACCACATACTGGATACCCTGTGTGTTATCCAGTGAACAGACATGCATGGAGGCACACCTATGTACAGGGCATGTGCTGCTGGTGCAAGGAGGCTCCCAACAATTCTGTGCCAAGTCTTGTTGTCGAACTGGGACTCCCTTTTTTGATGTTGACACCTGGACAAAATGTCTCGCCTGCAGCAGGAGCTTTCTTGAGCGTGACTGTCAGGATCTGGAGCATGGGGTTTGCATTATAGTTAATGTTCCCAGGAAACCTGCTAAATGAGGAAAAAAAAAAAAGTTGAACTGGACTTGTTTTGCTGAGTCAGGATGATGTAAAGGTGCTTGAAAGGAATAAACACTCCCAATTTTGAGTCATCTGATAAAATCACAATCCTTTGACTATTTCTTAATTCTGCTGATATCAAATTACTTAAACAGCAAACACCCAGTAGTTTTACAGATTGCCAAGCTCAGGAAGGCTGTTGGGAATACACAGACTGCCTGGTAGATGGGCGTGTGCTGCACATTGTTTCTATGAATTTACACAAGCTCTCCTGATCTCACTCGTTGACAAAGGAGGAGTGCCGCTACACTGACAAGAAAGCTGAGCTGGTATAAAAGTCGGGTATGAATAGAGCCAGATGCCTAGGATTTTGCAAAGCCCAGCTAGCACAAAAGATTTTGTACCAGGGCACTTTTTTCAGATCTGGGGCATTGTCCTAGGAATGTGCTACTTCTTGGTAAGAGCAAACTCAACTTGCAAATACAGCAATTTCCCCAGGAGCCAAAAACCTGAGGTTAGTGATGCGGAAAACGGGTGGAGGCTGGAGAGCCATCCCGCATGACCTCACCCCCGTGCCTGAGAGGCTCCTTTGCCCCTCAAGGGCAAATGGGCAGCACTGTCACATGGATAGTAGTCACACATGTCCTGGACATCTGTGAATGAGCAGCAAGGATTTTCCTATGCAAACTTTTATGAGTACTCTCCCATCACCTACTGTCATATGATCTTTCCTCATAATGCATTTTGTTTGTGTTTTGTTTGTTTGTGATTTGCCATTTGCCTCTGGGTAGCAACAAGGCATAGGGTGAACCCATGAGCCTGTCAGGTAGGTCACTGACAGAGACGGAGTAGTTTTATCCAGGTTATGGGATGATTTTGAGTTGATAGGGCATTGCAGGATATAATGTTTAACCAAGGCTTGTAGGAAGTAAGGCAAGAGCTAGAGCAACTGCCAGGACTGTATCTGCACTGGCCGGGCTTGTGGATTTGTGTGCTCAATTGTAGAAATGCAGATGGATGGGAGAGGATGTCTGTGTCCCTATCTGTGTACTATTCAGTTTCTCCCAGACCAATGTTTTCTTCATCTAATGTGAATTTGACAGCCATCTTTAGCCAAGAAGCTACATTGGCTTTTAGCATTCTCTTTCCTCTCACAAGGAATGTTCATTTCCCAGTGAACATGAAGGTTTCTGGCTCAGAATGACCTGCTGGCTTGTGCTCTAGGATTAGAGAGCTGAACTGTAGCAGAGAGGCACCCAGCAGAGCCCCTCTGCCTGCAGAAGCAGAGACCCATCCATTTCAGGGAATTAGCCAGACACTGCTCTTGCTCCTTAGGATGAAAGCGAAGCAGAGTCTCAGCTCTTGGGGGTTAATAACCATCTGCAATAAAGACAGCTAAGGCTACAAAATAGTAAAACAACCATCAGTTAGGCTGAGAATGTCACTAATGGATATTTTTCCAGCCCTGCTTCAAAGCACAATGATGGGCTTTCAGCAGAGCAATTAAAGCAATGCCTAGAGTGGAAACATCTCATGTGAACCAAGTCCCTCTGGGTGGTTTGGCTGAAAATTGTGCTCATGCCTAAGATTCAAAGGCTGTAAAAAGGGTTCAAAAATTTGGGGAAGGGGGATGATGTATATTTTCAAAAAATACCCTCTGTCTCTTCTTAAGAGGGACAACTCAGGGAATACAGTGCTAAGGCATGCTGGAGAGAAGAACATAAAATTGATGCTCTAGAGGAAACAGACAAAACAACTTCATCCTTGTCTCTCTGTGCCTGTATATCGCTGTGCTATGCTACACCTCCATGAAGAAGGAGGCTCCCCTCCAAGCATCCCATAGCTGGGGGGGAGGTTTGAGTTCTGCTCACCTTGCAGGAGGTGGAGGACACTGGGCAAACAACCCAGACCCCTGGGAGCACCACGTGGTGCTGGGGTGCTGTGGTGCACTGGGTTCTGCTGTTGCTGCAGGATCAGGCAGAGACCTGCTAATGCACAGTACACAACACATAAAAGGTGGGATCAGGTGGAGGGAGCAGCATTTTCTGTTCTGGAGGACAAAGGGGAAGAGCACTGTGCTGCAGTGCTCAGCCCAGCAGCAGCGGGAACCCTGATTCTGGCAGAAGCAACCAAGGTCACTGCTCATGGTGTCAGCTGTGCAAGCCACCCCAGTGTGGGTCAGGCCTCAGCACCGTGTGGGTCTCACTCACAGGCAGCTTCTCTGATCCTGAAGCAAACCCTAAACCTTGAGCAGGTCAGGCCATGCCACCTGTGGGGCTATAGGGTCAGATAAAGGGAAATGCAGGGGAAATGCAGCATCTGGACTCAGAAGCAAACTCTGAAGTTCCCCAAAGCTTGGGAAGATTTGGTCTAAGATGTTTTCCACAGCCAAAAACAGGACAAGCATTTGTATGGTCTCTAGTGTATTGCTCACGGAGAAAAACCCTTACTGGCAGTGCCATAGACCTGAAAAGGTCCTCTACCTTTAGCAAGCACAGCACATGTCTAAAGAAGCTTCCTGACTCTGCCTCAGTATCTGGCTTTAGCAATAAACTGCTGCAATCATATCTCTTCTGGGGAGGAAATAAAGTTCAGCTCTCAGCTCTGAGCAAATCAAGAAAACACACTTCAGAGAAATGACTGGTTTATAAGTGCTGTACTTTAATTGCAGCAGAGCAGCCTGTCCAAATTCATCCACATTCAAGGACATCCTGCAGCTCTTCTCTTCTTATAAGTCTACGGACTGAAGACAGTGTGCTCAGATAAAATAGTACAGCTTCTGTGCTGCAGACAGTGTGCTGCAGTGCTGAACTTGTTACTTGTCACTGTGGCAAGTCCACTTATTCTACCTACTCCAAAAGGAATGAACAACACAATGTTCTGTAATTTTGAAGTCAGTTTGGTACTGGTTAAAGGCTGGAAAACAAAGACTGAGTCACCTCTATTTATAAAGTCCAACAACATTAGATCTAGAGCATAAAACACAAACTACTAAGACCATCTCCTCAGACTGTAAGAATTTAAAATATTACCAACTTATCCAGGTAAAGTGGTCCCATTGATTGCAAGCAGCTGCCTTTCAAGTGTCAGACTAATAAGCAAACTGATTTCTGCATGTAACATTTAGCAACTTGGGTATAAAGGAGATGTAAAGGTGTGAAGAAAGAGACATTTCCATGGGTTACTTCCCCTTCCCAAAGTCTCCAACGACTGAGCTTTGCTATAGAATGAAAAAGGAAACAAACTTCGCCTATGTTTGATTCATGCACAGCCAAAACCTCAGATACACTCAGATACTAAACACCACAAAATACTCACTGATTCAGGTTTGTTGGAAGTATATACTGGGAAACTAATGCAGTTCCTGTTTCATGTCCTTGAAGTTACATCACAGTTAGGTCCTACTCAGTGGAGATATTTCCTGGTACAGGTATGCGCAAGAAAGGGGGGGTTCAATGTGCACTTGTTTTATTTTATTTTATTTTATTTTATTTTTGCCAATATTTGACCCTGTATACCCTGTGGTATACAGCAACTAAACAGGTAATATATATACCAATATATATCAAATATGAAGCACATCTTTTCCTTTGGTTTTCTGGCAAGGATCCTTAGTTTCTGGAAAACAACTCTGTTCTACCGAAGCCACCAGATCCATGACAGCTGATAAAGAGGGTTGAGCAAGTCCAAATCAAATACAGGCCATCATGTTTTATTATCAAAAATAGGAGAAGGATTCTGACCATCTGCCAGGAAAATAATGTAGGATTAGCTGGGAGTTTCTTATTTCAAAGCCTGATCTTTCATCACTGTTTTAATTTCCACCTAGGTATACACCTTGGAGAGGTGGCTACTTCTCATCATGAGCAAATCTCTTAATTGTGACAAACACATAAAACAGAAAAGAAATGAGGAAAAAGAAATTAGGGGGCAAAATCAGGAAAAAGCAAGTCTGAGAGTGGGGAAACAGACTTTACAGGATTGGAAGTGGACACATCTTGTACTGCAGGAAGGTGGTACACTCTCTCCAAAATATGCTTCACAGCAACCTTTCATGGTCTCTGTATTTAACTGGTACTTATTTTCACCTGTGCCAATGAGTAACCGGAGTCTCAGCTTCTCCAGGCCTGGACATGGCTCTCTTGACAGAAAAGTGCATGCAGCTCAGACACACTTCTGCTAATATATCAGTCCTGAGGGCCCAAGATAGACAGGCCATGGGAGAAAAGGGCAGAAGCATTTTGAATGGACATAAGACAGAAACTCAAAATTTACAGTCATGAATCAGTAATTTAGAGTGCTTAACAAATCACCATCAAAGGTATCTGGAAAAGCAGGTTTAATATAGGTGTGAGTGAGTCCAAACTCAGCCCAAAATGGTTTATATCTAAATGATTTAACATCTCTTAATCATTGACTAATTTAATACTTAAAAAATTATTTGATAGTATTTACTATGAGCACAGCAGAAATTTAACCATAGATCTGAGATGGCAACAGTCAACCTACACCTCCTATAAGGTGTAGGTTGTGTGAACATGCACGCACACACATAGAAGTATGTACAAAGGTATCTATGCCTGTTAAAAATTCCCCTCGAGTTCAATGAAATACATAAAATGCCTTTGCCTTTCTCCATGGGCAAAGTATCTAGCCTCAAGGAGTTGGGGGTATCAGCCTAGGCCCCAAGGTCAGCTTCTGGCAATGGTCTTCTGAGAATCACAAATGAGAGCTGCTGAGCTCCAAGAGTCATCCCACTCAGAGAGTGTGGGGGGTTGACGTTGGCTGGACACCAGGTGCCCAACAAAGCCACTCTATCACTGCCCTCCTCAGCTAGACAGGGGAGGGAAAGTATAACAAAAGGTTCATGAGTGAAGAAAAGGACAGGAAGAGATCATTCATCAGTTGCCATTACAGGCAAAACAGACTCGACTCAGAGAAATTACTGGAATTTATTACTAATCAAAATCAGAGTAGGAGAATCAGAGGCAAAACAAATCCTAAAAACATCTTCCCCCCGCCCCTCTCTCCTTCCTAGATTTAATTTTATTATTGATTCTCTACCTCCTACCCCACAGTGGCACAGGGAGAGAGGGAATGGGGGTTATGGTCAGTTCCTCACATACTGTTTCTGTCGCTGCTTCTTCCTCAGGGAGAGGAGTCCTTTTCCTGCTCCACCATAGTGTTCCTTCCACAGGAGACAGTCCTCCATTAACTTCTCCAGTGTGAGACCTTCACACGGGCTACAGTTCTTCATGAACTGCTCCAGCATGGGTCCCTCACAGGGTCACAAGTCCTGCCAGTAAACCTGCTCCAGCATGGAGTCCTACCTCCATGGGTCTTCATGTCTCTGCCAGGAACCTGCTTCCAGTGTAGGCTTCCCACAGGGTCATAGCCTGTGGATGCTTTTTTTGGGCATCTACCTGCTCCACTGCAAGGTCTCCAGGGCTGCAAGGGCAAATCCATGGACTGCAGTGGGACAGACATGCAGGTCTTCACCATGGGCTGCAAGGGAAACTGCTCCAGTGCCTGGAGCACCTTTCCCCCAGCCTTCTCCACTGACCTTGGTGTCTGAATAGTTGTTCCTCTCACATATTCTCACTGCACTCTTCTCTGGCCACAATTACTTCTGCACAATAACTTTTTTTTTCCTTCTTAAATCCAACCATTGATGGTTGGATTTGCCTTGGCCAGTGGTGGATCCATCTTGGACCAAGAAGGCACTGGCTGTGTTGGACATGGGGGAAGCTTCTAGCAGCTTCTCAGAGAAGTCACCCCTGTAGTCCTCCCACTACCAAGACCTTGCCACACAAACCAAATTACCGATGGAGATGCTGGTTGCAGCCCACTGTGGTCCAGGAGAGCTCAAAGGGCTTCACTCAGGACCGCTGTTCATAGGGTTGTGAGATGACCAGCTTTAGTCATCCCAGCCACAATCCGAGAGTTTTAACTAGAACTTTCCTCAAAGAAGTCCAATAGCAACAACATTGTTCCACTTAGGCTGTTATTCACACAAAAATAAGGTTTCAAGGCTATTCATTAGAAAACTGGAGTCTGTCAGGCAACAGAACAGACAGTGCTTCTGATAAGTTTAAGGGGAACTTAACCGCCCAGGAACCATTAGTCAAAGTAAAGGCCTATCAAGAATTCCTTCATATTGAGTGGCAGGGAGGAAATGGGGGGTTGTACACTGCCACATACACGAGGTCACCATATCTTCTGGCATCCTGCTCCAAGGCTGATTGGTGTTTAATTTCAGGACCAAACAGACAAAGGCTTCAGATTAGGCTTTTTTTTAGCCATTTTTTCAATGAGATTGCATCCCAACAAATACCATTCGGCTACTGAAGGCTTGAGCTATGATCTTGAGGCATTACTAGTGTTTTGGGTTTAATCTACATTAAAAATACAAACAAACAAACAAAAAAGAATGAGGACTGAGTTGTTTTTACAGACTCCTGAATGGCTGTATATAGTGTGAAGGCCGCAGAAATTAGAGCCTTGAGAAGGTGTTAGAGAGACTTCTTGATGCCTCTCAGCCCAAGATAATGTACATCAGCTGATTTCCAACCTATATGGCAGCCTAAAGCAACGTGAGCCAGCCGTAATGAAAGAGGTACACACACAAAAAAAAGGCAGGCTACACTCAGTTCAAGAGACTTTCCTCCCCACCACTTCCCACTCCACACCAGCACAAGGCCCAAGTCCCTGTTACAAAAAAAAAAAAAAACAAAAAACTCATGACCAATCACTGTGAATTAATGCCAGATGTCCTCTTGGAAACACCAGCTTTGTTTGGAGTCAGTGTGTTCAGGCTGATTCATGTCAACTGTCCTTGGGTGCGCGGATCTGGTCCAGAGATCACGGAGGGTTGGAAATACTCCCAAATATTGCAGTTGTCAGTAACAGCTCAGACCTGAGTGCCCTCACAGTCTCATTTTCTCCATTTTGGCTGCTTTAGCAAACCTCCTTTGCCCTCCCTCAGCCAGCTGCCCACTGGCCTTGCTCTTAAGAGAAGCAAGCCTAGCCTGGGTCCAGACGAAAACCAAATAGCAAAACCCAGCCTAGCTTTCTGTTTGCTCCCCCTGCCAGCAGCCAAATGAAGTGTTTGCAAAAACCTACTAGTTTCAGCATTTTGCTGAATTGCAGACTAAAACCAGTGTCCCAAATCTCATGGTGCAAGCCTGGCACCCAGACAGCTACAAGGCTGTAGGAACTTGGTTCCTATCTCCAAGTGACTTGATTTTCAGCAGATCAGGAGCAAAGCTTTCAAATAATAGCACTTGGGAATAGGGCCAGGCTTCCCACTAGACCATTTTCTTTTTACACACAACCCTTCCCCAAAACTAAACCAGTTTGTTGCAACGACAGCATGCTCTCTGTAAGAGTCTGTTGACAAAATCTGGGCCTTTATTCCAATACTGAAAGGAAAAATGAGTCAAGGGAGCCCTTAATCTTGTTAAGATCTCAGAGGACTCTCAAACATTAATTGGCCTGTCTAGACCAACTCTGTGTCTGGATGCTGTTATTGCAGTCTTTCTTGCAAATGTTGAAGCTAGAGCTTGGGACAACACCAAAAAAATTGAATTTCCATTCTTTACATTGCATTATCCTATTTCCTGCCGGTAGCCTTTTTTCTTTCAGTTCTTAGTAAAAAAAGAACACACTTTTGCCTTTTTATTGGATTTAGTATTGTTAAGTTTCCATGCTTTGTAGCTTCTGGGGGGAAAAAAAAGCTAGGGCTGTGATTGCCTTAGAAGGAAAATACATAAATATGTTAAAGAGTAAACACCTAGGACTCAGGGTGCTTGTCTGGCACAACTGTCATTGTGCAACACAACCGTGAGGGAAGGCCCTCTGCTGAGCTCCACAGCAAGGTTCAAGTTTACGTCTTGAATTTGGGTAAAATCTAAAGAAAACAAAAAGTTCTGAATGAGGCAGAATTTTCCACCAGACAACGGTCCATGGGGGATTCTTTCTGGAGAAGAGGATGCCTCATTTATCCCTGTGGACTGCTGCTTGCCTGGTGCAGTGCTGCCACACTGGTGGGAAAAGCCAGGGTTTATCTGAAAGCAGATGACTGTGAAGAAACACACCAGCCCACATAGAGCCCTCAGGTGTCCCCCCTGCAGAAACCCCTGCTGCACCAACACCATCCACAGACCCCAAACATGGGTTGGTCACAGAAGAAATTGATGTCTATCCTTGCAGCAGGGTAGCTGCACCCAGGTAGGGGTGTCCAGCCCATTTGTCTCTGGTAGCAGCATCAGTGCACTTATGCAGAAGCATCTCTCATGAGGCCAGGGGCACCCAAAGGATGTTAATGAGTGTCACGCTTCTCAGAAATGACTCATAAGTCATTCCAGTGTTGCCAGGATAAGAAATTGCATGACAATAAAGCAGTATTATTTCCTTCCTGTTAATTAGCCAGAAAGGTGGTAAATATCAAATACTCATGAGAATCATATGATGTATACAGATATTCATGGTCTCCTCTCATCTCAACACTATTTTGGTCTTTTTTTTCCCTTTGGATGTTTCTGGAAGTGGGTTGTCTCGAGAATCCTCTAGGATATGACAGCACACTGAGGGCAATCTAAATGTGCAGCACAGGAAGGAAAAGCAGCAGCTATGCCTCCCTGCTTCATTAATCACTGTCATATCCTTTGCCCTACAGCGGTTCAGAGAGTTGGTATGACAGCACTGGCTGCAGCAGCATTCACCTTTCCAGCAGAGCAGAAAATGAAGGGTAGATCCACACATTCCCCTGCGCCTTCACTAGGCATGTGAGGGGAGGTGCTTAGTTAGCCAGAGCTTAACTGGGAGGTGCACGATCTGCATGTGGCAACCAAGTAACTTGAAAATCTCTTCTGGTCAGAGGCAGAGGTTCAACCTGGTTATAGAGAGGGTGAAAAGTGACCCACTGCTCCTCTGTAGCACACCTTGTAAGGAAAGCCAAGGCTGTGTCTTCTTCTCTTGCCCTGTTGGTGACTGGGAGAAGGTTCCCTGTCTTCCTCTGCTCCAGTAGACAAGACTGGTGCTGACAGATGCCTGAAACGCATTGCTGGCATTTGCATGACCTGTAGTCAGTCATGCACGTGGGTACCACCTGCCAGTGGTCACCCTGCTCAAATGGACAGACTCACAAGCCCCATATACATGTTGGCCAAGCAGCTGTGAAACTTTTATGAAATAGATGACACCTGCCACCACTGTGGATGTGACAACATCCACAACATCTCTTCTGCACAGATGTAGCAGTGCCTTCAGATGGCTGATGGATAAGTCTAAGACTAGAAGAGATCTCCTCTGTCCTGGAGCTCTGGCTATGTGGTTTCTCAAGCCTACCTGTCATTCCATGAATCACAGCCACCTCCAAGCTTGTGGAAAAGGCAAGAGTGTATGTCTCATGAGGTAGCCAGCCAGTGTTGTTTCTTCCTGTCTGCTTTAGGGCATTTCAGCACAAGTCCTCAACTTGTTTTGATCTGGCTAGCAATTTTAGTTGCTCTGTTTTCAAATGCTTTATTACAGGTGCCTTAAAGGATAGTAAGTTTTTCCAGGATGTGGTGACCATCTTCCCACCCATCCCCGCATAATTTGCACATCTAAAAATATAATTGCTTTGAAAAATGTCAGCTGGACAACTACTGCAGTGTAAACAGAGGCTCTTCAGCATCACCTATTCAGGCACAGAAATGCAATTGCATGTGTACTTTTGGAAACTGGAGCTTGTGCACACCTCTCTTCAGTGAATATCACAGTTCTGTTAAAAGAGCATCTAGGAAATCACAGACTACATGTTTTTTAAACTTGGCTCCATACGCCCACGCAACCATCCCCTGACCTGAGCCAGCACCAAGAGATAAAGCACTCTCGGTTTTGGGTAAGAAAATGAGACACTGAATGGTTTATGGATGTACTGCATTTGCAAGGCAAGTTTGTCATAGTGGTGGAGGGGGACAGTCCACAGGGATGGATTCAGTAAGAAGCTGCTAGAACCTTCCCCCACGTCCACTGGAGCCAATGCCAGGCGGCTCCCGGATGGACCCCTGCTGCTCAAGGCCAAGCCCATCAGCAGTGGAGGTAGCTCCTCTGGGGTAATAGATTTAAGAAGAGGAAAAAGTTACTGTGTAGGAACCACTGCAGCCAGAGAGAGGAGTGAGAATTTGTTAGAGAAGCAACTCAGTGGTGAAGGTCAGCGAAGAAGAATGTGGGAGAGGTCCTCCAGGGGCCTGTGGTAAAGACCACGGTGAGACAGGCTGTTCTCCTGTAGCCCACAGAGGTCCACAGTGGAGCAGACATCCATCTGCACTCCTGGAAGAATCCAGGCCAGAGAAAGGGGATTGTCCACCTGAAAAGGGGAGTGATAGAGCAGCTTTGAGGGACATGTAGCATCCAGACAGGGCCAACCCACCACAGTGGACAACAGAGGTAACCATACAGCTGCATTTTAAAAGTCTCATCAACCCCCCACACCAGAGACAGCCATGGTGCAAGGGCAGAAACCAGTGCTGAGGCAATGCTTTAGTGCTCTGAGGAGCACCTTGCAGGAGGGATGTGATGCTATTGCAGGGATAAGGTGATGCAAAGGCCCTGAGACATCCCGGGATGGAGGCCCAAAGCCAGTTTGCCTTTCTCTTTCCATCATTTTTTCCTTCATGCTGCTGCCAGCTCCTTTATTACACCTGCTAAAATCTCTCCAGACACTAGATTACCCATTGCAGGGTCACAACTGGAGCATGCACAGAGATCCTAAGAGAGATAACACTCTGAAACCGGTGAAGATGCCCCAATGCCCAACATCCATTCTGGTTTTTGGAGCAGAGAGCACCACAGTGGCACTCAGAGTTTAGGGACCCTGTGGCCAAATTTATCTCTGTAGTGGCCCAGGGAGTGTGCAGCATGGGAGAGATGGGAGTATGTGAGCTCCACACCTTCCTGATAAGGCCCTGAACAACTTGCAGCATACAAATCACATCTTGTATTTCTAAATCATACCTGGCAAATGCACCAATGCTGAAGGTCAAAGTCTCTACAGAAGAAGAAATGCCTGGAGGCCCCACATCTGGGTTGCTCAGCCTGCTGATTGTGCAGGTAGGTGAAGGTTTGTGAAGCAGATTCAGAACTACATAGAAATTTTGCTTCCATAAGAAGAGATACAAAGCATAGTGAGGAGAAGGGAAAAAAGCCCTAGGACAGGTCGAGAATTAAGAAAAAAACAAGGCAGGAGAGTGGGTGAAGCTTAAAGGGAGAGAAAGAGAAACAAAGCAGAACAGCTTTGGATATCAGATAGCCAAAAGCAATGTCTGTCACTGGTACCAGCTTGTAATCTGAATGTGATGCAAAGCAAAATGAAGAACTGAAGCTCAATTATCCCCAACCCCCCCCCCCACGCTGCTTCCTGTGAACAGCACAGTGTGGTCTGCCACATCCAGCTGCCAAAAGGCACTGGACCCACACACTGATCAGGAGATCAGAATCTGGCTTGATGCAAGGACACCTGAATAGTGCCAGTCAGAAGAAACACTTCAGGAAACCATAGGAGCCCACCCTGGTGCATGGGGACTTTTTTCTGACTGTGGCCAAGCCTTGAGAAGGCAGCTAAGGATACTTACAGCTTGCAACTTCTCTACATTGCTTTACTAAGCATCTGTGTGTGACGTCAAGGCTTTTAACACAAACGTGTTAGTTCATTGATAACACACGAACCCATTGTATTTCATTCATAAACTTTTATTTAAGATGAAGAAAATTATGAGCACCTGGCAGACTCTCCTAGTGAATATTGAGCAGGACCTGCCAGTCCTTAGGTGGGCTGTGTTGATTTCCTGGGAACCTGCCCACACAGCAAAGAGCAGACTCATCTGGGGTGAAATACATACATTAGTCATTTCCAGGAGCTAATTTCAATTTCAGATAAACTCTAAATGAAAAGTACTAGACCCAATCCCTGGTGTATTGGGTTTATGTTTGAAGGTTTCAGTAGCAGAAGGGCTGCAGGGGTGGCTCATATGAGAAGCTACTGGAAGCTTCCCCCAGGTCCAATGGAGCCAATGCAGATCAGCTCCAAGACGGACCCACCACTGGCCAAGGGTGAGCCCATCAGCATCTGTGCTAGCACTTCTGGGGTAACAGATTTAAGAAGGCACCAGTGAAGAAGAAGAGGTAGGAGGTCCTCCAGGCACCGGAGCAGAGATTCCTCTGCAACCTCTGGTGAAGACCGTGGTGCAGCAGGCTGTCCCCCTGCAGCCTGTGGGAGTTCACGGTGGAGTGGGACCATCAGGATCAGCAGCCTGTGGAGGATTTAATGTCCAGAGCAGGGGCATGCCCATAGGAAGCTCACACTGGAACAGACTTCTGGCAGAACCTCTGTGTGGTCCCATGGACAGAGGAGTCTGCACTGGAGCAGGTTTGATGGCAGGACTTGTGAACCCCCAGGGGACCCAGGCTGGAGAAGTCTGTCCCTGAAGAACAGCACCCCAAGCAAGGGACCAATGCTGGAGCAGTTCATGAATAGATGCCGCCTGTGGGAAGGACCCACATTGGAGATGTTTGTGGAGGACTGTCTCCCACGGGAGGGACTCCGCGGTGGAGCAGGGAAGGAGTGTGAGGATTCCTTCCCCTGTGGAGGAAGCACTGGCAGAGACGATGTGCGATGAGCTGACTGCAGCCTCCACTCCCCATTCCCCTGTGCCACTGAGGGCTAGGAGGGAAAGAAAACCGGGGCTGAAGTTGTGACCAGGAAGAAGGGAGGGGTCGGGGAAAGGTATTTTAAGGTTTATTCCTGTTTCTCCTTATCTTACCTGTGACTTAACTGGCAATAAATTAAATGTATTTCCCCAAGCTAAGACTGTTTTGCTCATGACAGTAACAGCAGAGTGATTTCCCTATCCTTAACTCACAAAACTTTTGTTATAATTTATCTACCCTGCCCAGTTTGGAAGGTGGAGTGACAGAGTGACTTTGGTGGCCAGCCAAGGTCAACCCATCACAACTGGAAGCAAAACACACACCAACCATTTTGTCCTCCATGTACACACCACATACGCACTTATTCTTCATTACCTGCTTCCTCAAAGACATCTTCACAGGTGCACCAACAGCTGGTCCTGACACACCAGCATTTGCCTACAGTCAGGCCAAACCAGCAGATATTCTACCCAGACAAAAAGCTGTGAAAATGCACATATCCTCAAGAAGGAAAAAATTTCTTGTCTCCTCTCCAGAAGTCTGTTGGTCTCCCACTCTGCAGACACCCAGCACAAGCAAAGTGCTGCACTTCAGCTTCGTGGTTTGCCACAGCCTTGAAATTCTCTTTGCCTCTTTGGACACAGCTGCTTTCCAGCTCAAGCACCTTGCAATACTCCTTGGCATTTACCCTCCTGCTCCCCAAAGAGTCTTGTTCCTGAGTCACAGCAGAGGACATTGGGAGTACATAGATCCACCAGCATCCCCTAGGAAAATGAAAGATCCTCTAAAAAAAGTCAGGACTCTCTAGAAAGGAAAAAAACACAACAGTGTCTCCTAGGAAAAATGCAGGTCTGCTTGCTCCAGCCTGCTCTGCTACCCAACGAAGAAAAGAGGCTGTGAGTATGGAGGAGGTGACTGAATTTCTCAGGCTGAGTTTGCGATACTTAAGGCAATTACACAAGTGTAAATCTCTCAGAAACAGACCAGAACTGTCTCGATATCAGAGAGTGCAGATGTGCATTCCCATGTTTGCAGACATCATGCCAGTGGTACCTTCTTTTCTGGAGACCCACAGCATGCCATAGACCCAGGTGAGCTCATAGAAGTTTTCTTAAAAAAAAAAACAAACAGGTTCCTTCTAATATAAGTCCCAAAATACCAGCTTTATCAGCTCTGGAGTGTTTTGAGAATCTTTTCTCCAAAGAACTTAGTAAAACTGAAGTGCAAATGAGGGGGGGGCAGTAACATGGAGGTTTTCTTGACTCCCAGGAGAAAGTGCTTTGCTAATCAACATCAGCACTTGATAAGGGGAGACAAACTGTGGCTAAGATCATTGTTCTCCTTTTTTTTTCCTCAACTTCTCATCTTTTAACCAGACGTGTTACACCAAGTGTTCAAAAGACTCTGGATAATTACATCTGTAGTACATCACCTTGGGAGAGAGAAGCATGTTTGTTCTGTGACTTATGCTGGCACAACACCAAGCATACCTATCCAATTATTAAATATTTATTGCAAATTTAATAGGTCAGCTACAAAAGCAAAATATACCAGAAGAGCAAGCTGGAAGGAAAGGGAAAGTACAATTACAGGCTGCTGCTCTGTTGCAGCACTTCCAATTTCCATTGTAAGACACTAGTAAATAACCTGACTTTCCTATGATAAAATCTGATGCTGCTATGCCTGAAGTTGGTGCCTCTAGGAGTTTCCTCATTTCTGGAACTCTCTGTACCACTCCTTCCTGTTGGACATGATAGAACATCTGTGCCACAGCTGTAGTAATATTATCCCTGTAGCTGTCCCTTTTACTGAATGACACGTTTGAGTGGTCATGAGACTTTAAAGTGGTTTGGGGAGACAGAAGCTTGTCTTAGATATGCTCACAGGAGCTTGGAGAGGTTAACTTGTGAGAAGGTAGCACAAGCTGCTGGATCTGGTTCCCTGCTCTTTTTTTCCTTCTCCATTTTCTTTGTTCTTCTTTTTCCTTCTCATTTTTGTGTTTCCTCCCTCTCCATTGCATGACTGTGGGGAAATGGAACATGGATGTTTGTGAGGGTCATGGCACGGCACGAGGTCTCAAAAAATACAGTCCTTTTTACTGGCCTACATCTAAGTGCTGCCAATTAATTCTCTTGAGGGCACCTAAATTTAGACCCACAACTTCCTCTTCCACAGTCCTTCCACACATCCAAGGAGTATAGCAATATAAACTTATTTATTTGGCATGGGGTGGGGGGCACAAGCATTCATCTACGTTTCCAGAACTTCTGTAAGATAAACTATCTACGGACTGATTTTTGAAGCTTTCATTGCATTTCTACTCTGCCCCTCCTTGGGCCACATTCTCTGACTTTAAGAAGCAAGCAAACCCATGTTCCTGAAGGCCAAAGACGTGTCTTCGAGTACTTCCTGATTCCCTTTGGATTCGTCAAGAGCCATCTATTGGCCACCGTCCTATCAAGTGACTCCTGGGTATGACACAGTATATAGCAACTTGTGTAATTTCCTACTTCCCCACAGTCAACTTGTGTACTTTTAACAGCCACCGTGTGGCGACTTTGGGGAGAGAAATATGTTGCATTTATGGCCGTGAAGAAAGTGGGTGGGAGTGAGGGCACATGAGAAGCTGAGGCCCCCGTGGTTGAGTTTCTGTGTGTGTGGGACAGCTACAGCATTGTTGAGCTAAATAATGAGGCATTCCACAGTTTATAAGAAGAAAAAAAAAAGAAGAAAATAGGATGTGTTTTCCGGGTGAGTAGATTTTTTTCCCCCATCCAGAGGATCCACATTCCTCTGTATCATTTTTATTATGCACTGTCATGATAGTAATTACTACAGTCTAAGAATCAAGCATAGATCACATACATTATATTGCTGTCCAGTTATTTTAGGCATTCATACAACAATCCAACAGCAACATTTTAGACTTCAAACTGCTGTATGTCTAAGTACTTGATTGTAAGCACAGCAGGAAGAAAATGCCACAGATAGGATCTAAGGAGAGGGGGGCACCTCTCCTCATAGCTCAAAAAGGGTTTACTCACCCATATTCACCTACAGAATGCTGCAGTAAGAATTTATTATCTGGGTGGATTGTTTCCTGCCTTTGCTTGCACTGGCTTCTGCAAAAGCCACATGACGCTAGACTGAGCTGGGGCATTCTGGAGCTGGATTTTGAAGGTAGTCTGGGCTTCTGTATCATTTTATCCTGCTGGGCAGCAGGTGGCAAAGCAAGGTGCCTTGGCTCATGAGGTTTTCCTGCTTTCCTTTGAGCCAGTAGCCACAGCTGCACCTTCTCAAAACCACACATGGCATACGTACCAGCTGCCTCTGTCTGCCACAGGACACATGGACACAAGAGCAGCAGGGAGCAGCTGGAAGAAAACCCAAAAGCTGGCAGAAGCCACGAAGCCCTCACAGTGCTGCTTCTCACCCACAGACATCTTAGCCACCAAAGAGAAAAAGGGGACGCTCACGGCACCAAATAGGCAGGGGAAGAAGCAGGGAGAGCAGCACCGGAAATGTTTCAGGTAGGCAAAACCAGGTCTGGAAACGGCTAGGTGGGATATGACCTGCTGAGGTGCAACTAAAGTTGCACCCAACAAGCAGTGAGAAGAGCAAAGGGGATTCAACTACAGGGCCAGAAAAGAGTCTAGTGGTTCTGCAGCTGTAGTAAGCTACACACTTAGTATACTTGCAAAATACAAACTGACTTATTTCAGCGTCCACCATAAACAAAGTAATATATCAAGGCACATCCTGTTGAGATGGGTTGATACCTGTATCAAGCTAAACTGTCTTTTGTGTTCTTTTTATTGAAGAAGCATGTTTTTTATTCAAGACCTACACTAAGTCTTTCCATCCTCTACTCATCTGCATCCCAGAGCAAACCTTCCACAGGCTGGTAACCTGCAGAAACACCACATTCGTCACACACCTGGCACCAAGTAACCCAAAACCTAATATCACCTACTCCAGAATGAAATCCTACCAGCCCAAGGGAAGGAAGGAAGGACTGTGGCAGCCCTGTTTTGCACTCGTGTAGTCTGTGCGGGCAGTGGTGCACCAGCATGTGGTAGAACAAAGGGTATCTCCAAAACAGAGAGAAATAAACTAGGTAAATGGGAATTTAACGTTTCACGACAGAGTTCCCTCGGCAGGGAAAGCTGAGCTGTTTCTGTGAGGACTCTTTACGCTCCTGGCAGAGTCCCTCCAAGAGGGAAACTCCGAGAGATGCTCAGTGTCTCGGCTGGATTCCAGTGTTTACCCGGGCAGGCACCGCTCGTGTTGCTGAGCCCTCTGCGCTGCAGAAAGCCCGCATCCCACAGGGAAACGGCGCCGCTCCGTGCCTTCGGCAGTGGGAAGGAAAACAAGAAGGGAAAAAAAGGAGAAAGACAAATTGTTCCTGTGCCTAACTCCTGCCTTCCCGCTCCGCAGCAGCCCTGCCAGGCCCCCACTGCGGGCACCGCCCGCCTCCCTCCTTCCCGTAAGGCGAGCGGGGCGCCGCGCCAGACAGCCTGGCCCGCCGGGGGGGCAGGGGGAGCCGAGCACTTCCTGCTCATCGTTACACAGCACTTTTCCAGCCTCCACGGGCTCTCCTCTCTGCTGCCGCTGCCGCTGCTGCCTCTCCCAGGCAGCCAGCAGAGATGCACTCCCCACTCCCTGCCGGCGTTCCGCCGGGCGGGAAGGCGGGCGGGGTTGGGCCCGTGCCCTCCGCCGGCTCCCCCCCACCCTGGGGCCCGTCCCGCTCCCCCATCCCGGGGATCCCTCGGCGCCATGGGGCGGGGAGGGGGGAGCGGGGAGGGGGGAGCGGAGAGGGGGGAGCGGAGAGGGGGGAGCGGAGAGGGAGGCGAGGGCCGGCGCGGCGCATGCGCGGCGCGACACCGGGCATATAAGGGGCAGCCGGGGCGGCGCGGGAGCAGAGCTGTGGCGGCCCGAGCGCGGCGGGAGCACACGGAGAGTGGGCACGGAGCCTTGGCCTCTTGCCTTTAAGCCACCGACCCTCCTTCCGCAGCCGTCACCATGGTGAAGAGCGTGGGCAGCCTGGTGAGTCCGATGGGCGAGGCGGCCACGTCCTTTCGCCGTTAGAGAGGAGCGTGGTGGGGCGAGCATCACCTTCCCGGCGGGAGGGTGAGCGGGGCGGGAGCGCTGCCGGGGGCAGCTCGCCGAGCGGCGGACCCCGTCCTCCTGCCCTGGGCTCCCGAGAGGCCTTGGCCTGCGGGAGATGGCAGTGAAAGCGCGTGTGCCGCCCGGGCAGGCGGAGCCCACTCGCCCCTGCGGCGGGAAAGCGGGGAAATCGCGGCGGGGGGCTCGGTCAGACCACAGGGAGGGGTCAAATAACTGCGCGACCCGAGGCTTCAGGGAATCGGAAAGAGGAGGGAGATGATGTAATTCCACACTACGACAGGTTTGTTGCTCATCGTCCTTTAAAATCTTAACGAGTACAACAGCAACAGAAGGAGAGGACGTAGTCTTAAGCTGTACCGAGGGAGGTTTAGGTTGGACATTAAGAGGAATTTCTTCACAGAAAGGGTGATCAGACACTGGAGTAGGCTGCCCAGGGAGGTGGTGGAGTCACCATCGCTTGGAGGTGTTTAAGGAAAGTGGACGTTGCCCTTAGTGCCGTGGTCTAGTTAACAAGGTGGTGTTGGGTCGTAGTTTGAACTCGATAATCTCAGAGATCTTTTCCAACCTAATTGTTTCTGTGATACAGTACCCTAATTCAGAAGTCCCGGTTTGCCTTATGTACTGCTGGTGTGTGGGGGACCAGACGACCTTCTAGTAGAGATTGGCCTAAGTTCTAGTGTGTTTCCGGGTAGGAGTTCAAGGAAAACACGAATCCAGTTTTCTTGACTTGAAAGGACCTGCTAGAGCCCATTCCCGTACTCAAAAAACAGGAGTTGCTGCTATGAGAAGTATTTCCCTTACTATGGTGCTGTCTGACGTTTTCAGTATGCTAATGCAGCACGTCACTGTTTAAATGGTTCTGTGAATACAAATACGTCTGTGGCTCTGAGATACAGAATAGTAATAAAGCCTAAACCAACACATGGAGAATACTGTGCTGGTGATGAAATAGCATGTGGTCTTGTGCACAGCAGCTGATGTGGTTGATGGACAACAATAGAGTATTTGTTAGTTCTAACTTATGAACCCAAGTCTCAAAAAATATTCTTCATGAAAACTTAGCGAACTCTTCATTTCAGGAAAAGTCCTATTGGACTAGTCTTGCATTTTGAACTTGAACTTTGGTTGACGTGTCAGTTTAATCTCATTTTGAGGTGTCTGTAAGTGATGCTGTTTGGCATCCAAGTTAGTCTTCTAGGCTGTGCTCTTCTACAGTCAGTTCCCTTCATAAATGAAAATCATGTCAAACCTCCCCCATTGGACTCTGAAGGTGTTAACATCTTACACATGAATATACAAACTAGGACTTTTGACCCCAGCTCAAAAACCTGTGCACAAAGGAAGCTCCTTAAGATAAAAGACATGCCTCATAATTCAGGTCCTGGAGATGGAATGGTATGTGAACTCAACCTGAAATTGTTGTTCTGGCTCACACCTTTCCCCCCTTTCCCTTTCTCTGTTTATGGAGGTACAGGAGGGGCAAACTTTGAGTAAGGTTGGAGGTTTTTGTTATAGGCAGGAACAGCTTAAAAATGGCAAGTCAATAAACTTGGCTTTGGAGGAAGAACCTGCTCTAAATTAACTAGGCTTCTACTGTCCTCTTAGCTATGATCATTGATTAATAGTCTGCTGTAGTTTAAAGCACAGTTTTGTTGGTCATCCATGGAGAGTGCAGACTCAACAGTCATGCTGACAACAAGGTTTTGACATCAGCAACACACAGAGTATTCAAGTACAGTGCAGCTGGGATTTCTGGATTAATTCTGGCTTTCAGTAAAGCAGATTTGTATTCTTCTCTGATACAAAGGGGAAAACCCGTTCTTCTACTGTCTGCAAGAGCTTCTGTGAGTGATGTCTGTAAAGCAGTGTGGACGTGACAGCTAGCTAGATGTGGCCCCTTTCCCTACACACTTTTTCAGAAACTGACTAGCTTCTACAGAATGGCTACTTTCAGGGTGGTCCCTCTGGAGTACCTGCTAGTGCACAAGAGCCGCACTTAGGTTGGTTTGTTTGTATCATTGAGATGTGTGAGTACTCTAACTTGTAAGGGGGTTTGCCTATGGGACATAATGCCTCTTACAGCAGAAGCTAACAGGGTGTATAAACTTAAAAAGCTGATGCTGCCAAAGCTTTCCTCTTTGTACTAGATGCCTCTCTTGTTATCTAAATTAAAGAAAATACTGAAAACTTGTGGCTTCAGCTACAGGTGATAGTTCTAGACGTCATATCTGCTAGGGTGTTCAGGCAGTTGAACCTTCAGTCTGTTTATGCTAGCTTCTGTATTTACAAAAAAACCCCGCTGAATTATATAGTAACCAGTCAGCTGTTGACTAGGTTAATCCAAGTTCAAGGCTGACTTGATATGAGTTAAAAAGAATGTTTATAACTAAGTTTTAATCAAATCTGCCGGATAGCGTGGACCTATTTTACCTATTGCTGAGAGCAGGAGACTCCTTTCAGCACCATCTGTGGCCACTAGCCTCCATTTGGAGGCATTACCTGGTGCTGGGAATCTCTGATGTACTAGAGGCTTTCATTATTAGAGCTTTTTCTCTTGCTTGGTCCTTGGCAACAGATGCCTGCTACCAGCATGTTTGCTGAATGCAGCATGTGCTTTTCTGCTGGAGGACAATACAAGCCAAATGAGGTCTTGTCTATGCACAGGGAGGTTGTAGGAAGAAAAATAAAGGCAAAACTGACCAGCTGGCTAGCTGAGGTTTCCCCCAGTAAGGGGGAGAAATTCCTGGTTAACAAAGCTGTAAGATCCTCTAATGGTGTGACAAAATGGTCTCATGGTGGGAGGTTCCTCTTCTGGTAACAGATTATTTATTTTTCCATGTGAAAACTTGTAACTTCACAGTTAACACAAAAGACAACTATAGAAGTCAGTTGGCCGGGTCAAACAGCTTCTTTGCCCCTCTACTGTGTTCTTTTCTCCAGGGAAATTAAGTTCTCTGGCAAAATCTCCAGAACTTCTCACTAGTTTTAACTTGAAAGGGTAACGCCTTTGGACCCAGTATCTCTTTTCACTCCCACAGCAATTTTAGCTGATACTAGGATGACTTGCAGAGTGACATCTGATTTGTAATCAGTACCAGGTCACCAGTGGTGAATGGTGTGTGACTGACTGTAGTTATCATGCCCTCCCACTTTTCCTGTGTTCTGTGCAGTGGCAAACCTGAGGTATGTGGGCATATGAAGAACACATCCCAGGGCTGGGCTTCCTTTATCAGAATACAGTAATTATGTAGCTGATTAGAAGACTTAAGGGTTAAAAGAGGATGGTCTAACTGGCAGGTGCAGGAAGTGGAATCAGTAAAGAGCTGGTGATGTTACAGTGCAGAGGTGTGCGAAGCTATACCAAAAATCAGTGGTAGGATTTCAAGGCCAAAAGAGTGAGGTTTGATGGAGGGCCTTATGGTGTAAGTAGCTGCAGGGAACAGCTACCATGGATTGCTGTATACAGGGACATTAAACACTGTTGGTGGGAATGGGATGCTTTCGGAGTTGGGGTACAGGAATGCATACAGTGTCAGTACAGGAGTGGGGTGATGTAGGGAGGCAGGAAAACTTAACTGTTTCCATTTCTTTCAGAATAAGAGTAGGTGGTGTGCAGTGTTACTGCTGATCTTGTAGCAGAGTAGACTGTGACTGTCCAAGATGCAAGGATGGAAGAACAAACATCAGTGGAGCCTGTGCCTCTGAAGAGAACTACATGGGGAGGGGAAAAGTCTGTTAACAGGGAGACATAATAATTCTGTGTGAAGTTACAGGAAGTTGTGAAGATTTTCACATAGGATTGATTATATGTAAGAATGCTCATGCAGGACCTCTACTTGCTTGTTAAATATACTCATGTCCAGTCTGACCGCGTGCACTCTTGACTCCTCACCTGCATGGTATTCTTTAATGGGAGGAATAGCCTACTAGAATCAAGTGTTGACTTATTGTGACTGATTGCAGAAGCTGATCTTAATTAATTAGCTCCTGCACTGCAAAACAAACTACTGTGTGTATCTGGGAGTAACCACATTGTTTTCAGTTAGCTGTTGCTGATAGAACTCCAGCGCCTTGGTCTGTTAAGCTGGGGGAGTACAGCAGCTGTCTTGTGTGTGCATAATCTGAAGTGAAGTTTATATTAACAGCTCTCCTGAAGCTTGACTGCCATGAGAACAAAGCTGAAAATTGTTGTGATGGCTTGTGATTTCTTTGAAAAAGACACTGTCAGGAAGTAGTTGATCAGCACTTTCTGCTTCTGCGTGAGATACTTGTTTGCCTCTTGATAGCATGCGAGTATTTATGGCTTTCATTTCTATTAAAAACATCCACTTTTTGACCAGAAAACATGAGTAATGGCATGTAATGATGCTGAATTCCAAGGAACATTGTCCAGAAATGATTGGTGTGACTAAGTGCAACACACAGACTTGAAGACTCTGAATTAAGTATTGGGTGTTTACTTCTGTAGACTGTATGTGTAGCATTGCTTTGACCAGTGATGTTACATGTGGGTTCACTTGGCAAAATAAATAAAATAAATGTCCTGTGAGATTGCTTTGGAAAACATGCTGTAGAGTAAACCACTCAACATCATTTTAGTGTTAGCCATTGATTGGAAAAAACATCAAACTGGAGGAGTGTACAAAAGTTTGTGTCTGTGTCCTTTTCAAATTCTGCAGGGGAAAGTCTGTCTCAGAAGAAAATGGAAGTCTTCCTTCCAAGACAGAAATGAGAAAATGGATTATTAAAAACTGTAAGGATCACATTTTGGGGATAACACAGAGCTATCAGAGCTAAGCATTGTAACTAGAGAATTTCTAGCTTATGTTTCCACAATTCAGTGAGTTAGACTGAGCATTGTGGTAGTTTTCTAATTTAAGGCTCATAAGATACTGACTGATGCTGGCACTGATGAAAGCAATTAATACTGAAGCCCTTACATTATGGTACAAATAACCCAGTTAAGTGTTTAAAGAGCTACCATAATGTGTTAGGGCTGAGAGCTAGCAAGCATTGGGATTACTCTACATCCTTTAGGAAAGGAAGGGAGAAATTATGTGTGGGTTTTTTTGTTTGTTTGTAGACTGAATTTGAGGCGGAACTGAAATCTGCTGGCGAGAAGCTTATTGTAGTCGATTTCTCTGCTACATGGTGTGGACCATGCAAAATGATCAAGCCTTTTTTCCATGTGAGTAGTTCTTCTTTTTTTATTTCTGCATTAAATTGTATATAAATGTTTTTGTGTTGCTTGACAATAACACGGAGGAAAGTACCTTTTGCCACGTGTGATTGCCAGCATTTTCTGGAAAAAGGGAGAAGTTGCAGAAGTATCTACTATTAAAACTATCAGCTTAAGTAGACTGACCTTCTTCAGTATAGCTGGGAGCTCAAGTGTGGTTTAGCTGTCCTAAAGCTTACATGAATTTTGGATCCACAGGGACCTGCCAGTTGCATTGTCTCAAGATTGAGATACAGAGAGGAAACAATGCTTATCCTTCTGTACACAGTTATGAAATTACTCCAGCTGTGTTTAGGTGGCAGTATCATCTCCTGGTAAAGTGTAAGATAAGCTGTATCATCTTTTGGTGATCAGCTGAAGGCTGCAAGAGCAGGCTTTTCACCTGTATCTTGGGATATTTGAGTCTTGGTGGGGAGTACGTTTGAAGAAATCTCAACAGGCTACTCCAGAAAGAATCTGGAGCAGAAAAGAAATTTTTGCTCTGGTCACTAAAACAGCTGCTTTATGGTAACAAGGCATATTTCAATGGGGGGTTAAGCAACACCAGCCTTACAATATATATGAATGTGTCTTTTAAATGAAAGCTTTCCTGGAACAGTGTAACTGTATAGTTTTTTATTTATTTCATTTTAGAGCTTGGGTGAGAAGTATGGGGATGTGGTGTTCATAGAAATTGATGTGGATGATGCCCAGGTAAGTTCTGGGGTGGTGCTGAGGGAGGACAGCTAAGGAGTTCCACAGAAGTGACAAAGGAGAACTCTTTTTATGATATCCTCACACATACTGAAACAAAACAAGAGATTACTTAAACTTAAAAATGAGACATAGGGCTCTGGCTGGAAAGAATTATCTTTTTTTTTTTTTTTTTTTAGAGAACACCTGAACAGAGCAAACTGCCTTGGTTATCAGCACACTTGAAGTCCTATGGCATGTGTTAGATAACTTGGGAACACTGACCTTTTGCTTTGGGAGGGAGTGTTAGTCTAAGGCCTTAAGCTGCTTTGATGCACTCTTCGTTAAACCTACTGGTTCAGAACTGTCTGATGGTCTGTCTTGTCTTTCCGCTGGTCTTGGCACTGTTTCCTCTTTCATTAAAAATGAAATTAAATCTTGAATTAAGTGCAATAAAATGTCTGCTGTATTGCAGTTCCAGCAGTATCAAATACGGACTTGAAAAATGTCAGGTTAAAGCACAAGAGTTGCCATAGGGCTTTTGAGCCTTCCAGACAGTCACATCTGTTTTTGATGCAGAGGGCTGTTTTTCTCCAGAGTATAAGTATAGCCAATGTGGTTTTGGTATTGCATGAATTAAATGTCAAAGAGGGGATCTTTCAGGTTTACCTCAAGGAGATGTTAGCACTGCACTAGTTTTGCTAGTGAGGGACTAATAGAAGTGCTTTTGTTTTATCTTGAGCAGTAATAGCTTTGCCCTATCACCTAAACAGAAGTAAGGTAGTGGAATTTTTTAATTTAACATCCTTGAGAATATTGGTTTTTTTGTCTCTTCCAGGATGTTGCTTCACACTGCGATGTGAAGTGCATGCCAACGTTCCAGTTCTACAAGAACGGAAAGAAGGTAGGTTCTTCTCTTTTGGAAATGCAGCAGGCAAGCTAAGCACCTGAAAGAAGATTGGGAATAGTCTACTGTCCCTTGATAATGTCTCTGGGGCACCACTAGCATTAAGACACTCCCGAAAGCAAGCAAGTTCATCTTAGGACCACATCAGATGTAACATGGGCCAGTAGCAGACTGGTGATCCACACCGTATTGTTTACAGGTAGTGAACTGAACTAGTGTTACAGGTCAAACTTACAAGCAGAGCTTCATTAGAGATAGTAGAGTGAGTGACATGTCTGGATTAAGCCTGCTGGTCTGTCTGCCTAGCACCCTGCTTTTTACTTCATAAGTATTTGTTCTCCAATGTAGCTCCTATTCAAGCAGAGACATAACTACAGGTGCCTATGGAATCCCACCCAAACCAAAGTCTCTAACCTGGTTGAGCTTATATACAGCAAACAACTGTTTAGATTATATCACATGGGATCTATGTAACTTGTGAAGTGAAGGTCCTGTCCCTGTCAGGGGACTGAGGAGATGTCTTGTGCCTACTCTGCCAAGAGGTGCAGGGTAGTTTGAATAGCTCTCAGCCTGAACTCAAGAATTGTTTAGCTAAATGTGTTTTATTGGGCTTTTAGTTTGCCAAGTAAGAGAGGCTCTTCCAAAGTAAAACAGTTCTTGGGTGTAAGTTCTGTGGCTGAAGACAATGGAATTGCACCTTGGGAAGTGAATGTCAGATGTTGGGTAACTTTCAGTTTAATATGGAGCCAAGTCGTGACTAATTATGAGCCTTTGACAGTTCTCTTAGGGTGAACTTCCACAACTTCCTGATGTAGTTGGAAGAATTGAGATTAGTGTGATGACAGTCTGTGTGTGGCTTTTTTTTATTAAGCGAGCAGTTTCATGGCCTGTAGTGTAGTTCTGCTCTGTACCTTGAGCCCGTCTTGCTGCAGGAACACAGCTGCTGCTTTTGAGATGTGAGTGTTGCCTTTCTCTTTTTGCCATGGAAGTTGCAAGAAGGATAACTGTCACAGGAGAAACCAGGCTCAGGGATAGATCATTTGGAACAGTACTTCCAGAATTTGATTGGTGGGGTCCTGAGCAGCACAAGGTAATTTTGATAACTGTGATAAGTAGTGACCTTCAGAGTCTCCTCCAGACTCTATTTGAGTCTTAGACAACATTGATTTAGATCAGTGGTAGTCTGGAAGTGATTGTTGATAGGCTTTTGTTCCAACTTTTGCATGAGTTGAATGGGAAATAAATAGATGAACATCTGCAAAATACTCTGTTTCAAGGTGGGAAAAAATTTTAGTCGTAGCAAAGTTGAATAGATGTGTATGTGACTGGATGCTATGCAACTAAAGTTATGAAGCATTGAATGCAACAGTTCTAAAAATCAGTCTCTCTTTGCAGGTGCAGGAGTTCTCTGGGGCCAATAAAGAGAAGCTGGAAGAGACCATTAAAAGTCTAGTCTGATCTCCAGCCATGGAGACAGTGAAGCATGACTGCTTCGGCTAAATTTTTTCTACTTTAAAAAAAAAAAATTAAACAAGCTAGCTAGGTTAAGTGGTGGACTTTCTCCTCTTGATCTATATAAATGAGTACAATAAAGTGTAAATTCTTCACTTTTGGATATTGCTGTGTGTTTCAATTAAAATGTGGGGGATTTCATAGTATAAATAAGGTGCCACTTTTGCTGTGTTAAAGGAGTACTCTGTGGATACAAAGACTTTTGTCAAAGGCAACCTGGTCTATTGCTGGGGGTGGAAAATTGTCTTGCATGAGATAGCAATGACAGTTGCTTTAGGAGAAGTCTCCTGCCTCCTTACTCAGATGGTAGTCACCAGGCTATATAATCTGGTTTACAAATAGAGAAATAGGAGTCAGAGAAAAAAGGGTGGTCACTGGGTGGAATAGGTTTTCTTTTGTTACCTCTTTTTAGTTAAAAGACTCTTAAAATTTTTCAAGCTTATTTCAGACTTCAAAGCTAAAACTTGTCTTTCCAGAGCATAATACCAATCTTACCCTGGAAGTGCAAGGTAGGAGCTGCTGCCTTTATGCCTTTTCAGTTTTGCCTTGTCATTTGTGTACGTTCTGTTCTATTAGTAACAAAGTGTGTTTAGTCTGAGTTAGGCTGCTTTGTTCCTAGGCAATAGTCTGGAACAAATGACTGAAGAAGTAAAATTTGCAATGCCTTAACTCAAGAGATTTTAGATTTATATATTTTCGTATCAAGTAATTTTCACTTGATTGCACTGCCGCATTCTTAGAACATATTGGACACTGTGTTGAACAGTAAACTGGAGTCTGTGGTCCTTCAAACCTGAATCAGGCTGTCTAGAGGAATGCTGACTTGCCAGCCTTCTTATACCTGCCGTTCACCTACTCTTGGGACTGTTACCAAGGAGAACTGCTGTGGTTTTTCCACTGTATCAAAATGGCTTCTTTGCTGGCTTGGGTGTTGTCCTGCACAAGAATTCAATAAATAGGGGAGCAGGGCTGTAGCTAGCAGCTATCCTGATGCTGTGGGTAGGGCTTGGTGAGCTGTGCTGCTCACTAAGTATCACTCACTGAAAAGTGAGACTTCCTGCTGCATATGCAGGAGATGTGGAATGTGTGAGCCTCTTTGTGATAGTGAGCTCACATGTGACTCAGCCTTACACTCAGTTCACAAGCATGCATGAATTTCTTCATAGCTCTTTAAGCTTCAACAGGGGGACCTTCAACAATTTGTTGTATATGTTCCCAATTAGAAACAAGATTTTTCTAGTCCAAGAAGTGACCACACCCTTTACTTGAGGATGAACCATCAAGGATCTTCTTGGATGTAAGCTCTAGGTTGTGATTATGCAATGAGAAGGACGTGCAAATGTTCTCCATACAGCTCTGGCTATTTGACTAAGAGGAGTGCAGCTCTATGTTTGAATGGCTGTTCAAAGGTAAAGGGGAAACCACTACCCCAAGTGGTGCCATGGGCAGACTTGTGAGGAGGGTATAAAATGAAGCTGGTGCACGAATGTATTGACATCACAGCATCTGAAAAACAAGCATTGCTTTTGAAAGCAGTTTCTGCATGGCTGACTTAGTCCTTCTGGGCAGTAGCTGGGAGCAAGAAAGGTTTAAACAATTCTTGCTGAAAGTTCCAGGTGAAGTTCAATAGTTTGCCCCAGCACCCTGCTTCATCCTTAAGAAATAAAGAAGCTATTTGAGTGTACTGCAACAAAAAGTATTTCTGCTGAGGTGAGGCCAGACCACATTGTTGCCTATTACAGCAGGGGAAAGGTGTAGTCAATGGGACATTACTACTTGTGCGTTGGGTTTAGCATTTCATTTACTTTCTTAATAAGGTACTCCTCTGTAGTTGCCTTGGAGAATCCAGGTGACAGTGACTTGAAACTCAAGCCATGATTGGAAAGACCAAAACACCTGGGACAGCTCTTGTGCTGAAACAAGGGGTGCAAAGCAGTTCTTACAAGGGCAGTGAGTTCAGCTTCCTGTGCTGCAGTATCTTCCCATCCTGAGAACTGGCATGTAAGCATGCTGTGATGAAAATAACTTGCATCACCTTATTTGAAAGGGGTTCTTTAAGGCTTGGCTTTTTGAGGAATATGCAGTGAGGATATCTGTGTTAAACAGACCTTCACTTTAAAGGAAACAGCAAGCATATGCTCTTAAAATACATAGTTATGCCAGAATTTGTGTTTGAAGTTGATCCTTGTCGTTATGGGTGATGGAGAGAAAAGCCTATGCTTTGTTCTGGTTATATGTGAGGAGCCTCACTTCCTACAGCAACAGTGCCTCTACTGGGAGGAGAGAACCCCAGTTCAGGATGGGAACTGGACTGAGTCTTTCAACAGGCAAAGACAGGGTGTGTCAGCCTTTAACAAAGCCTAGGTATAGCAAATAAACATTTTGTTCTAAATAGAACAGGTATGAGTATCCCTGCTAAAGCCTCAGGCTATATGCCTTGCCACATGTGTATTAAATAATAATACTTCATAGAGAGCTCAGTGGGTGCATTTCTTCACTTGTTTTCCATGTAAAGGTGTGAGACCAGTATTGCCATGTGCCAGACAGTAGTGCAGCATTCACTCTTTCATTAAACTCTGAGGTTTGCTGCTTGCATGAACAGAATTGGCTGCTTCATTTATCTGAAAAGATGCCTTTTATAGGAAAGTGATGGCCAACTGCCTTGCATGTTTGCAAAACTTGATGTAGAAAAGAACTACATGCTATCTCATGGCAGCAAAGAAACAACCTAGAAAGGTTTCTTATGGAAGTAAGGGGTTTGGAAAGAAGTTCTCCCCTCAGGCAGTGACTGCAGTCTTTATCATTTGGCTATTACATGGCTGGAATCTGTGCCTTGCTGTCAAACAAGTAGAGCAAGATGTTTTTGTCTACAGGCTTGTTGCATTGCTTGGTATAGTGGGCTGGCCAACAAGAAGAGAAGTACTTCCTTTAGCACAAGCAATTAGAACACATAGCTGGAATAACTAGGCTTCATGAGAGAGTACTAACTATAATGAAAGGAAAGGCCAAGGGGTCACAGTGAGTGGACAAGTGCACTGTGTGTGATCACATTGCAGTGACATAGTGACACACCTTTACTCCATGCATGGCTTCTGAAATGGCTATTGTGCACTTGGGGAAGTGCATGTCATGCACTTGGGGTGCTTAACCACCCACACACCTCTTCTACATCTCTTGCAGCAGTCAACCTAACTTCAACTCCAGCTAGCCATCTGCTCTTCATTCTTACCTGATCTGAATGAAGTTAGAATTCAATTCCCCTCTGGAATGATTCTAATAAGAGTAGTGGTAATTATTTTAATGTTTAAATTCTTAACTGTTCATTCATCAAAAGTAGCTGAATCTTCCAAGCTAAAAAATGGCTTCTGTTGTTTTTTCCAATGCCAATAAATTGTGGCATAGCAGCTCCTCTCTGTTGTGCTCTGTTATGTGCAACTTTCAGCCACCCAAGGAATTGGCTTGAGGAACATGCTGGTGAAATCCTTGCTGGTCTAACTCTATGGTACTGGTCCCTGGCCCTTGGTGAAGGGCGGGAGAGTTAGATTGATGAGTTGACCTTGGCTGGCTGCCAGGTGCCTACCAAGCCCCTCTTATACGCACTGCACCACCACACCCTCTCCATGCCCCTGTAGGAAAAGGAGAGAAAAAGGGAGAAAATTCTGCTCTTGGCTCAAAATAAGCGCAAGGGGATCAATCTGCAATTAAAAACAGCCTTGACTCAGGGAAATTAATTTATTGTAATTAAACAGAGTAGGATAATAAAATATGCAAACAAATTACAATCTATGCTCACCTTCCTCTATCCTTCCCCTTGTTCCCAGACTTGGTTTCAATTCTGGCTCTTCCACCTCTTTGCCTGAGCGGTGCAGGGGATCATCATCTCTGCTGCTCCTTCCCCTCATACTCTTCCCCTGATACAGTGTGGGGTCCGTGGGATACAGTTCTTTGGGAGTGTGCTGTTCTGGTGTGACACAGGTCCTGCCAGGAAACATGTTCCAGCATTAGCTCGTTTCCATAGGCAGAAATCCTGCCAGAAGCCTGTTCCTCTGTGGGTTCTCCAGTGGGTTGCAGCTTCCTTCGGGCAGATCCTCCTGCTCTGGACACGAGCACCTCCATGGGCTCCAGGTGGTTATCTGTTCCACTGTGGACCTTCATGGGCTGCTTGCCTCACTATGGTCTTCACCACAGCTGCAAGGCAATCTCTGCACCAGCCTGCAGTATCTCTTCCCCCTCCTTCTTCACTGACCTGAAGGTGTCTTACAGGGTGCTTTTTCTCATGTACTCTTCTTACTCTCTCTGCTGCTGTAGTGTAGCTTTTTTTGTTGTGTTTTTTTTTAATTCTCAAATATCACAGAGGGCTCAGCTTTGGCCAGTGACAGGTCCCTTTTGGAGCTGGCTGTCATTGGCTCTGTCTGATGTGGTGGCAGCTTCTGGTAGCCACCCCTGCAGGCCTGCCAGTACCAAAACCTTCCCATATAAAACCCCATACACTGACAGGCTGGCAACAGCCAGTGCAGGGCAGATTGGGCAAAGGCTTAACAGGCACAAAGTCTTTGTGTTTCATCTGAAGCAGTAACTGTGTACCAACTCTACCCTGGCTGCTGAAGTCTTTATCTGTAGGTCTTCTTCAGTCAGAAGACCAAGCATGAAACTATGGCAGGAATAGTGATAAGGAGCTCAGGTGTTCTACTCAGTTTAGCTGAGTGGAGGTTGAACCATACTATGGCATCCTTATTTTTAATGAAGGTTTCATGCAGGTGAGAAGCATACCCAGCCAGATGCCTCTGGATTTGATAAAGAAGCACTAGACGAGTTTGAAGAACTTGCAAAAGTCTTTCAAAGATGATGGGGAAGGACATTCACATGGAATGCAGTTTTTCCTCCTCTGGACAGGGAAAGCTGAGATGGCCCAGGTTGGTAGACAGAGAAGGTGAGAAATTCATGAGAGCTGCATGAAGTCATATCTCTACTTGCAGCTGACGAACACAAATTTGTGACGTGCAGATCTCCACAAGGTGGCTGTGGCTCTCTGCGGGGTTTTGTAAGGCTTGATATGCACACAGGTAACCCCAGGCACCAGGCTGTGGCTAGTTTTAAAGAAAATTTATTTTGACAGTCAAGAACACTGCAATGTATGTGTCTAATGATCGATACAGCTGGCTGAAAAGGTGGAAATGGAAACTCTTGTTGGTGCTTTTATAACAACATCTTTCATATGTGCAATAAAACCCCAGCCTGAGATTTTCCCCTGTGCTTTATGGCCTGCCTGGTCCTCCTGTGGGAGCCTCCAGGCATGTCTGTGAGAATTTTATCATTTGTAGTCAATAATACTCCTTGGCAAGTTACCTCTCAACAAACAGGCAAAGAGAACATAAACAGCATCTTGCATGAGCACAAATTCCTTCCCATGTTAAAGCTTTTCCCTGGCAGCAAAAGTTTCCTTGAACAGGTGCAAAGCTCTCCCTCCTCACTATTTCTTCCAAAGGCCTTCTGCTCCTGCAGTTTTATACATGTATATGTATACACAGGCGGGCTCTAGGAATGCCTTGTACTGACAGCGCTGCGGTGATGGTAGTACCTCTAGGTAGTGGGCTAGAGGGAAATGCATGGGGAAAGGTGGGTTCCTACTGTCCTGGTGGCACCATCTGCCTGGCTCACAGGAGTTGGTGCATCTGTGCTGGATGTGGCAGAGGTGTGAACAGACTCTAGGGGGTGGAGAAGCCAGGCATTAGGTCCACTTGCATACAAGGAGGAAGAGTTTTAGACCAGGCTTGGATCATCTTCCCTCCAGTCAGTCCATTACATTTTCTCAGGAAGACAATGAAGTCTGGTATGTTTCTAGTTCCTCTGAGAGAGCAGCCCAGGGGAGAGCAAGGACCTGCAGTACTCACAGTACATGAACAGTAGTTGGAACTGTGAAGCCTGCTGATAAGGGAAATGCAATGGGCAGTTTTAGCACCACTTAACAGGACTGCTCCTAAGGCTTTCAGCTTCCTAGGAAGCTGAGCCCACACTGAGCTAGTGGTGAGGGACTGATAGGGACAGGAGGCATCTCTCAGCATTGTAGTTAATGGCCAGCAGCAAGCTGCCTGGAGCTGATGATGAGAGAAACGAACAGCTACAGGCAGGGGTCATGGGAGCGACATAAGAGCAAAGGATCTGAAATATGTCTTACTTCAGTACAAGCTGCATCAGAGGTGGTGGCAGGTTTAAGGTTCAATTTGATTAAGCTGGGGAGCAGATCTCACATAAGAATGGATGTTGTGGCTGGGCCATGTTGTCTCTGGAGGAGCATCAGAGAAGCTCAACGAGGCAGCAGTGCACTCCAGAAATAGCTCCCTGGTTTCTGCAACCCACAGCCTTTTGCAGAAAGTCCCAGGGCTTCCTGAGGCCACCTTTGGTGTGGCAGGCCATGGTAAACTCCTCAAGGCTGGTCCCCACTGTGGCCTGAGCTCAGAACAGGTTGTTGCCACGAGCCCCAGCCTGACAGTGCTTAGGAACAGGGCACAAAAGTTTCATATCTATTAGCCTGAACACCTCCAATCTAGAGACACATCCATTTTGCACAGGAAAGCATAAGGCATTAAGCAGTTAAACCACTAGCCTAGAAATAATGCTATGTGTAAATGAAGAGCTATTTAGCCAACAGATGATGAAGCTTGCAGCTATTTACACTGAAGATTATTAAATAAACTCTTCCTCTTGCTCTCATATGTTACACCCTCAATGAATTGGGATAATAAACAGCCTCAGAAATCCCACTGTCAAGCTTACTCGTGAAGTGTAACTTACGTTGTGGCACAAACATGGCCATGGGGACTGGAGGAAAGCAGTACAAAAAGACCAGGGATGACTATCAGCACAACCTCAGCTGCAGGGTGATTGAAGAATGGGCACTGCACCCTGGGCAAAGCTGACACCCTTTTCATCTTTGTAGATGCATGCAATGGAGATCTGCTGTAGTGCTGAGGATGATGTAGCCCCAGGCAATCCCTTGCACAGCTTCTCTCTTTCCCAGAAAGCCTTTAAGCTCAGCTGCAGAGTGATGGTGTTAGAGGAAGGGGTGATTGGCTGTTTAGAGGAAGGGTTGTTGGCAGACAGCTGCTCTCAGGCCCTGTGCAACTGCTGGAGGACAGGCCAGACTGAATGGTACTACCCATGCTCTGCCCCTAAAACCACACATAACCATGCACTGGCAGAAAAGGCCTATCCCAGCAACACATCACTGTGCCTTTGCTCTACACTGAGCATTGGCACCTTGCTCAACTTCACTACAGTGATTGTACTCACAGGGCTAGCAGGGAAGAGAGATCTTCATCCTACTTTTTAATACTCCCTTTTTATTTTCAATAACAATTCAAGTGTCACTCCACAAAATTTAGAACTTCAGTGACAACCAAGCTCACAGTGAAAAACCACCGCAAGACCTCCAGACAGTGCCAGACAATGAGGGGTATTCTTTATGTGGTGACAGTGTTCCTCACACGTAATAGCTTGAATTTTCAGGAGGAAATAGCTATGTTCCCTAGAGAAGTTCAGAGGCTCAGGGTTGTGTGGTGTGGTGGTGGTTTTACAAAGAAAAAATACATTCTGAGGGTAAAACAGCCTTGCAAAATGAACTGCAAGTCATAAAGCATGAAATCTATACACAATGAGTAATGTACAGATCAGTATTTTAGGAGAAAGCAGGCTGAGCCAGGATTATTGTGACAGACAAATCTTTCTGCAACTCTGACCAAAGGACAGGAACTCCATGTGGCTATTCTTAGTTCATTTGCAAATCACAATTGTACTTGAAACAAAGGATCATTAATTCACTGGACTTAAAACAATTCAGTATTTAAGGACTTGTAAGCCCTCCGAAAATTCTTTAATGAAAAGCCACTAAACAACACCAGACCTCTACTCAATGGATTTGAAGTCTACTGACAACATGTTCCCTTTTGTGGTTTACCCCTTTCCATGCTGTGCAGTGGTAATTATCCACAGACCTTCTCCAGAGGCCACTGTAAAACCACAGCACTGGAGCCAATTCAAACTGGTAATTCAGTCTCCTCAGAAAAGACTATCAAGCAACCAGAACTTGTCCCCTGCTTGTGCCAAGATGCATTACTTCCCCAGTGGCCACCTGACCTGTATTTCAGGACAAGTTTTTTTCAGTTCACTTGGCAAGTACTGGTCAATCTACAACTTAAGTAAATGATCTCTTCTTGCTGACAAACAGAGCATCTAATCCTGGCACTGCAAAGACATGAAAGCTGTTTAAAATCCCTCTTCACAGATCAGTAATGAAACCTTAAAAGTAACCAAGAAGTCCTCCACAGTGATGAAAATGGATCACAGTCACTTTTAATACCTGTCTGTATCCCATAGTTACAGGTTCTTGTTCTGGCCTTTACAAAACATCTAAGATATTTATTGTTGCTAATCTGTGTGTCTCCTTTGTTTGGCACCATGTGGGTGCTGGACACCAATTTAACACAGCTTGGGCCATCATATTTATCTCACCTCCCAGGAGAGCCAGGGTGAACACTATGGCAAGGTCAACTCTAAGCTTGGACACCAATGACCAAATTTCTCAAGGAAATTAATGAGCTCTCCATATCACCTGTACTGAGATCTGCTGGGATAAATAAGTGCTTTTAATATTTTAGCTCCTCTATCTTAGCCACAAGGAAGTGAAAGGGAAAGTTTTCCACAAGCAGAACTATAACACAAGCAAAGTATACATTAACGGTTTTATTTTTCCTTTCCATAATCTCAGAATAACTGAGATATCTACATTGTCTGATAAAAGTTTTGTTGCCTTAAAATCAGGAGCAGAAAAATCTGCAGGCTAATTCAGTAGATAAGACAGAGAACAGCTCTTTAATGAAGGCCTTCTGGCACGAGGAGTACAGAAAAGGCACGCCCTGTGTCCAGTGGTTCTATAATTTTATGGTTTTATCCATCCAATCCCAGAGCTATCCGCCCCCCAGATCCTCCCCAAATCTGCCTCCTGGCATGCCTCTCCAGAATTGAGTCCAGGGTCACAAGATCCCTTTCTTCTTCATCTTCTTCTTCACAGCACATACTGTCTTAGGAGCTTCTCGAAGGTTCCAGGCTTGAGAGTTGCTTTGACTATGATCGTATCTCCTTGTTCAGGCCTGGGGTGCAAATGTTCTTAAACATAACAGGTGTTTACTACAGTCCTACCTTGAAAGGAGCCTAAACAAGCCTAAAGAATTTAGAAAATTCAATATGAAATGGGGGAATAGGGTTTAGTAATGTTAACTATTATTCTAAAGTGTGAGAGAATATACAATTATACCAAAAATCTATATTTACTACACAGCTACTTCTAAAATCTACAAAAAGCTAAAAATCCTAAAAATTCTCAGGCATCAGTCCCCCCTTTACCAGGGATGGCTGGTCAAAAAAAAAAAATCAGCTAGAGAAGAAGCTGGAATCCCCAAGTGTTGTTAGCTTAGCTTATTCTCCACCTCTTGATATTGGTTAAAAAATCCCTCTTGTCAAGTTCTGGGACAAATCAATGGGTAAACATTAAATGTGCCATCAGCTAGCAAAGCTTTGGAAATTGTATGAGCAGGCTTGTAGTAAGGAAAAACAAAGGTTCAAGCTACTATTAAATCTGATACAGTTCTGATGTTCAGCAATTTTAAGGCTCTTTTTTTTATGTAATTTTGGGAGGTATCTTTCAAATTCTTTATGAATTGGCATATTCTTACACTTATTAGCCCAATTATTAACAGAAGTTACCATTACCAAATGTCCAGCAGAAACATACTAATCATATGTTTTGACAGGTGAGTTAAAAGCATTTAACAGAATCACATTCTCCCACACCAGTCTCCCAGGAATATCTGACCTTCAGACTTTTACAACAGCTTTTCCAAGATTTTCTCCCTTTAACATTCCAATGAAAGCCATTGGCATGTTCTCAAATCCTTCAGTGACTTGTTCATGGTACTTCACTTTTCCCTGTCAAAAGTAAGAAAGGAATTTACTGAGTTTTCATCCACCAGAATTGAATGAATTGCAACAAAATTTTCTCCAGCACGTATGTTTCATTTGAAACAAGCAAGCTGGCATGCACCAGGCTAACTCTGCAAAACTAGGTAGGCTGCTGTGAGGATCTGCCTTTGTTGTGAAACCTTCTACTTGGAGTCATACAGGGGGCAAAAGTCACTGCCAGACATACCAGAATAGATTTAGTGCTACTTGGTCCCCAAATAATTGATAGGTAGGGGATCTTTTCCCCAAATCCAGGCCTGTCTACCCATACAGAAATACGGAATTGCAAATCCAAGTGATCAAAAGCTGATCCATCGCAAATCCTCATGTTTGAAAAAGCTAGAGCCTCTTAGCCTTTAGTATTCACACTTACAAACTTCTCACAACCATGAACCAACTTAATAACTAACTTAGCCTCTATTTACAAAAATAAAAGAAATTCCATATTAAGTCCCTTTAAAGTCCAACTCCCAATTCCATAAAAACATTAATTCTTGCCAGTAATTTCAGCACAACACTACAATGGAAATCCTTGCTCATGCTACAGATGACCAAATGAGAAATAGAGGAATTACCCTAACTATGAAAACCTTCATTACCAGATAACTGTTTTGAATTACTCTGGAAGCATCCTTTTTCAAAGCCTACATGTACTCTGGAATATATCTAATTCCACAAGCTAATACTGCTGGTCTTAACAAAGCAGAAGGGATCAGGCATGTTTACTATGGTTTGAGTGTTCCCAAAACGCTCAAAGATCATGTCAGGGAAAAGAAAAGTACCATGCTGGGACCTCACCCAAACAGCTATGACAAGAGACCCCTTGCAAAGAGGGAAGTTATGGTGTGAGTACACCTTACAGAAAACTACCCCTTCCTTCCTTACCTCCACGACCCACTTTAGCAGTGCCTTCACACCTTCCTCCCGGCGGTTATTCCAGCGGTGCACAATAAACCCTTCCATTCGAAGCTCTTTCAAGATCATTGGAACCTGCATGTAGGGCCCTGCAAGAGAAAGGAACCAGAAAGCCATCTGCAATATCAATTTCATTTAAAATAAATCCCAAGCGTAAAGTGGGCTTTTAGCAGTAAACACCACTGAATGACTTTGTTTCAGCCAGAAGAAACAAATATTTTTTCTCCAAACAGAACTTCCAGGACAAAAGACCAAGGATTCATGGATAGACAGCCAAACAAGGAAACACAGCCCTGATCTGTAAAGCTGTGGGACTAAACACTAACATTTCTGAAAACAGCTTCATTCAGAAGTAAACTGGCCTCAGCTTCTTCACCTGAGGGACTTCAGCTGAATCTCAAAAATACTGTTTTGACAGCTTATTTGGTAGCCTGCCAGGCTCTCATCCTCTTTCTAACTCTCAAAATTTAAGTTATAAACTCTAAAACACAGTTCCCTCAATCACAAAAATTCGTCATAGAGTCCTCACTCTCAAAAGCCTGTTTCATTTTTTTGAAGTGGTCTGAGAGTCCGAAGCCAATGTGCTGTCAAAGAGAATTCAGACCTCCTATTTCTTCTAGAAGGCAAATTTGAAAAACTTAAATGTTATTGGAAGTGAATATTCATCTCGGCCACATTTCTCGGCAGTTTCACTAGTAGCTGAAACCTTATGGGAAAAAAAACAACCCTAAGACACATCATCTAAAAACGTGAGAGAAATCTATTATCTCATCTAAAATTGTGTACTACTGTGTAAATGACATCATGCACCACATCAGCCTTCTACTGATCTATATTTGCTTAGAGCCCTGTGGAGTCCTGTTTAAAGTAGTTTAGTCACTCCTTCATTTCTAATCAGCTGATATTTTCCATCCAGTGTGAGTGTGCACAAAGGAGGATGAGTGCACGTACACACAAGGAGTGTGGTCATGCTCCCACTGCCCCAGAGCAGTTAGTTACCTGAATGTACACACACACACACACACACACACGCACACACACACACACACACACACACGTAAATGGCACAGAGAAACAAATAATAAAATCTCAAAAGACTCCTATTATGTCTCTCTGCCATCACCAAACAGGAAATCATTTTAGACACAATAAAGCAGGCCCACACCTTTCTGAGGCACGGAGTCATTGTACAGAGAGATGGCTCCACAGACTGCAATCCTTCCATATTTCTTCATCTGGTTGATAGCAATACTGGCAAATTCTCCACCCACCTGCAAAAACAAGAGCATGTGCAGCTTTAGAGACAATCCAGTGTTTAGTACTGATTACCAAAATCTGCCAATCTTGCATCATTGCACCAACGGGTTCAATCAGGGAGTGGAGAGGTGAGTTGCACTACTCCAAAGATTTGGTGGCTGCAGAAACCCTTACACTTAGAGAACACTATAATGACTCAATCTCACTCTTCTAAAAATTAGTTATGAACGTAGGAAAGCAGTTTTAATTCCAAATCTGCTTCACAGATCTTGGTTTGGAAGTGTTGGGCAGGATTTGCAAATAGATCCCTCCTTCTAAGGGCATGTCTAGGGGCACTAAGAAGCACCAGCTTTTCCCACACACCAGTCTGCACTTTTACATCTTCACATCGTGGTGATGTTAAGCTTTTACTTAATGATTCTCATCTCTGAAACAGGGATGTGTTTTGAACAGAAACTTTTAATGGTGAGAAGCTGTGAGAAAATTTACTGCTGGGGGAACTCTACACAGAAGTTGGAAGTGAGAGGGAAGGGAATGGATGTGACCATTAAACATATTTCAGACACTGGCAGCACTGGACATGAAATTCAGAAGGCTAAGGCAAAGTAACCAGGAGCTCCTGAAACCCTGCTTCTTGAACTTTGCATTTCTGTCAATTGCCAGGGCAAGGCAGGTATGTTGCAATCCACACAGAACACAGACTGCTGAGAGAAAGACATGCTAAAGAGGTGATGATGGGTTTTTTTAAACCAGGTAGCTAGCCAGGGAGTTTTAGGCTGCTATATCTGCTAATACCCTTGTGCCCAGGTATTATATTATCAGGTATAATCCATATGTTAGCTGTAGTAGGAAATTAAAAGAGCCAGGGCTGGTTGTCTGGCTTGAAGGTGAACTGACATGGTTTAACTGCATCCATACTGTTAAACTCTGTTCAAAACAAGATGGTCACATTCAAAAAGCCTATCAAGAACAGTACACAGTCCCCGTTAATTCCAGCTATACTTAGGAGAGGTCAGAAACCCTCTATGGGCCACTGCAGTAGTTTTACAAGTGGGCCTTGCCATTCTTTAGTTTACAGGCACCAGTGCAGCCCCTGTGACCACATAATCTACACTCACTCCCCTTCTGCAATAGCTGTGGTCCAGGGTGGGCCAGGAATGGACTGAAGCTGTCTCTGTTCAGCATCAGTTAAATGCTATTGTGACCCTTACCTCCCCAAAATTGGCCACACTTTTCAAAGAGTGAAGTAAAACTTCTTTCTCTCCATTCAAAAACACTGCCAACAACCCAGCTTTGCCTTTCAATCTTTTCCTTTCTGTTGCTGCCCAACTCAGCTGCAGAAATATGTGTGGAAAGGGAACAGGAAAGCAGATAGTTCTTTTTCTCGATTAAGTGGATCTCAGTATTGAGTTCCTGGTGTAGTTTGCAATTAGATGTATACAATATTGAGATCCTGTTATAATTTAAGGAAAATGAGAACTGCTCAGGGCAAGGCCTTCTCTCTGAACTCACATTATCAAAGAAACAGTCGTAGCCATCAGGAGAGGCTTTACGCAGTGCTTCATCCAAAGATTTAACAGTCTTGTAATTAAAAGCTTCATCAAAGCCAATTTTTTTCAGATAGGCAACCTTGTCATCTGAGCCAGCACAGCCAACCACTTTGCAACCCTGCAAGGAAAGGAAAAGAACATTTCTAAATATCCCCTGACAACACAGGCTGACACTCAAAGAGTGCTGGGTGCAGAGCTCACCCTTAAAGCGCAGCCGTTGTCACCATATGAGTTTCTGAGCTCTAGGAAACATTGAACTAGCTTGGCTATGTCTTCAGGAGCTTGTTCCATCACAAGACCCCAGTGCAGGCATGCCTTCAGGGATGCTTGCCCTGCTGATCATTCATAGCCTTGTTGCCCTGTCTCCCAGCTGAGGCTTCTGAGGAGCAAGTATGAGCCGGTTCAAGCCACTCACCCCAATTTTAGCAATCTGCCCCACCACAGAGCCCACAGCACCAGCTGCAGCATTAACCAGCACCGTCTCTCCTGGCTTAATCTTGCAGACTTCCAGCAGACCAAAATACGCAGTGAGGCTGTGAAAAAGAGGGAAGAATGGCTCAGTGAGGAGTAAAAGATGACAGACTCAGAGATAGGACTTGACCACATTGAACCACAATATCATCACAACCAGAACAAAATTTAGTTTTCCTCATTCTTCATGAAATATAAATATTAACCCAACCTCCTTACTTTGGTGGCTTTTTCACAGCCATCCCAGAAAAAAACACAGATATGTTACTGGGTTAACAGAATGTTGCAGCAGAAATCTTTGTGATCATTAGCCAGATCATTAACTTTCTTTGTCATCAGTAGCCAGAAGGAGAAACACAGATAACTTTGTAAGATGACAGTTCAGTTATACACTGAAAGAGAGAGAGAAAGGTAGAGAAAGGTCAGTAGCCAGCTGGTATCTACCAGATTGAGGCAAAGATTAAATGATACTCATCACAAATCAAAGCTGGCAGAAAAAAAGGGTGGCAAAAACTTGATGAACTGATGGTCTCCCTGCTCCTGAGGACTACTGTGCATAGCTATGGGTATTGGGTGAAAAATGGAATCATTAAAGTTGGAAAAGACCTCCAAGGTCAACTCCAACTTTTGACCAATTAGTCAATTAACCTTAGCACTAAGTGACATGTCCAGTTTTTTCTTGAGCACTTCCAGGGATGGTGACTCCACCATTCCCCTTGGCAGCCTGTTCCAATGCTTGACAACCGTTTGCATGAAGAAATTCTTCCTGATGTCCAGGCAGGATCTCCCCTGGTACAGCTTGAGGCTATATCCTCTTGTCCTGTCACTAGATGCCTGACCCCCATCTTGCTAAACTGTTCTTTTGGGACTTATGGAGAGCAATGAGGTGTCCCCTGAGCCTCCTTTTCTCCAGACTAAACAACCCCAGCTCCCACAGCTCCTTCTCATATGAATTACTCTCTAGACCCTTCACCAGCTTCATTGCCCTTCTCTGGACAGGCTCTAGCACCTCAATGTCTTTCGTGGAGTGAGGGGCTCAACTGGGCACAGCACTTGAGATGCAGCCTAATCAGTGCCATAGTAATCTGTAGAAAACATTTAAGTTTAGCCCATCAACTGGCCCAGAATCTCAGAAAACTCTTCTGATAATTTCTAAATTCAAGCTGAGAGCTTCACACTTGGTCTGGACTGAAAGTGGGAACTGAACCAACCATCAGGAAAAACATCTTGATTGATGTTAAAATGAAATCTGAGAAGTTCTCCATCACACACAATTTTACAATCCTTTTGAAAGCCTCCCATGTGAATAGGACTGACCAAGTCCTGATCTCCCATAAAAACTATAGAGAATGAGTCAAGAAATGCAAGAGGATGACTGAGACTGCAGTAATGAATATAGACTCCAAGGCAGAGGAGTTTTCTGCTCCAGTGCAAGTTAAAGGACCTCTGTTTTGCTGTATGATATGACAGTGATCTTTTGCAATTTTGGGGGTAGTTCTGGAAATATGGTGATAGTGGAAGAGCCCAGTCAGGAAAAGCAGATTAGTCCAGGTGCCAGTGAAGTTTGAGACTTTCCACTAAGGTTAACACAGACTGAAATGGATTCTTTACAGCCCTTCCTGGATCCTCTTTCTTCTTTATCATAGCTCCTCAAAGAGAGGCACCATAATCTCCAAGGCAAATCTCCTCTAATCTAGAGGATGGGACAAACTTCAGGTACTCTACAGGGTAAGGGCATCCAGAAGCACATGTTTCTTACCAGAGTGAAACAGGCAACATGCTTGTAGAACAAGACAAGGGTCACACAGATAGGCAGAAACATCCTGCACAGTAAAATCCAGATGATAGTTGCCTTTTCATCTCAAAACTCACCCTGGCATGCCAACTGTTCCAAGGGCTAGAGATCTGGGGAGTGATTCTGGCCAACTGGAAGGAAGGGCACGTAGGTCTTTCCCATCAGAGATGAAATGAGTTCTCCAGCCACCGTCAGCCACAACAAAGGCCCCCACTGTGAAAGCAGGATTCTTGCTTTCCACAACCCTTTTTAAAAGAGAGAGAAAAAAAAAGAATACCCTGTCAGAGACAAATCAATACTGGCTCTTCAAAGAAATATTTCACATCAGGACATTTAGCCCATACCCGCTGATGCTGTAGGTGTCAAGCTCCTTTCCTGAAATGTCTGCAATTTCTTATTACCAGAGAGATACTGGCCAAGATGATTCTAGACTCAGCTCTGCCCACAACAAATCCAATTTTCCCACGAGTGCCAACTCTTTTTTTGACTGTCACCTGGTATGAGTTCAGACTAGGCTTCTGTGAATTAGAATGCAGGAAGGAGGATGCTGGCATTAAAGCATAGAAAAGCAAGGAGCTGCAGATAGGCTGTAAAAAGCAGTTTCCTTCTCAGACAACCTGCAACCCATTTAAAAGTTGAAGATCCTGAAGATGGAACCTCTTGGGGTAATGAAACCAGATAGAAAGCAGTATCTAAAACCAGGGAGAAGTTCATATTAGCAGTGTCTCTATACCAAATGAAACTTCAGCTTCCTTATCTCAACAGGAAAACTATGTTAGAAAAGGGTAGGTAAGCAGCTTTGAATTATTAGAAACAGCTGGCCTTCTGTTCAGCAGACTTAGTTGTTAATTTACCCCAGGCCTCTGTGTTCCTGCAGAGAAACACAAGAGTCAAAGGCCACAGATGTTCCTAAGCAGCAACTGATAGGCAGCACAGCAGGAACAAGCTGACAAAGGGAAACATCTGTAAATTACCAAAAGCTTGGGAAAAGGATGAACTTATGGTTATACAGCCCTTTGGCTGGAGCTGCATATTCAGTGACTATGAGATATTTTCAGCTGGAGTAGATAGCAGGTATGGTTGTGGGCGTGCAACTACTAGTACAGAAGGTTTTAAAATGTGAAGTTGACACCTATGGTAAATACAATTGTTGGTCCTTCATACCTGTAAAATTTGCCTTTGAGAACATTATCGCCAGAAAAAATGTATAGGTTTTATCAGAGGACTAAATGCTCTCCAAAAAGGCAAAAGTAGTTCTTAGGGGAAGAACACATTCCAACCAATTACATATAAGAATACAGTTGCAGAAGTATGTAGTGTAGACTCAAGTCTAGAATAGGTAACACAGACTGCAGATGTCTCGAACGTCAGCACATTCCTGTTGAGATCTGCCATATGATCTCAACAAGATCTCACAAGAACTGAAGATCTTACCTGGCAACCTGTGTTCCTATCATTATGTCCCCTTCCTTCATGACTGTTCGACTGTAAACTCTGTAACAGAAGCAGACATGGCTTACTGTGAGCAACTGTAATAATGTTCCGGATACACTATGACAGTAGTAGCTACTGTCTGACCCAAAAAGAGAATACCAGCAGTGCTGTTGAACACTGTGGCATAACTGGATGTTTTGCAGGGCCAGCTACTTGAGCATCCCCAGCATGAGAGTGTTGGGGGACACCATATCATTAATCTTCCCGGCATGGTCCACCACCACAAGAAGCCTAAGACTCAGAGAACTGACACCTGCATCCACCAGCATCCTCTTTAAAACTACCTGGTTTCCCTGAGCTTTAACTGCCTCCTATTAACATCGGTCTATCAGCAATGTCTGACTTAGAATTTGTACTATTAAGTAAAAGGTTGCTAAGATAAATGAAGCAGGTACTGCTACAGGGCTGCAGTCTCATTTGAGCCTGTTGCACTTCAGTGGAACACACAACAAGGAAAACCAGCAGATTCAAAGAAAAACTATCCCAGTGTCTAGCTAAATTTGGCACAGCTCCATATTTTGAGTCTTGTAATTTACACACTTTTTATGAAAAGCAGACAGAGGCACTGGGACTCTGACAACAAGGGGCACTCTCAGCACGTGTTCTTTTGAGGTTTAAGTGGCAGATGGAATTAGGCATCCTAGCCAGCAAGTCATAAAGAAGAAAAATATATACCTCATGTAAGGATCAACACTGAGAAACACCGATTCAAGCAGCAACTCTGCAACGAAAGACAAAGCAAATTCCTGGACATTAGCAGTGCAGTAAAGCATAGTTTCCATAAGTCAATCTTTCAGCTAAATTGATAGGAGTTCTTGATGCTCAAAAGCATCCCCCACCCTTTAGGGAAAACCTACCAGAAATGACTACTACATTCATTAGTTTTGATTATGGATGTGCTGTTACAAAAAACATTTTCTGTAGTGTATCTAAGAGATTGTCTTATTTTCATGCTTTTTTGCATCTGCCTCCTCTCTCCATAGAAGGGTCAAGTGGCCAGAACCCTAATTTATTTTTGACCCATATGTAAAAGGGCATCTCACAATTCAACCACCGGAGGGTGGTAAGAAACCCTGGCACAGGTCAAATACAAAAAATACTTGGTTGCCTTAAACAGGAAGCATTAGTTTATCTTTTTAAAGTAGCTTAATCCACTTTATTGTCTCTAATGACACTAGTTCCCGGAAAATATACCATTAAACATATTTTAATTTAAATTCTCATTCATACAGCAGTTCTAGCTGTTCATCTCCACCTACTAATACTTTTCATTGCCTATGCTGCAGTGGTCTATCTAGTACAAGCTAGGAATATATTCAGATAGAAATATCTTCCCATTACTCAAGAGAGAGCAGGAAGGCCATGTAACATAACAGGGAAGGCCACCTTCTTTAAAAGTGTTACTGCAGTATGAAGTTATGCCTCTTTTTGCTGTAAGGATTAAATTGGGAACAAAAAAATTACTCCAGGTTCTTAAGTACACACAGACATGAAATTTTTAACTGTGTCTGCATACGTAAGAAGAAATCGGTTTTCAAACATTTAAGTTGCAAACATAACTAGTACTTTAATGCAATTTCTTTCGTGAACCTTCTAAAGTGGAGTAAATTTTGTAAAGGACAAGTAGTGGCATGAGGCTCAAGACAGCATGGTTGATGCAGATGTCCATGTGAAACAACAAATCAAAGTTCATTGTTTTATCAACAGCTCTTGTATATAATAAGTTAACATATTCCTTACCCTTTTCAAAACACACAACCACAGGAATAAAAACCGTCCATTTTTTACTGTTTATATTCACTGTCTCTTGTTGTTAAAACAGATCAGATCTAACAGGACTAAGGACTAGGCAAAAAAAATCTAAGGACTGGCAAAAAAAAAAAAAGTTGAATGGAGGTAGAAGTCTCGCAGTGTTCCTTCTTAAAATAAAAAACTAACCTTTACCCACTCCAGCCTTGAGGTCTCCCTGCTGCAGGCTCACTGTCAGTGCACAGTCTCTCTGCTCTCCTCCCAGCACTATTATCAGTATTTTCCCTAACAGCATGAAAAACTCCACTGAACACATACTCCTAGATGTCGTCTTCTCCACCTTTTTCCAAAATAATGTAGATAAAAGCCTTTCACTAGTAAAGCATGTTTGGATTTTACAACAGTTATCTCATTTCCTCTGTGTCATGATCAGCTTCTCTATTTCTAAATGAAACAAATTCTGTTTTCCTTGTGGCTGTGGGTTTCAAGGCTGTATCACTTCGGCAATTTCTCCAGTAAGCTTTCTTTGCAAATGCATTTGAGTGCCTTTGTCATCAGGCACCAAGTGGAATTAGGCAGCTTGAAACTGTGAAAGGCGTGGCCCAGCTGCTGAGTCCTGGAGTTAGAAGTGCTCAGCCATTGTTTGTAAGGGTATTATCAGAAGGCAACATGACTTAAAAACCACCAAACCCATCAGCATACTTGTTCTTCAGCAACTGTCCTTCTCTCTTAAGGTGCACGGCTTGCCCAAGCCATGTCAGCGCATTTTTGAAAATATAAGCCAGAGAAACATGCAGACAGTTCTAAGATGCGCAGCCATACATCAGCAATCAGATAACCTCCAGAAAAATTAATAACAGGTAGCGCTCCACTCACCTCCATCCTTCAGATTTGGCAGCTTTATCTCTTTCAAGTCAAAGTCACTGGTTTTGGGGAAACCTTCAAAATGCTTCTTCAGAACCCACGCCTTGGCAGTCACCATCCTGCACAACAAACAACAAAAAGAGGACCTGTCAAAAGGATGCCCAATGGTACTGGGCTGCTCATGGGGGCTGGTTTATACTTCATGAGGCAGAACAGTTATCTCGATAATGTGCCATAACACAAGAAAGCCTTTGCTTGTTCTTGTGGCAATATCACTAGATCAAGAAAATGCCTGAAAAGGCCCACATTGCCTTAGCAACCCAGAGCTTTCTGTGACTTGTCGGACCTTCCTGCCTGCTCCAGGGCAGCAAGCCCTGGAGTGGGAAGGCAGCCCTGGCATGTTGCATGACTCCCACCTTAAAGATGTTGAAGGGAGAAAATCTACTAGTTTAATGAGAAAAAAAATACCGTAAGGAAAAAATCCCTGATTATTTGGGATGAGTAATGAACCTAAACTTTTACAAACTTGAACCAAAGTACAATTGAGAAAAACAAAGGTAAGCACTACTTCTTTCTGTGACAGTCATTATATCGAAAGAAAACACTTCTCCAGTTGCCAAGCTCAGGGCTTGGAACTGGGAGCACATTGTCACCAGCGTTTTCCACACAAGACAGAAACAAAAAAATAACTTGCATTAATTCTAACCTCACAGCCCCTTTGCCCTTCTTATACACAACTGCACCAACAAGAAACAGAAGTTATACTTAGAGCAGGCAGGTGGAAAACTGTCTTCTGCTGTCACAATAACCTTCTGCACCCGACTCAGCCAGGGGCTGGACTCCTTCAGTCACACACACTTTCAAAGGTCAAAATGTAGGCTTTTATAGACAGGGCTAGTACCGCCCTCAATACACTTCCCCAAGATGAAGTGAAAACCCTCAGTAAACATAGCATAGCACACACCCATTGTGAGTCACCTTTCTCCTATCAAGATTTGATATCATTCCTCCAAAACCCTCAATTCAGTGCCCAGCCAGTTGCACAGGCACGTTACGCAACACGCGAAGCTAAATGCACAAACCCCGTGGTTCTAGAAACCACAAAAACCTGCAGTTTGGAGACCTATCCCACAGCGCGGGAATTTCTTCAAATCACTTTTTACCAGTCCAGCCCTAGAACTCGCAAGAGTTCTCCCTCTGGGGAAAAATATCTAATTAAAAAATGTCAAATTCCTTGTTCAGTTCATCATTTAGCATGGCAAATGATCCATACATTTGTCACTTCACGGCGTGTGCTCTGACATCCTCATGTTCCCAGTGCACGCCCCGAAGGATCAGAGCGTTTGTGGCTAAGCCTCACTGTTGCCGAGCCATCTTAAGAAACACTAGCAAGCTTTGTCGTTTTGCCTCAACTATGTTGCAATGAGGCATGTAGCATCGGAGAAAACTTTGTCCAGTGCTTAGCTGTAGTAAAAGATATCGTGACACTGTAGCAAGAACAAAGCAAAGCCAGCAAACGGGCTTACAGGAGCGAAAGGTGAGTTCAGAGTAACAAAACTGATCCCACTCACTCGTTTACACCCACAGGCACCGAGCGGGGTTTGTCCCGGCAGTGTGCTCCATCCAGGAATGACCAGGGACAAAGGGATGCTGGCTAGGCTGGCAGTTATTTGCTGATGTGCCATTTGTACCCCTGGGAAGTGTCTCTCATCGTGTCCCACGTTTGTGAGTCATCAGTATTGACTCCCTGCTTTTTGTCTCTTTTGTCTGTGTGCCTCAAGGCTCCAGCCCTGCTCTTTACCTTCCCACCAGCACTTCCTAATAGCTCGAGTCTCCATGTCTGAGTACAGGAACCTGATACCTCTTTGAGGCTGTCCTTTGTCTTCCCTACGTGGCCCTCCCCAACACTAATCATGTAATTATGATGATCTGCAAGCCTAGGTGCCATCAGTACAGGCCATTTTTGTCTTCCTTCAACTGTTTCTTTTGATGCTTCCACTCTCAGACCTCCCTTTCACACCAATCTTCACACTCCTATCAAAAATTTCTAGTTTTTCAGCAGAGCAATGATCCTGCCTACAAACAATATTGAAAGATTAATTTCACAGAACCATTTTTATTACATTTAGGCCTAATTTTGGAGACAGGAGAAATTTTCTGCTGCCCACTTCTCTCTTCCTACTGAAATCACATCATTATAGCCACTTCAAGACTAGGAGTGTTTTCTGTAGGTTGTAAAACAAAAAGCCAAAACAAAACCAAAAATCCAGAAAACAGAACACAGATACATGCTTAATGGATGGATTCACAAACCAATTTCCAGGTTAACAAAGTAAGATTATTTTGTATGTTTAGATATAAAATAATAAGAAGTGGTAAGGACTACTTTTCTTAAGCATACCAAAGGATGCTTAAGCATACTCCAAAGGATAAATAGCAGTGATGTAACATTTTCAGGGTTCCATTTTAAGTTTTACTGAATTAAGTATGTGATAGCCACCATCTCAGCTCCTAAAGCAGTAACCTGCCCTCGTAAACCATAAAACTACTTTGTTTTCAGTGTCAATGGGTTTGGATAATACATTTCTTCCGTGTGTTTTCTGTATAAACTGTTTCACAGACCATTATTATAGCAAAGAGGCTGCTATGATAAAAACTTCAGAAAGAACAGCCCATGACAGGGATAAAAAGACTATTTAAAAATAAGGTGATGCATTTCTGCTTGATTTTCTTACAAAAGAACCACTAAAGCTTTTACCGAAATTGAAGTCCAGGATAGCATTTATTATAATGTCCTTCAAACCCTCCTTGTCCCCTCATCTAGACCATCAAGATATAAAACAATAAAGAACACCTAGAAAAGAAGTAATGGAATGGGAAATCTTGTCTCTTTGCACTAATCAAATACATAAGAAAGCAAAGATCCTATCTGTGTTCAGACACTGCAGTTGCTGCAAACTGTAGCTGAGCTGAAAGCAAAGCACTTCATGCAGGAAGTCACAGCTCAGTCTCCAAAATCAGCATGAGTAAGAAGGTTCACAGTTCAGGGGAAAAGGGGAGAGAAGAAGGAAGTGGTGAAAACTGGAATGCCATATTACATATTAGCAATCGGAAAAGCAGATCAGGAATAAAAGAGACAGGCAAGTCTGAAAAAATGGAGATAGTTTGACTGGAGGCTGAGGAGCTGATGGCAATACCTGAAATCTGGGAATATTCACATTCAAGTGGAAAAGTAGTAAAGCTCTCGAGGCAGCATGAGTCAAACTAGAAAATCTTACCTTTCTTAGGTAATCCCAGCTATTATTCCTAGCCTGAACTTGCCCAAATCTAACTTTGAGGACAACATCGCTTTAGCAGCCTGTCAATTACAAATAAGTTCAATTCAAATCTGGGGTTAGCTTAACAGTTCATTTTCCTGACAGTCATAATTTGCAGACATGACTGTGGTACTTTTCCTTTTATCTCTATTCTGAAGCAGGAACAGCTATGCTCACACCTACATTGGAAGTAAAGGGTGTGATTAAAAGCGAGTAAAGTGTATCCCTCAGACACAGTTGGTTTGTAGATCATTGCTGAGGAAAAACCCACCATCACTATGACAGCAGTTTTTCAGGTAACCATCATCTCATCTAGTCTCTTCCCTAGACTCAATTTATGTCTTCTGCAGCATTTCAAAGCAATCTGCCAGGCACCAGCACGAAGGACTTGCCAAATACCTTAGAAAACAAACAACCACCTTCCCTCCCACCCCAACCAAACAAACACAAAAGGATTTCTTGGCAGTAGAGACTGCCAAGGGATTAATAATACAGAGGCTACCTCAGGATCCCATGCACATATAGGATTACCAATTACCTGGGAGTGATCATGGCTTCAAATCATATGTACCTACAAGTTTTAGCAAAAATTACCTGTTCCTCTCCTCTGGCTTAGCTACTACAATGCTTTCTCAACATTTTTTTTCCTGTTGTAAAAACAAAATAAAGGCAAACCACTCCCGTGTTACTTTTGGCAGAGACTGTACTTCTAAGCAAGCATGACACTGTATTATGAAACGATAAAGCTGCAACTTCACTTCCTTACGCAATACTATTAACTCCTGGAAGAAGGTCAAAGATTGTAGGTGAGTAGTCATTGCTCTGCTACAAGACTTGGCCACACTGCACTTTGTAACAAGGTTGTAATTCCAACAGAGGTTCAAAAGAGCAAGTTCATATGGGCCGGTGAGAAGGGAAGCAGTACCTTCACTAAAACAGGTCTGCTGCCCTTCAGCTCTCAGAAATTGCACATACAGTGAGACTCTCTAGAACTATAAGAAAAAAGAAGCAAGTCCATAGATAGGAAGGAAGATGGGATTGAGTGCACTACCAGCAAGTTCACATATGACACCAAGGTGGGTGGGAGTTGATTTACTGGAGAGTAGAAAAGCTCTGCAGAGGGGTCTGGACAGGCTGGATCGATGGGCCAAGGCTAATTGTATGAGGTTCTACAAGGCCAAGTGCTGGGTCCTGCCAGGGGGGTCACAACAACCCCAGGCAGCACTACAGGCTGGGTGAGAAAGAGTGTCTGGAAAGCTGCCCAGTAGAAAAGGACCTGGGAGTGCTGGTTGACAGCAGCTGAACATGAGCCAGCAGCGTGCCCAGGTGGCCAAGAAGGCCAATGGTATCCTGGCCTGGATCAGAAATACAAGCAATACAGTATGGCCAGCAGGACTTTGGAAATGATCATTCACCTGCACTGGTGAGGCTGCACCTCAAATCCTGTGTCCAGTTCTGGGCCCCTCACTTCAAGAAAGACACAGGTGCTGGAGCAAGTCCAGGGAAGGACAGTGGAGCTGGTGAAGAGTCTGGAGAGTAAGTCACATGAGAAGCAGCTGAGGGAGCTGGGGTTGTTCAGCCTGGAGAAAAGGAGGCTCAAGGGAGACCTTATCACTCTCTACAACTACCTGAAAGGGGACTGTAGCCAGGTGGGGGTTAATCTCTTCTCCCAGGTAACAAGTGACAGGACAGGAGTAGAGGAAATGGCCTCAAGCTGTGCCAAGGGAGGCTCAGATCAGATACTATGAAAGTTTTTTTCATAGAAAGGGTTGTAAAGCATTGAAATAGGCTGCTCAGGGAAGTGGTGGAATCACCATCCCTGAAAGTGTTCAAAAAACATGCGGATATGGCAGTTGAGGACATGGTTTACTTGTGAACATAGTGGTTGTGCTGGGTTGACAGTTGGACTCGATCCTAAAGCTCTTTTTCAATTTTAGCAATTCTGTGGGACACTGCAGGAGATGTGAACTGACAAATCAAGCTGAAGCTTCTTGATGGGCCAGCTGTGCTTCCCTGGTCACTGCACAGCACTCATAAGATTCTTTCAAGCACTCTTTTTACTTCTCCCTTGCTTAAAATGTTGATACAGGCCAAACACATGTTGCAACATCAGTAAATGTAAAATTTCATCAAAGCACTAGAGACATACTGCAGCACAGTTTCACTTCTTGAATTTGCAGCAACACCCCTTTGCAGCATAAGCATCTCTTGCAGTGTTGTGTAATAAGTGCAGTCAGAAGGGAAATGACAAACATGCTTTCAAGCATCAGCCATCCCTCTGAGGGTCCCTCCTGAATTTCTGTAATATTGCAAGGACAGATTGATCCTTGAACAAGTTCCTGCTCGTAACATGCACAACCAACTTCTCCCTCAAGACAGAAACTTGCTGCTCCAGCCCACTTAGCATACACAAGACATACTTGTTATCTGTTACCACTCCAAGAAATCTGCAGTATTAAGGAGACTGAGATTGATAAATCTCAGCACATGAGGAAAAAAAAAAAGAGGGATGTCAAGGAGAGTCAAAGGAGCTGGAGTGGAAAAGTGGCAGCACAGAGAAGTGATCAGCACAGCATCTGGAAAATGGGACCTGAGGACCTCCCTGCTGCTGCAGCATACATAAGCGGAGCATGATACTTTACTCTTGTATTCCACCCTGACCATGGCAGGAGGGTTGGAACTAGATGATCTTTCAGGTCCCTTCCAACCCAAATAATTTTATGATTCTCTGATAATGTGCATTGTACCAAGTGTTGAGCAGATCCTTCCTAGCTCTGAAGTCACAAGTAGGCATTCTACAAGGGTAAAAATATAGTATAGCTTCAGCAGTTTGTGATATGAGTATTTTAAGAATTGGGAAAGTGTTTTACTTTTGTAAGTACATGATACAGTGTAGTCCAAGCAGCCACCTCTAACAGAAACGAATCAGGGCCTCTCCTTCAGGCAAGAAACATGCAAGCACATTTGCCACAGACAGCAGATTTTTTGTCAATTAAAAATGATTCAAAAATCATTTGGGAACATTTTCAACCTGCCAAATAAAATGTGACATTTGATGTGGCTGTATAGTTACACAGCGTCAATCTGATTCATCTCCATACTTCACAATAATTTTTCTCAGTATGGTGTTCAGATGTTAGCAAAGTAACAGCTGATAAGAGATCATCAAGTTCTTCTGGCTGCAGTACCTCCAGCAGCATTGCTGTCTCAGTAATGCCTTAAACAGCAGCATCCAAGGTAATTCCTGATGTGAGCAAATACACTATTTTATTTCTCTGTAATGTAGCCCTTCAGTCTGAATTATTTAAAATTATTAAAATAACATCAAACTCAGTAGTTCAGGACAGTAAATTTTACAGCAGTGGTCACTATCCAGGAAAGAGCAAATGCATCCTGCCGACTTTGCTTTCCCGCTGTGACCAATGTGGTAATAAATAGTTAGACAACTCCTGTTCTTCCAGTGACACATACACACAAATTTTGAACAAGTTCTCCTTCCTCTGCTTGAATGGAAGCGCCTGTTTATATCACAGCAGTAAACAGGCATAGATGGCTTTTTCTTTTTTTGGCAGGTAGGGGGAGAATGGGGTGGTGAAGCGCTGTAGTAGGAAGGTATGTAATAAGTATAGAACCGCACTTCCTTCATTTTAATATGATTTCAGACCGGTACAAAGACACTTCCCGCCGCAGCCTGGAGCTGCTGCACTCCAGCTCCTCAGCCCCGCCACAGAACCCCACATGAACGCCCAAGTGCCCTCTCGCCCTGCCCCATCGCCCGCGGGGCCCGCGGGGCCGCACCGCACCTCCCTCACCGACCACAGCCGCCATTTCCCAGCTCCCGTCCCCCCGAGAGCCCGAGGAGCCCCTTCTCGGCCGTGCCCGCCTGCCCTGGGGGTGCTCGCCCACCTTTCAGACCACAGTACAGGAGCGCTCGCCCCTCACCGGGCAGGAGCCGAGATCACAGCCCGTGCCAGCCGCCGGAAGGCGGGGCGCGGCAGGCCGCGGCAGCCCGTGAGGGGGCGGCCGCCATCAGGCGCCGCCTCTAACGGCCGGGGCGTTCGGCGCCAAAATTCGATCGTGCTGGGCGGCGGGAGCGGCTGCGGCGGGTGGCGAGCGAGGCCCCGGGATCGGCGAGCGGCCCCGGGATCGCGGAGCGGCCCCGGCGGTGGGCGAGTGAGGCACTGGGATCGGGGAGGGGAGCGGAGCTGCCCGCGGCACGGGGGGCTCGCTGGATCGGGGTCCCGAGTGGGCCGCGGGGCAGCGCGATGCCGGCAGCAGGGACCGGGATGGGGCTGTGGTGGGTCCGTGCTCTCTGTGCCTCAGAGCCGGGGCTGCCGCTTTCCTGGGATTCATCCCTCGGGGGCGGTGGGGCTAAGCAGATATAGCAGTCCTGCAGGCGGGAAATGGGGGCTCCGCTTCTGCTGTGTTCTGAAACACCCGGGGCTTTGCTTCCCCTTCGCTGGCTGGCGGCCAGCTTGGTGAAAAACCGGGGTTTTGCCACCAGTCTTCATACAAGTGTCGTGGTAAGCTTTGTGTGAAGTCACGTCTCTTAGAAATGCTGAAGTACAGGTTATTGTTGGGATGCTACCTGGACCTGAGGTCCACTTGTCATTTCTCGTCTTATAAATGCATGATGTTTTTGTTGTGAAAATCATGTGTTCTTACCATTTTCTCACACGTGTAACTGTTTGTTTGGCATGCAGTATGATTATTCTTTTTTTCTTTTATTCTTTGAAATATATAAGATCATAATCCAGATACCTTTCTTTGTGCTACTCGGAGGAATACTTTGCCTGGTCCCTTAGGACCATAGAGAAGATGTACATCAAGTCAATTGTTCTGGAAGGATTTAAATCCTATGCTCAAAGGACGGAAGTTAATGACTTTGACCCATTATTCAATGCCATTACTGGCTTCAATGGTAGTGGCAAGTCCAATATCTTGGACTCTATCTGTTTCGTGTTGGGAATCAACAATCTGTCACAGGTAAAGGGATGGGGCATTTACGAAACGTCTTTCTTCTGTTAGCAGCATTTTGTATTACTATAACGAGTAATCTCCGATGGGAGATCTGAAGTGGTGCTTCTTGAAAATATAGTTTTATTTACTTGGATTTTTCATTACATAAAATTGGGTGTCTGACATTCTTTCTCATTCTTACTCTAAGGTAAGAATTCAGTGGACTACAGTCGTGAACAGTATGTGGCTTAGAACAATAGACTAAAAATACCCATTTAAAAGGTAGCAATCTCAAGCTGAAGGTCTCTTGCAGCAAAAGGCACTGACTTGTTTATTTGTAAATAAATTTTTTCAGTTCTGGGTTGGGTCTTAACATTTGGCCATCTGGTTCATAAGAAAAAATTAAAAAGCTGGTTTTCGTGCAATGCCTGCTATTTAAGAGACGATATATCAGCTTTATTCTCATAAAAAAATTGACAGTTCTGACGTCAGTTTGAATCTCTGTCTTTGGATGCTTTTTTGATTTCCCTTCTTTTCCACCCTCTGCCTTCCCCCAGATGTAGACAAATCCAGGAACACTTTCGGAAGCATTTCCCTGTGAACTGCGTTATGAATAATAAGTGCTGGTTAAATAAATGTGCTGGTGACTGGCTTTTTTTTAACATCTGTTCAGTGTTTGTCAGGAACCTCATGCAGAAACAATTAGCTAACTAAAACTAGACTGCCACACTCTGCTTGTGGTTTTAGAATAATAGCACCTTGCAGCTCCCATGTATCAGTTCACATGAACTCTTAAATATGCAGCTAGATCTTCATTTTTTTCATTCATTTCTCCAAAACCTACAGTAGTACACTGAAGCTGTGAAATTAATTCTTTCAAAAAAGTATTTATTTGTTCCATGGATTTAGGTGCGAGCTTCCAACTTGCAAGATCTAGTTTATAAAAGTGGGCAAGCTGGAATTACAAAGGCGGTTGTGTCTATTAGCTTTGATAATTCGGACAAGAGTCAGAGTCCACTGGGATTTGAAGCTAATGATGAGATTGTCGTGACTAGGCAGGTGAGTCTTTAATATCTGTATTGTTTAGTAACCTAAATACATTTTTGCCATGCTCAACAGAGTGACTGGTCAAGGAAAAAAAAAGGATATTTTTTGAAGTCCTTGAGTTTCTGCAATTACACAGTGTCCTTGGCACAAACTGCAGGAGTAGGTCCAGTGTACTAGACAAAAATGTTCGTAACGCAAGTTCTAATTTTCTATTTAGTATTTTGTTTTTGCTTCTGCTTTTGTATCTTCCTCTTAATATCTGAACTGAGTGTTAAGTTTGATCTCCAAGAACCAAGGAACCTTTATTTTTCTGATGAAGATGTTGGAGTTTTGGTTTGGGTGTTTTTTTTGTTTTGTTGTTTTTTTAAAGTAGTGTTTTTGGAAATTTTCTTGTAGTATTGTCCTCAATGATTAATCTTTCTTTTGTTTCAGTTAAATATTTTACATGCCTCTTCAGTCAAACAAGATGTATTTTGAGATAGATCTGTGTAGTGCACACATATATGTGTACACAAAGATGTAATACGGATGATTTGCTCAGATTTTTTTATTCTTTGTTACAGTTTATATCCTCACAATATTACGTAATTTTTGAACCACTGAAAGTTTCTTCAATTTCTTTTCTTTCTCCAGGTTGTCATTGGAGGTAGAAGTAAGTATCTTATCAATGGTACAAATGCTACCAGCAATCGTGTGCAGGATCTCTTCTGTTCCGTTGGACTCAATGTCAATAATCCTCACTTCCTCATTATGCAGGTATTGTGTGCATCTTTATAAAATCCAGAAAGAACTTGCACTAAATTTGAGGCAGGATAGATAGTGGGAGAACAGTTGATTTCCTAATTGAAGCAATATCTTATTGAGTAAAAATGAAGTGTCTGTTATGATTTCTAGTACAGCAGTTTGACCCTAAAACACACTGGTGGCACACTGTTAGCAAGGTTTTCTGAAATATATTCCAATTTTATTTTCTTTTTTTTCTCTTTAACAGATATGTGTTTCTTTTATTATTATGCTGAAATTACAGAGATTTTATTTCCTATTACATGTGTTCCATATTAGACAGTATTTTGAGTGAAATTGATATATGTGCCTTCTTAAGTAACAATTAATGAAAGAATGCTGGCTAATTGAAAAGTCTCTTATAAACATCAACATAGGGACTAGGCAGATCCCTGAAATATTTGCAAGGAATAATAAAACAGATCAGGATTTACTCAGTCAAATGTAACTGTCCCAAACTGAATGGGGGGCTGGGATATGGCGACAGTTGTGTACATATTCTGCTTCTCCCCAGTTATATATGAGCTACATCTCCAAAAGAACCGGTTTGTGATTAGGAACTTATTCAACATCAGCAACTCAGTAAGACTTTAGAACAAACTGTGCTTTACTCCTTTAAGTTGTAATCAGGAATGTGGAGGACGAGCCTAAAATACCTGTGAGGACCATTTCAAGCTTGCTAACTGAAAGTGTGACTTATTTGAACTTTGGATAACAAAACAATTCAGTAAACTACATTATTCTTATAGTAAAAAAAAAAAGTGTTTGAACTTAAAATTCAACAGTTTTGGGATTTGGAGTTTTGGTTTTTCTTGTTACTACTGCATGGTACACAAACACTGTTCTTGTTTTGTCTTTCTCTCACCAGGGACAAATTACCAAAGTTCTAAATATGAAGCCGCCAGAGGTAGGAAAGTTGTGGGAGTTTTTTTTGTCTGAAGCTTTATTGAATTGTTTTGAATTACAAGAATCCATATTTTGGGAAGGGGACAACAAAAATAAAGGTGTTGGAAGGAGATGGGATGTTTCTTCTTATGCTAGATTTGTTCAACTCAGTTGGACATCTCATTTTTGTTGCATTGCTCTATTTTAGATTTTAGCTATGATTGAGGAAGCAGCTGGTACTAGGCTGTATGAAAGCAAGAGAAATGCTGTCCAGAAAACCATAGAGAAGAAGGAAGCCAAACTGAAAAGCATTGAAACGGTACTACATTTTAGAAAGTATACTTTCTTTCATATTTGTTAAAGATAACTGAATAATTAGTTTAGTGTGTTTTTTAAGTTGTTGAATATTTCATTTCTGCACCTGGAACTAGATAGTCATGCTTACACATGTTTAGAGTTTTAAAAAAAAAAAACCAGAATACAAATGTTCTGTTTTATGTTTCAGGTCTTGAATGAGGAGATCAATCCGAATTTAGAGAAACTGAGACAGGTATGGAAAAATTAAAAGTGAGGTAAAGTAGGTCTTTCAAGTGCTGAAAAAATGCTTTCAGCTGCCCTGAACCAGTACGTGTTGGCTAAAACAGTAGTATGTTTTCAAGCTTTGTAGAATCTTCTGATAGAGAAATGTTATTGTCTTTCCAAATACAGAGAATGTGACATTCAGGACTTCCAAGAAGTCCTAGAGAGAAATGTAGGGAGAAGGAAGAAAACAAAAGAACTAGATAAAATTAGAAGATAAAAACATGTCTTAGTTCTTAAAAAAACTGGGTCAAGTGATATTTCTGCTGTGCAGTCAATTATATTAAGATGGAGAATCCTTTTTCTTACCTAAAAATACTAATGTTTAGAAGTGCTTAGAAGATTTCTATAACAGTCATATGTATCCTTATTTTCCTTCAAATTTTAGAATGTTTTGGGGTTTTTTTTTTTGGTCTTTTCAGGGACGAGCAGCCTATCTAGAACACCAGAAATTAGTACGAGAAGCAGAACATTTAAACCGCTATTGTATAGCTTATCAGTTTCTTCTAGCTGAAGAAACAAAGGAATCCTCCAGTGCTATGTTAAAGGAAATGAAGGCTAATGTGGAGAAGCTTCAGGAATCAAAGGCTGAAATTGAACAGACAGTAAGAAAACTTAATGAAGACATAGTGGAGATGGAAAAGGAGAAGGATAAGGTAAGTGCGAACAGTCATGCTCATCTGAATACTTGAATACAAAGAATCTTATGACATGGGAATAATATTTACAGATAATATACCCTTGAATTTTTATCTTCTTCTGGTGGGTTGCTTAGATTATGCACTATTCATTGTTGTTCTTGGCCATTGTCTAGAAGACATAGTTTTAAAGTTTTGTCTGAAATGCTTTACTTCCAATTGCTGTATATGAAAAATAACCAAAGCATAGAAACTTTGCCCTCATGTTTCCACCTGTGCATTCGATGGTAAGTTTTGCCAGACATTTTTTTCTCTCTTTTTGTTTATGTCTCAAAGAAAAAGAAAAGTAAGGAAGCTTTTGTTCAAAAGAAATCAGTATTGACTTCAATTTTGGAGGCGGTAAATTTGGTTAGATACAATGGCACATAGGGTCTTTGGATGTCTAAATCCAACTTCTGTGAAGGGACAGTGTCCCATCATATGGAGTGATGTGGGTCTTCAACTGTAGCTTCAAGTTAGGTTGAATTTCACGGGCAAGAGATATTCTGACCTGTTTCTATTGAAGTCTGACTGTGCGCTTGGTCAGATCTCCTCCTACGTAAAGCTGTGAACAGAAGACAAAATATTACAGGTACGGCATCAGTCTCAGAGGCTAAATTAACTTTCCTTTGTTACTGATTGTAGAAAGTTGGAGATGTTCTTCGTGCACTGGAAGCTACTCTTTCAGAAAATCAAAGAGTTAATACCAAAGCACGAAGTGCCCTTGATCTCAAGAAGCAAAACTTAAAAAGTGAAGAAATTAAGTGCAATGAACTGGTAACACGTATGCGGAAGGTAAGCTATTTGTATATAATTTTCTTTACATGCTAAATTAATTCAGACTGTGGGTACAGCTGGTTTTTCTTGCCTGTTACAGTAAGAAAAATCCTGTGATGGGTAAAAAGTACATCAGAAAAGCAGAAACAAATGTTAAGGACACTGTTTAATTTGTGCAGTGTAAGGTTGTAGGTTCCCATTAGAAATGGACATGATGGAGATACAAAACAAGTGCAATAGAAAGTTCTCAACCCTTTATTAACCTGAGGAGAGATCCCTATAACTTCAAATTATTATGCTGTCTGGACATACGTTACTCTTAAAATTAAATGAGAAATTTCTACCTTGCGTATTTCCGACAGTTGATGTTTTTTATACAAGAGAAGCGCTGAAGATCACTTTTTAGATATTGGGAAGAAAGAGATACTTCTCCTAGTTAGTGGGCAGTTGTCATCACTTCCTGTATTTATCTGTAGATCTTTAGTGCACTCATGGGACAAGTACACATTTGAAAACATGCAAAGACATATTGTAAGATTACAAAATTTGACAAAGGTCATAGAAATGTAGTTGAAACTACTTGTAGCTCCTCATCTACATATGAATTTCAAGTTAATGGACTTGGATTTTCTTTTCCTTTTTTGTTTTTGTTCTTTGTTTTGCTGAAGGATTCTAAAGCATTGGTGTCAAAGGAGCAAGAGCTTAAGAAGAAAGAGAAAGAACTAAATGCTTTACAGGAAGAAAGTGAAAAAGATGCAGATGCTTTATCTAGAGCACAAAAACATTTTAATGCTCTATCTGCTGGTGTATCCAACAATAACAATGGGGAAGAAGCTTCTCTTTCTGAGCAGATGATGATCTGCAAAAATGAAATTAGCAAAGCAGTAACGGATACTAAACAGGTAAGAATAAAAGCTCTGCCTGTCTCAGACTTGTCTTCATGCTTCTTCTGAACATTGACTGAAAACTAACTGACACATGCTTGAAAGGTCGATGAAAAGAGACACAGATATCTATGCCAGATATTTTACATTTTAGCATATACGTTAAGGTAACTTCTTGATAAAATATAAACAAAATATCCTTGCATGGGAAAAAGCTGTAACATTGCTCTGAGGAAGTACAGAAACTGGCATTTGAGATATAAAGGGGGAGTCACTGCACTCAAATGGTTGATGGTATTTGATACAAAAAAATAAGATTACTGTCCATGATACATGTTCATACGAAGAGATTTCTGCAGTTAAACTTAATGGAATCAAAATAAAGATGCCTGAGACTGTCAATGGAGAGTTTAGAAGAAACTTTTGTCCTCAGCTAAATTGTGTGCTAGTCACACGACTTAATGCCATTTCTTTTGTCTCAAGATAGGAAACCTCTGCTGGGATAGTTCTAGCAGTGGAATTTAAATTTTCAAAGTTGAAAGTGTACCTTCCTTGTCTCAATTCAGGAAAAATTCCTCTGTAGAAAGTAATAAGAAAGGACTAGCCGTATCCCAGATTATTTTGCTTTGTTTCTTCTCAGGATCTATTCATGTGCTAATTTTACCACAGCTAAATACAGGATCTATGTTTTTATTTCCAAATAACCTGTGCCGTTATTTTCAAAAGCCACGGGTTCTTTTTGGCATATCTGCAACCAGTGGAAAACTTTACAGATTTTTTAGTGCAAGCGTTCTAAATCTGCACCTGCAAGATTGTCTTTGAAGATCTGCTTCCACATTTGCTTACTCCTTACAGGCTCAAATGAAGTTGAATTATGCACGAAAAGAATTAAAGACAAGAGAAACTGAAGTTAAAAAGATCGATAAAGGCTACACAAAAGACCAGAACGCATTTGAAGCAGTTGAAAAAATGAAAAAAACCCTGGAGAACCAAATGAAGGAGCTGAACTATACAGGTCTGTACGGACTTCTGGTGCATAATTTTGAGGGAATCTGAAAAGTAGTATAGAAGTGTCGTGAGTTGACCTTGACTGGATGCCGGATACCCATTAAAGCTGCTCTATCAATCCCCCTCCTCAACTAGACAGAGGAGAGAATATATAGCAAAAGGCTTGTGGGTTGACATAAGGACTGGGGGAGATCCCTTGGCAATTACTGTCACAAGCAAAACAGACTTGATTTGGGGAAATCGATTTAACTTATTTTCCCGGGTTCTGTTTCATTCCTGAGTTTCTGTACCTCCTCTCTGTGAGCATTGCAGGGGGACAGGGAATGGAGGCTGCAGTCAGTTCATCATATTTTGTCCCTGTTGCTCCCTCCTCCTCAGCGGGAGGATTCGCACCCTTTCCCTGCTCCACTTTGGGGACGCTCCCATGGGAAACAGTCCTCCACTTCTCCAACTTGAATCCTTCTCATGGACCAGTTCTTCACAAAGAAGACTCTGCATGGGTCCCTCCCATGAGGTGCAATCCTTCAGGAACAGACCACTCCAGCATGAGACCCCCATGGGGTCACAAGTCCTGCCAGCAAACCTGCTCCACTGTGGGCTTCCCATGGGGTCATGGCCTCCTTCAGGCATCCACCTGCTCCAGCGTGGGGTTCTCCACAGGCTGCAGATGGATTCACTCCTCCGTGAACCTCCGTGGGCTGTAGCAGGACAACCTGCTTCACCATGGTCTGCACCATGGGCTACAGGGGAATCTCAGCTCTGGCACTTGGAGCACTTCCTCCCTGTCCTTCACTGGTCTTGGTGTCTTCAGGGCTGTTCCTCTCACATATTCTCACTCTTCTCTCTGGCTGCTGCAGATTGATTTGGGTCTTTTTCCCCTTCTATAATATGTTATCCCAGAGGTGCTACCACTACTAGTGATGGTCTTGGCCTTGGCCAGCAGTGAATCCATCTTGGATCTGACTGGTGGACACAGAAGAGAAGGAAAATAAAAGCATTTAACTCTGCTTCCCATCAGGAATCAGGAGGCAACATCCAACCACTTCCTGAGAAGTAGGACCTCAGTATACATAGGGGCTCTTTGAAAGACAAAGGCTTTAATAATGGATGCTCCCTCCCCCCTTCCTTTCTCTTAACTTTTACTGCTGGGCACACCTTTATATACTCTGGAATATCCCTTGGATCCCATATCCTGGCTATGTCCTCTCCAAGCCTCTTGCCCACCGCCAGCCTACTGGCTTTTGGAAGAGGGGTTGGAGCGACAGCCAGCACCACTCAGCAAAGGCCAAAACACTGGTGTTATACCAGCTACTACTTTCTGCTGGAAATACAAAGTACAGCTTTATGTGGCTGCTGTGGGAAATATTAATTCCATCCCACTCAGACCCAATGCAGGAGGGAAATGAAAACCCAAGTATTCTGTTTTCATGCACAAAGAAATTTATCTGGTCAAAACTCTGCAAACTCTTACCTTCCGCAGAAAGTAGCTTAAAATAATTTGATTTTATAAACTTTAGGCCAAGCATTTTCAAGTTGGATGGAAAATTTAAATTCTAGCAAAAATTTACATGAATAAAGTGACCAGTGTCCCTGTTCAGTCCTGGTTTTTCTCACCTAAAAGACTTCTTAAAGTTTGTTTCTCATGCCAGATAAAGTATGTTCCAGACACTACTCAAAACTCAACTGATATTCCAGAATGCCATTTAGAGAAGCACATTACACTTTAAACATTTTTTTTTTGCATGTTTGGTATTGTGATGGTGTTAATTTGTCTAAACTGAAAATTTACAAAGAACTTTAGAAAGTCTTTGAATTAAATATTCGCTACATATGTGTAGATTAAACAGTGTAGGTTACCAGTTTTTAAGCTGACAGATTTTCTGTACTCTGGATGTATGCCTACTGCCTGTGTTCAACTCTGAAGAAGAGAAAGAAGCAGCCCTTCCAGCAAAGAAAAAGGCATTGACTTCTGATATCAGCCGGCTGAGAGAATTGCATGAAGGTTTAATGGCAAAGTTTCCGCATCTACAGTTTGAGTACAAGTAAGATCTCTGCGTGATCCTGAACATTATGTGGAAGTGCTTTTTGGGGCCTTTTGTGCATGGCTCATGGGACTTAGCAGATAATTCCACCAATGGCTTAGATGTTGCTTTCCTGTTAGTGCCAGTGAATAATGACTGTCTTACCTGTGCTGCAAAGTGAAGGGGGAGGCGGGGCGGAAAGTCAGGAAATGTTACGGTCTTACCAAAGTCACTAGAACTTAGAAGTTTTGTCTGATGGTTAACTTCAGTAGCTAAAGCCATAGAATCCAAGGGTCTAAACTGCAAAAATGTATAATCCTTACTTCCAGAGTCCTGCCTGTGGACCTCTGTGGAGGTCAACGTTGCCACCTGTCTCCACTAATCAAATACCTGTATCCCAAGGTTTATGTGTTTATGTAATAGTCAGGATGAACATACTCCCATAGCTGTGATAATAAGAGAACCTATTGGAAAAATCAGTTGAAAACTGTGTGAACAAATCATAGTAAAATCAGGAAGAACATTTATTTAATGACTACATAACTAACTCCTCATTGGCAAATCTCTTGCCCTGAATTATTTAATTTAACCACTTTCTGTGTGTTTGGTTTTCTTTTCTAATAGAATTTAGAATTTCCTACACAAGTATAATAAGCATCACAAGTTTTAAATATAATATTTTTTAAGATGTGTGGGAGAAAACCAAGATGATTATTATAATATATATTTATTTTCAGACATCCAGAAAAAAATTGGAATCCAAGCCATGTGAAAGGCCTTGTTGTGACTCTTATAATTGTGAAAGATCTATCTAAAGCAAAAGCCCTGGAGGCAGTGGCTGGAGGGAAACTCTATAATGTTATTGTGAACACAGAGGTAAATTTATTGCCTTAGTACAAGAACTCTGGATTTTGAGATGTGGGTTTGTGGTTCAGGGCTGGCAAGCATGTGCATTGTTACTGAATGCTTAGGAGGGGGTTTGGACCACCTACATGTTTAAATTGGGTCAAGAGTGTCATGCATAGTTAGTGGCAACAATGTATTCTTTTTCGAATGCCCTGTTGTCTGTCTTTACAAAATCAGTTGTGTATTCAGTTATGCTTTGTAACTCTTTTTCATTTGAGGTGACTGGCAAAAAGCTTTTAGAAAAGGGTGAACTAAAGCATCGATACACCGTCATTCCACTAAACAAAATTTCAGCCAGGTGTGTTCCACCAGAGACGGTCAAATTGGCCCAAAGCTTGGTATGTGGATAATACACTATTTACACTATATTGCTTGTGTCCTGTTTTCATTTTGTTTCTGTGTTGAAAACATGAGCTTCTTAATGGTTTTACTAATAAGAATTTTTATAGGGTTTGAGAGCATATTGACTTTTTTTCTTTTATATCCTTTCAGCTATGCAATTTTTAAATGTGTATTAATTATTTCACTAGTAACTGAAATAGTTTTAAAGTGTAGTGATGCTTTTAGAAAGTGTTTTTATCAAAAAAAGACAAAAATTGAGTTTGAAAATTCTTATAACTTGAGGCATACTAACTGGATTCCATTTTATTTCTAGGTTGGTCATGATAACTTGCATTTAGCCCTTGCTGCAGTTGCATATGAATCTGAACTGCAGAAAGCAATGGAATATGTCTTTGGGACAACACTGATCTGTAATAACATGGATAATGCTAAGAAAGTGACCTTTGACAAAAGGATAATGACAAGAAGTGTTACTCTTGATGGAGATGTGTTTGACCCCCAAGGCACTCTGCATGGAGGTAATTGCTGGTTTTATTCCTATATTAATATCGTGTATCTGTTAAAGTGTTTACTGCTCTGCATGCTTTTTGTAAAAATGAACAGTAACTTTTTGTGTAGACTCATACTGGGAATGATATCATCTGTTTAAACTAAGATTGTCTTGAGCTGAAATAACATTAATTAGATTAAGAAAAAATAATGGAGAACTATTTGCATAAAGTAATTTAGATTTTAAATATTTAAATCCTGGTTGTATAATCCTCTTGGAAGGAGAAGTGCTTTATATTCAAGCACTTTTTTAAGTAATTCATAATGGATTTGAGATAATTTCATAGATTATGAAAAGTTAGTTCTTTGCACAAGACATGCACGTGTGGTATTCAAAGCCTGCAGAACTAAGTTTTGTAACAGAGGAGACAGTTTTTCTTCATGAGAACTCCTTACTTTAGCCTAGCTGATGTATCTGTTTTGCAACTAAAATAAATCACCAACCTGCATCATTAACGTTTAGAATTTGCTATTACCAGTGGTGAATCCACTAGTCTAATTCTTATTAGCCTGGCTTTTTTTTTTTTTTCACTGAACAGGTGCGTCCTCACAGGCTGTACCAATATTATCTAAACTTCAAGAAATGAAAGATATTGAAGCAGAACTCAAGACAAAGGAATCTGAACTTGAGGCTGTAGAGAATGAGTTGGCAAGCTTGAAGAAGGTTGCTGAAAAGTAAGGTTTGCACTATAAAATGTGTATCATTTCTCTTATGTGACTGAGTAAATTTAGTATAAAGAAGTGTTTTGGGAGGCCACAGGGTGTGTTGAGATTGGAGAAATACGGAGAAAATTATTCCCTTTCTCCCTCCTGCCGCAGTTTAATTTGTAAGTTCAGCAATCAAAAGGAAATTTAGCTTATAGATAACATATGTAAGAAAACTTTGTTTTGAGTAATACAGGGGGAAAAAAAGGTATACGTTGATGTCTACTTTAAATCATTTGCAGTTTTCTAAAGTCATGAAGTCCACTGAAGAATGGATCTGTTCAACCATATTAACAGCCATACAGAATTCCAGTTTGTGATATCTCTTACTTTTCTTGCAAGAAAATGTAAAGATGCTAAAAAGGAGTATTACTGTTTAATGATTTAAATTATGTAATTTTAAATATATTTGATTTTCAACTACTCAATTACTGAACATCTTTTTAAAAGATCAAATAGAAAAATGTGTTAGTTCTGCAGAATGCCATGAGAAGGTAGTGTTGCATACTATGCTATCTACCAGCTGGATTTATTTTTAAAAATTGTTTTGAGTTGCAATAGACTTCCAGAAATATAGCCAAAAGGAAAAAAAGGACTTCTGCTTTTAGATATTTTTTCTTTAATGTTTCAGCCTAGCATCTGTCATAATGCTGGTTTCAAAAACAGTGATCTCTGAATTGCAGTTGTTTTTGATATGTCTGATTGGGGCTACATAGCAGGAGTTACATATATGATAACTTGCATATCTACAAACCTCACAATTGCTATTATAGGAATTAAATCAGACTTTTATTCCTTTAAGTGTATTTGTCCTACTGTCATCATTATATCTCACATTAGAATGGGAATATAGGTATTTATCCACTTCAACTTTGGAAGGGAGATGCTGTGTACCCCTCAATACAGGAGTGTGTCACTGCTGTCTTCAAAGGTACCGTCAACTGAAGCAGCAATGGGAGGTGAAGTCTGAGGAAGCAGAGCTGCTGCAAAAGAAGCTCCATCAAAGTGCTTATCACAAACAAGAGGAAGAGCTGCTTGCCCTGAAGAAAACCATTGGTGACAAATGTGTTCTTACTCTTTTAATTGAAAATCAATTGCTGAGAGTGAGATGGATATCAAGCTGTTTGAATTTGCTTAGTAAGAAAGTGTTGAGAAGAAGTAGTGTTCGTATAGCTAAGGAAAAATGTAAAAGCACAAAATGCAGCAACCAGTAAAACGTAAAGACAAAAATGGACAGAAGCGATACATATGTAGACATAGTATTCTAGGAGTAAGGTATCTTGTTAGGTAGCCATCTGATTAATTACTTCTTGATCATGCAATTTGGCATATGCTTGTCCCTGTAAAAAAAAAAAAAAAAAGAAAAGAAAAAAGGCATATTTTCATTAATTTTAATGGCTGGTTGTCTGTTTGGTTCCCTACCAAGAACTAGTAACAACAGCACACTGTCTTAGGATAATTAGTGAAATATCTGACTTCAGTAACTAGTGAATTTACAATTTTTTTTTTGTTGAGGGCAAAGACAGATTAATTTCAGTTGGAGTTTAGGATGTAAATTTAAAGATGAAAACGGTGCCCACTCTCACTACTGTACTTCTTGATTCAGCGGAGTGTGAAGAGACATTAAACAAAACTGAAGAGAGCAAAAAGAAAGCAGAAGACAAATACAGGGAATTAGAGAAAAAAATGAAAAATGCAGAAGCAGAATGTATAGAAGAACGGAAAAATGCTGAGCAGGCATTTGCTGTTGCCAAGAAAAACGCAGATGCTTCAAGCAAAAAAATAAAAGATATGCAACAGGTAAAACTTCACCTTTGTTGGCAGTTTTCTCAATGATAAAGTGGTTGCAGAAATCAGAAAGTTTGATTCTCCTGAGGTTTTAATACTGTCAGTTCTGAGACTTAATATACTACTCTGTAGTCACTGACATAGGAATTGCTGAGGTTTTTTGTTTGTGGGTTTTTGGTGGGGTTTTTTTGTGAGATTGTCCCCTTGCTGAAGAACGAGTGCTATTAATCTTCTACAGCATTTGCTACATCAAACTGAATCTTAATTCTTTCCATTTAAATATATCTGCCATAAATTGGAAAACATCTCTTCAGGAAGTCCAAGCTTTAGTTCTGGAACTTGAAGAGCTGAAACAAGAACAGGCTTCCTGTGAACACCAGATAGCAGCTGCAGAGGAAGCAATCAAATCCTACAAGGAGCAAATTGATGCTATGGCAGCTGAGGTGGCTAAGACAGAGGTAAATGTGAATACTGTGTTTCATTATCCATTTTGATGTTACTGAAGGTGTGATCCCCTAAAGCTCACACTATAATGTATATTTTGCTCTTCAGATTTGCTTACCAGCACTCAATCTGCCCAGGCAGTTATTTTTTTGCTTGGTTTTCACATGTGAATTTTTTCTACTTGCTGTGTCTGTTCTAGTAAGGGTCTAACACCAGCCTTTGTAAGAGCCTAAAAAACACCTGTTTGATTTGCTTTTCAGGAATCTGTAGAGAAATCACAGAAGGAGCTGGCCAAGGAAAAGGAAGTAATCGCGTTACATGATAATGCAATTAAAGACAAATCTGCAGAGATGCTAAAATACAGAGAACAAAATAATGAATTACATATTAAGATTAAAGAATTAGAACATGACATCATCAAATGTCAACAAGAGGCTGCTGATGCTGCTGCCAAGGTATTTCAGAATTGTACTTTTCTTTCCATCCTGTGGCCAGGAGTGGTTACTTCCCTTGCCACGTGCAAAGGAACTTTTTCTTAAGCACTATCATATTTGCAATCCTTGATGTAAAAAGTTTTATCCCAGGAAGAGGGAGTGAAAATTGTACATTGTAACAGAGCTTATCTGTAGGGCCTAACAGAGAGTAGATCACAGTGAGAAGGTGATCACTAAGAACAATCTAACTGTATGGACAAATTAGGTAACTAATTACAGAGGGCAATTCCAAGATTTAGTGACATTAGTGTAGTCCAGATATAGAGAAAAAAGTGTTTCAATTAAGTAAGATATATATGAAAGCTACCTTAAAATCTTGGTTTGTGTACAGTCAAGGAAATTACCTGAAACAATGTAAAGATATGTGTTGAGAGAATCTTAGATGATGCAGGACATATTGCTGCAGGCCTGTTTGCACAATCCAGCCTGCGTGCTGGACTGGGGGGATCTGTGTCCTTGAGCAGCAGATATGAAAAAGCTGCATAGAGGTAAACAAGAGAAGAGGATGTTATCCAGGGTGTGAGAAACCTGAAGGGGGGAGGGCCTGAAAAGGTCAGAGTGCGTGCCTTGGCTAGGAGAGGGAATAAAGTTATAGATAGAGCATGTGAACCCTGTAGGACCCTTGATAATGTGTGTATTTTTTGGAATAAAGCAGAGCATTGACTGTACCTCTATGAGGATGTGTCTTTGACTCTGGAACTCCTTTTACATCTTCTCGTTTTAGATATGCACCTGTGTGCTGCATTGGGATAGAAGAATTAATGTTGTAGAGTAATTTTAGCATGTTGATTTTTTTTTTTGTGTGTGTTTTCTTCTTTTATTCTCGCCATTTGAGAAGGGTTTGGGGAAGGCCTCAACATATCTTCTTGTTTACAGATGAACAAAATGCTGATAGAGCACAAGTGGATAGCTTCAGAAAGACCATTCTTTCGTCAGCCAAACACAGCCTATGATTTCGAAAGTGGTGATCCTAAAGAAGCATTTCAAAGGCTGCAGAAATTGCAGGAGCGTGTAGACAAGCTGGGAAAAAATGTGGACGCAAGAGCTATGAACGTGCTCTCTGACACAGAGGAGAGGGTAAACATTTCTGTACTTTAGCCTAAAAAGATTGTGTAGGTTGGGTATAGGTTATACACATATATATATAACACAGCTTTGTTTTCACATGCTCTGTTTCTGAACACACCAAAAACTAGACCTTCATGAGATAGCAGGAAATCTTTTGCTGGATCTTTTATACTAATCTTACATTTTTGAACTGTTCAGTTGCACACCAGTTTTATAGGTTATTCATAGTCTTGACTCTGGATGGTAAAAAGAATTATTTTATTACTTCCTATCCCAGTCCATCCTAAGCTGCAGTGTTAGGCAAGCTTTGTGGTATCTATTAGAGTATCTGAGAACTATATACTGTCATAAAAGTTGCAGATCAAAAAATTATTCATCTTCAAGCATGATAGCTTGAAGGTGTTCCAGAGTTATCTCAAACTAATCTGTATCTTCAGGCTATTCCAGGATTGTCTCAAAACTGCCCACTGACTCACACTTCAACTTTTCTGGTACTGTTTCCTCCTATCAGCCTCCAGAAGCATGCTTTCTTCTATGGAAAAGCAAATTACAATTAACGAAACACAATTAACTTGGAAGTGCAATTTTCAAAGTAATGTTGGCCTTCCCCTTTGCTGATTGTTGAAAATTCTGATGCTTTAATTTGCAAATAATATCACCAGATTTACCTCCTTCATGCAGCTAAATGAATACACTGGATTTCAATCTCATGTTTAATGACTATTTCATAGTTAAAAAATGACATGGTAAAGCTGTAAGAGTGGCACAAAATTTATTTTAGCACAAAGTTCATTAAAATCAATCTTTTCTTCTCATTTCTTTAGTACAATGACTTAATGAAGAAAAAAAGAGTTGTAGAGAGTGACAAGTTAAAAATTCTTGCAGTTATTGAAGAGCTTGACCAGAAGAAAAATGAAACTTTAGATATTGCTTGGAAAAAGGTATGAAACTTGAAATCTGATCTTCACGTTTTAGCAGAACATCCGATTTGGTTTAGATTACTGTTTTGTGTATTTCCATGGAGAAAGAGTCTCTTTTCAGAATTAATGTCCCTTGCCTAGTATTTAAATTACAAAACAACCACTTCATTTCTCCTGTTTAATCTCACTTTTGAGAATAAGACATTCTCTGAGAATTGTAATGATCCAGTTAAACCTGCAAAACTACTTTACCATTCTCTTTTAGTGCCCACAAAAATTTAAGGTAAGTTACACTACTGGCCTGCTGAAATACAGGGATTTCTTTTTTTTTTTTTTTTTTTTATCTTAAAGCAATATTTCATCAAAGTTAAAATCTTCTGATTCCCTGTAGCCCCCTACAGTGTGGGGCTGTGGACCTGGGGTACTGTTCCAGTTGCTGACAGGATACTTAATGTTGGGTTAGAGCAACATCTGATTTATGTTTCTGTTACCTAAGCACTCTACCTTCTTACTAGTTCTCTCATATAATGAACTATAAAAAAGTATAAAATTTTCTCTTTCTACATGGGAAGCTTTTGACACATTCTTTTCCACTGTACCAGAAGAACTTGTACTTTTTGGCCTTTGAGAAAATCAATTTTATCTAAGTTTGAATTACACACAGACAAAGTATTGGTTTTAATTATTACTGCCTGTACTCAATATATCACTGACAAAATGGTGCCTTTTCATTTCAAAAATCTTGTTTGGGAAAAATTGGTGAACTCTATTCCAAAGCATCACGGGTGGTGGAATAAGTGTGTTTACAGATACATTCCTTAACCTTGAAAGTTTTAATCTGCATTTACAAAGTTGCATCTCATCCAATACCTGGGCATTGCTTAAGCAAACCTGGGAAGAATAAGAGTGGGGAGGATGCCAGCATGTACCTCTTACATGGTGATTATACTTTTACTAGTCCTTTAATTAACTGGGAGAAATCACAGTTTACCAGTTTATAAAACTGTGTTAAGGCATAACTGTTTCCCTGGCTGATAGCATAAAGAAGCCTTCCCATACTTCTGTCATTTGATCCTTCTAAAATGCTTAGTGTGAGGTGTCATATATCCTTTGGTGTTGCTTCTCTTTTCAGTACAGAAAAAATAAGATTCTGTATGCTAGTATTTTCTCACTATCCTGTATCTCCTAATCTTCAAGACATGAGTTATTGGGTTAAACTGGGCAAGATGTCTTGAGCTTTGTGCAGCTTTTACCATTTTTGCTCTTTGGGCTCTTGATTCAAAGCACGTTCATACATCTTCTGTGGTCTGACTTCCAGGTGAATGAAGACTTTGGTTCAATTTTCTCAACACTCCTGCCAGGAGCCAAAGCTATGCTGGTAGCCACTAAAACCAACAATGTCTTGGATGGTATGGAGTTCAAAGTTGCCTTAGGAAACACCTGGAAGGAAAACTTAACAGAACTTAGTGGAGGACAAAGGTTGGTGAATATATTTGTTTTCTGTTGTGGTTGTGTATATAATTGATACATCTAACTAATTATAGTTCTGAAAAGCAAAAAAAAATTAATCTTTTCCCTTGTCAAGTTAGGGACTCTTCCTCCTCCCAAACTGACTCAGTATTGGAAGCACTATTCATTCTGACTTAGAACAATGCATTACTTGGCATAAAATAACAAACAAGATTTTACTCCATGAAGAAGTGACAAAACAAATGAGTTGAGTAGTGAGAAAACTGCAGTTAACTCTAGGTAGTACTGATATAGTGTTGAATTAAGTGCTCCTCTCTTTGAACTGTAATCTTAAAAATCTATATAGACAAGATTTACCCCAGTATAAAAGTAGTGTCGTGGCAACAGTTTTCATCTCCAGTGACTACAGCTACTGTGTAGGGCTTGTGCTGCTTTGCAAGGAAAAATATCTAACAAATTGAAAAGCAGAAGCAGAATTTTGGAAGAGGTGAGACAGATACAGAACTTTCTAAGGACAGAACACTTCAAGAACTGTACACTGAAAAACATCTTTGCAAAACTCAGAATTGAAAATAGACATTTCTGACAGAATACTTCACATTTTGAAATGGGAAGCTGTCATTCCATTGAGAAAGCATTTTAGAATCATGGAATTGTTTAGGTTGGAAAAGCTCTCTAAGATCATAAAGTCCAACTATTAACTTAACACTGCCAGACTGACCACTAAGCCATGTCCCTAAGCACCACATCCATACATCTTCAAAATCCCTCCATGGATGATGACTCAATCACTTTCTTGCACAGCCTGTTCCAATGCTTGATAAACATTTCAGTGAAGAAATTTTTCCCAATATCTAATCTACACCTCCCCTGGGTGCAGCTTGAGGCCATTTCCACTTATTCTGTCACTTTTTTCCTGGGAGAAGAGACCAACCCCCACCTGGCTACAACCTCCTTTCAGGTAGTTGTAGAGGGCAATAAGGTCTCCCCTGAGCCTCCTTTTCTCCAGGCTACCTAACAACCCCACTACCTGCTCCTCACAGGACTTGTGCTCCTGCCCCTTCATCACCTTCACTGCCTTTCAACCACTGCTTTCGTAAGCCAAAGCCTTTCAGACAAGAGAGTAAATCATAACTTTCTTTTCTCCATCCCAGATCGTTGGTGGCCTTATCCTTGATTTTAGCCATGCTCCTCTTCAGGCCTGCCCCAGTGTACATCTTGGATGAAGTGGATGCAGCCCTTGATCTCTCTCATACCCAAAATATTGGGATGATGCTTCAAACTCATTTCAGACGCTCCCAGGTATGATCTTGAAACTACTGTGGTCAGAGAATGGTTTGGGTTGGAAGGGACCTTGAAGATCATCTAGTTCAACCCCCCTGCCATGGGCCCAGACAGCTTCCACCGGACCAGATTGCTCCGAGCTCCAATCCTTATTTTCAGAGGCAGTCTGCCACTGAGGACTCTGAGCTGTTCTGTTCACCTGTTTTATTCCAGGAATGTGTGTTGCATTTCTGAGTTGTTTCAACTGGAAGTTACACTGATGATATGGCAATGGTGAAACCTCAACGTTTTAATGTAAGCTGTTGCTGCAGTGGTTAGAAGACAGGTAGTAATAGGAAAGATTTTTTATCAGTTTGAGGCATGATCCACATCCTGAATTCTTTTTTCCTAGAGTTCTTTAACCTGAGGTAAAAAATATTTCATGCTGACCTTAGTAAAATAAGCCAGGCACTAGTGGAAAGAATCTCTGTATCACTGTGACCTATACACAAAAAAAAAGGTAGTACACGTCTCTATTTGGTGTTAAGACCTTTTCAAATTATCAGAGAAAGGAGGGGAACATTTGTTACCAGCATTGTAAAATGATTTGAACAGTACCTTTTGACTATGAAAGATCCTGCATTCTTACAAAATTAGTGGCAACATTTTTTTTCCAGTGTCTGATGCACCATAAATGGGTATCCAGGGTTGTGGACTGTATCCCAGGCCAAGCACTGGGATAGGGACAGGGATGCATGTTACTAGCTGCAGAAAATGTCTGGCCTGTGGGTCTGCGGGGCCTTGGTTACATTTAGAATATTCTCTTAAGAATTACCACCAAGTTTCTAGCCAAATAAAGTAAAAGGACTTCTCTCTTTAGAGGCCTTTTCCATTGTTGCTTAAAGTCTTTATTTGGATGGCAGCATTTACTTCAAGCTTTTCTGTTTCCTTTTAGTTTATTGTGGTGTCCTTGAAGGATGGAATGTTCAGCAATGCAAATGTCCTCTATAAGACCAGGTTTTTGGATGGAGTATCCACTATCACAAGATACAGTCAGTTTCAAAGAAGACCTGTTAGGTCTCCTGACAAAAAATCCAAGAGAACATGTAGGAACTCTGAGACACCACCAGCAAAACGGAGAAACAATGACCCTCAACTTGTGGAATGAGCTCCTTAAGTGTTTTGTCTTACTTTGAAAAGGCTTTTTAAAAAGCTCTTTTAAAATTTCAAACATTAAAATTATAACATTCCTTAGTGTCTTAACTGTACTATTTTGAATAAAGGTTTGAATAAAGCTGTCTGTACTATAAGCTAAGCTGACCACATTTATTCCTCTTGGTGTCCCATAAATAATTCCTATCATCCCTCTGTAAGCATTTACACAGAAACGTATATAAGCAGTAGCTCTGTAAGCTTAACAGGAGGAAATGAAGGCACTGAAGCTGTAGAATGGTAGTCAAATCAGATTGTCCTCAGTGTTTTACAGCATTCAGAAGACCTGTTACAAAGTGTAAACATTACCTTCCTTGTCTGTTGTCAAATTCCAGAGAAAAGTGGCATAGCAATTTCTGACCGACTATAATTGTTATGGAGCAAAGCAATCATCAACAACTAACTCCCAAGTTACTTTAACAGTATTTGCAAATTGCTGTTAAATATTAATCTCATGGCCTCATCTGCCATGTATATATAATATACACAAAGTGTAAGAATGTACATACAATATATACAAAGAATGTGTCTACATAATACATACCCTAACCCTGCCTGGTTGCAAACTGTGGGCTTAAAAAAAAAAATAAAAAGAAAACCAAAAAACCCCAGAACCACCCCCACCAAAAGCTCAAAACCAAACCAAACCAACCAAACAAAAATAAACCCAAAAAACCCACAAACCCCACAAAAGTTCCTTCTAAAACTGCAGAGCTACCATCCATGTCCATGGGGTGAGGGGCAAAGCAGAACTGCAGTTTGGAACACGAGGATGCTAAAAAATACCCCAGGGGAAAAAAAACACCACCAGCCACTTCAAGGAACAGGTCATGCAGCTTTTATTTAATTTTACCTTTTTGGTAAGCAGGAGGATTTTCTTTCAGTCAGACCATTCACATACTTGGACAGTACAGATTGCAGTGAATTTGATGGAGATCTTGCAACATTAGAAAACTTTTCTCAATATACATCCATTTAAGCAACGGCTTGTAAGTCAGAATGAGAGTGCTAGAGTCAAGTCTGCCCACTGCACTCCGGGTATACAAAGCATCGCAGCAGCACAAGAGATGCCCGTGCTGGGCAAAGTACAGTGTGTTTTACATAGTGCAATCACTTTTAGAGGAGAAACTCTAGGAAGGCCACATCTATTTATTTTTTTTTTTAATCCTATCAAGTTTACAAATGCGAGGGGGGTAGAAATCAAACCTCTGACTTAATTAACTTTTGTACAGGTAGGTTTTGTGTATAGGCACATGCTTTAGAGAGGAGCTCTGAATCTGCTCTGTAATCACGAGAAAGACATATTGCTTTGTGATTCAGAAAGTGTCATACCATCTCTAACCTTCCTAACACTCTTGGCCAGAGTTGTTAATCCAGCTGTTTATAGAGTTCCTAGAATACGCTCTTCCCTCTAGTGTAAATCCCCAATAGAGAAATTCAGGTTGCTATTGACAATGATTACAGTTATTCTACGTACAGTCATTAGACCATACCAGGCATTGCCTCTGAATACTCCAGTCCACAGTGAAAACTCAAATTACCAGAGACATGGAGGCTTTTGCTTTTCTGTTACTGTCACTCACCAATATGAAAAAACCCAAGTCAGACAATGAACTGCTACAGCAAAGCATCACTGGTAATCACCTAATACAAAAAAAAGAGAACTCATGACACTACATGTCACGGTAAGCAACTTGCTAAAGATACTGCAAAGTGATTTGCCCAGTAAAATCTTTAAATGTACACTGTGCTCAATAGTTCAAACTACACGTAAACAAAGAGCAGCTCCCTGCAACAAGGTGTAAATCAAAACATTATAGCACCAGCTCCCAGCACCAAGGAGTTGCCCACTGACCAGTTCTAGTGTACAATGTGTAGTGCTCGCTGAGGTTTCTGCTACACGAGAGCCACAGTGGGACAGCTCTACCTGCCCATTTCTTCATGACATTTTCTTACCAGGTGTTCACAAATTACATTCCTCTCCATGAAGAGCAACAATGAGATTGTTACAGTACCAGAAAATACTGACAGGGAAATGGCACCTGAGGGGAAAGTAGGTACTGCATACCTGAATCTGAATAAATGGGCATGGAGGAAATGTGATGTCTGTCATCTCAGCAACCCTCTCCCTAGCAGAGCAGATTTGAAAGAAGCTGCAGACTGTAAGAAAAAAAAAAAAAACCGCCTTCCTATGCTGAAAGCCATGGACGTGATATTGCCCACACTAATGATTTTATTTCACCATCAGCAAAGCATTTATCCCCAAAAAGCTGTACACATACTGGTCAGGTTATGGAGCCGTGCTATCTTTACACTATTAAAAGTCTGTTGCTATAGTGGTCAGGTTTGTCTTTTGTTGGAGGGGGAAAAAAAAAAAAAAAGAGATAGGCAGCATGGCCACATCACCATAGAGCAATTTTACTCCCATGTTACTGCAGATATAATCTTGCTTCTTAAGTGCAAATTAAAAAGTATTTGCTAGAAACCATCATGACTTGGGCTCTGATAAATGACAGATGATTCAGTTTCTTACAAATATTGACAAGTCTAAATTGTTACAGGTTTCCAAAGCAAGAACAAGTTTACCAACAGGAAGGGAATAAAACTAATATTACCACTCTTAAAAAAAATGTGTCATTGCAAACTTCAAACACTCTTCAAAAACATACCTAGAAAAGATTGTTTTCAGGGTTTATTTTAATTTCCTGGAGCTGAGGAGTGTCCATGCAAAACAATTTTGAGAAGAGCAGTGTTCCACCTGGGTACCAACTAGCCCCAACTTTGTCCCACACAGCTCAGTTAAAGTGCTCTCTTGTGCATCCTTTGAGGAAAAAAGTTCTCATTTAAAGTTTGGGAAGCCGAGGTTGCCAGCTGGGGAAGGCATAATCTCGGTCAGTCCATGTTGAGGTCAGAGAAGAGGAAGGAGCAAAGTTAACAGTACTCTGCCTTTCATCATGCACAAACAGGCTGCAAGGGAGGAACAAGCAGATGCAGAGGTGGGTGTCAGATGAAACCCTGTCCCTGGGAAGCCACAGGAGTTTAACACATGCCTCATCAAGGGAAGCATTTCGTTCTCTAAAGATGAACACCAGCACTACTGCAGAGTGCTGAAGATTTACTGTTTATACACCAGGTAACAGATCTCTACATACACAACAAGTGAAAATCAAATACGCTTTTCACTTTCTGCACTGGTGGTTTTTCAACAATTCCTCTGAAGGACAAAGGGGATGTAACATTCTTTTGCCGATTTAAAGGAAAAAAAAAAAGCATCTTGCCCTTGCATTTTTCATGTTGCACACTTACATTCTAGGGCAGACTGTTAGAGGTATTTACTGATAAAACAAGTAACCATCAGCTTAAAAGAGTAAAAATAACATTAACGGGGAAAAGAAATTAAGGCATTTTTTATTTTGGCCAGGAATGATGCATCCTACAGAGTAATCTTCATTTCCCCACTTGGTTTTCAGACCACTGCACTTTTTTGTTTTTGTTTTACATGGCACTTTGAAATTTACTTTTTACAACTTAATCAAGATTTTCAAGTGTTTTCTTCAATACAAACGCCCTCTCTTGTAGCTCGGGTCTGCTATCTGACGCCATTGTAGACAACGAACGAATGAGGTGCTCCCTGCTTTCTGGTGTCAGGCTTTCCCACTGTTGAGCTTCTGTGTAGATAAAGACAGACACTGGACATGAACATCAGAATGCCAAAAAACCCCAAAAGGTCATCTCTTTCCCCAGACAGGCTGGAACAGCGACTGCCTTAACCTTTCCCTGGTAGTCCATACTGCGTTTTCAGGAGAGTACAAATTCAACTGGACACTTGGGTGCATGTGCTGCCTCCTGCACAGGGAGTCCTGCCCACTTGGGCTAGGTTTCATTGTCTAAGCCTGTAACATGTGAATGCAAAGGCCTGAAGAACCAAGCATTTCCCATGTTACAACTCCTTCATGAAAGAGGCATGTAAGAAGACTTGTAGAATAAAGGAAACACAAAATGCATAACAGAAATCTTAAGGAAAAATTTGCTACAGGACAACTTCAGACACATATGACCTTGAGACCTGACAAGACTCATCCTCCAAAGTCAATTCTGCAAGGCTTAGATCGTAAGTAACAGTGAGGAACTAAACTTGACACTGAAAGGGTAATAAAGGAACAAACAGAAGCTCCCTCCTCTCTGGAGACTGAATGTAATGCAGAATCTGACAAGACACTCAGTTCCATGTGCTCCCCCCATGGGACCCTCCTTGCTGAATTTTCCTCATCCAAGGAGTAACCACCAGTACTTTTTTAGACCTTGACATCAGCCCCTGTTACTTCAAGCCCTCCCCAACTCCCAAGTCCCAGCTGCCCCAGAATCACCCAGTGCTGCAAGCAAAAAGTAAGGCCATCTCTCCACGGTTCCAGGCCACACAGCCAGGGGCCATTTTTACCTAGCTGTGGCTCTTCAGGTAGCAAGCAAAAAAGTCTCACCTTGTAGTTTGGTGAGCAGCAGTTGTATCACAGATAAAGCTTCTGTTCTTATGGACGTGTAGCTTTTGTTTTCTAAGGGATTTAAAGAAAACAAACAAGAAAGCCCACAACCACATTGAGAACCAAATGCACACTAACCGTACAAAAAGCAGTCACCAGATCGCTTTCATTAGCACAGTTCACTGAGCTCTCCTTTGTGCTGTCAGTCTGCAGTGCTCCCCAGTTAGGCACATTTGAATGGCAGAAAGTGAACAATCGGAGGTTGACAAGTCAACTAAACCTTGTGCATTGCCTCTGCTACTACCACACAGCTCCTGCTCCTTACGTATGCCAGAAGGGAACAAAACACTGGCACAGCTGCAGTGTGATCACACACAGCTGCGCATAACAGACCGTTCTTCTGGGGAGTTGTACTGGCTATAGACCATACAAATGTTAACAAGTAGCATTAGGTGAGGGTAGATAAACCCTATGACGTCAAGCACAAGCTTGTCACAAGAAGTTATTTGGTCTCTGAGTTGAAATCTTATCAAGGTACTCACCTTAATAATCTTCATTCCATGAGGACTGATATCTAAAAGAAACTTTCTCTGAAGGGGTGTTTGAATTGGTAGCTAGTGCTAAAGTAGGTGCTGCCTTTAGGCACACCAGAAACAAGAGCCACATGCAGAGATGTGACCCAGGACACCATTACAGTCATAGGACAAGTGGGAACACTACCAAAGTACTGAAGAGCCCCATGACTGTCAACATGCCACAGGTAGCACTTGTATCCCCATGGGCATCCAGTTCAGGGAGAGCACAAACTGCCTCAAAGCCTTGGAGCTTCATGCACCGGCTATCTGATAAAATTTGGGGTACCTCTTGGATACTATAATCTTGGATACATAATGCATATGTGTTCAGGAAGCCTGAACTGTGGAGGAGAAAAACGTGGGTTTTTAAATCAGGAATAGCTTGATTACATGGGGTCCACCTTCTGCATGAAGAAAATGACTGCATTTCTGATTTGCAGTTCTGAGAGGTTGCACAGTCTGCTGTCTACCTTTCCCTCCCCTTTCAGAGCCCTCTTGCACCAGAGGAGTGCACTTCTCTGTGCACTGCACTCTGCACAGTACAGTCTCAAACCGTTACTGCAATATCACAGTAATCACAATCCAGTGCAATGGTGGGCAAAATGTTACCTCTGACATCTTATGCTTATTCTGCATTTCCTCTACCAGCCAAACCCCCAGAGGAGGAATGTATTAACAAGCAACTCACCATCAATCATAAACCAAGAGAAAGTCTATTTACCTAAAGAATGGGTGATGGAGGAACAGGTTTCCAATAGTATTTCTGTCAAAGCCACGGGGTCGGAGTGTTCCTCATCAAACAGCATTAGCCTGTCAAATGCAGAAACAGTCAGGCACCCTGCATCACTGAAAAAGAAGTCTGCTCAACTTCTCCAAGAATCCAGTGTCATCCTCAAGTTCATTAAACAGTTTGAAGCAAGAAAGAAAAGACAAATCACTGAAGTGGATTGCAGAAAGAAGAATTACCCTTGAAAGTAGGCATTCATGGCTTGTAGCACTCCAAGCTGCACTTTCCATGTGCTGAGTTTCAGACGGTCACACATTAACTTGCAAAACTCTTGGCGATAGCAACCTACAGGAAAGCAAGAATGTCATTGTGTCACCACAGAAAAAGGCAGAAGTAAACATTTCCTAGTCTGTTTCCCAGGTGCTCCTCTCCAAGTGACATCAAGCTAGTTAATGCATATGACCAGGTCAACATCCTGTAACAAGTGACCCTGAAAATCTTCACCACATCAACGCACTCATGCAAATGCTGGAGGATGAAACAGCTGCATTACACACTCTGCCATGCTAATAAAAACAACATTTTTCCCCTCCCTGCCCCTCCCAGATATTCCCAGTTTCTCCATCTTCTATGGCTGTGATGCAAACATAAATGTGAGCAACAGAACCAGGTTGCTTTTCATCAGCTAGGCCACCTCAGGCATCCTGCAAGTCTGCAAACTCAGAACATTTTTGTGAAGTGAATTAAGGACAAAAGTAATAGAATTTCCCCAAGGATGGGCTAACTCTGCAGGAAAGCTGTTGGGGCAGCTTTCTCACTGAAAATATTGCAAGCTGCAGGCAGCAAGACCCTACATCTTCTCGAAAGCCTCCTCACTTCCCACATGATCTCCAGGTTCCTCCCTCCCTCCCACTTTTTATTTTAAGAGGAAACAGTTTGCTCTGCACATCATTAGCAGACTTACGCTGTGTCTCCGGGCTCCTTGGCCAGGCTTTGCCCAGGGTCTCGAAGGCACAGATCAGGGACTCCATCTGCATCTCCTTCTCCCTCATGTCCTCGTCCTCTTCATCATGCTTTGGGAAACCCACACCCACGCTCTCCAGAGAGTTCTGTGGAGGCCATGGGGGAAGGTATGATCGACAGAAGGATGAAGGCAGGCTGGGCACACACTGCAGAGCAGCTCAGTCTTCCCTGGTGTCTGCACACAGCAGTCCTTGTACCCAGCCTGTACCACACAGATGGGGACAGGCCACCGGGGCCACTGGTGGCTCAGGCGCCATCGGCAGCCTGTGGCAGCACACCACAGGCTCTGTGGCCTGGCATTCAAACATCTGCCTGTGCTACACGAGTCCCACTCGCAGAGCTGCAAAGCTCTGATGACTCTAAACAGAAGCACCCTACACGGTTTCCCAGGAGTCTCTTGCTGCCTGTAAAGCAGCCAGAAATTAACTTTTAATGCTGTATCAGGGCAGTGCTGGACACCACAGGGAGGATTCTGCCTAGAGAACAGTTGGGCTAATTTGGAATTTGGGCAGCACAGGTATAACCCCCCAGGGGTCACCAACAATCTGGTATCAGCCCCACCAAAAACCTAGTGAGTGTGGGGTTTTCCTCACACCAGCAGCCTTCTGGGGAGAAGCCTGGCACATGGCCAGCATCAGCTGGCCTGTCACCACTTGGGTGTTTCAATTTGATAGAGAAAACTAAAGAAGTTGAATTGTCACCTTCTTTATCATGGGAAAGATGATTTCTGTAAGTTCCTGGAATCGGTCTTCCTTTGTTGCCTGCAGCACCTCAGCCGCACAGCGCAGCGCCACCAGCTTATACTTCAGATTCTCTTTAAGACATTCTTTCAGGACAGCCTGGACAGTATCTTTGATGGTGGGCTGACCAGGCACTGACTTCTGCAACTCTGCACTGAAATGCAATGCACACAGGAACTATCAGACCCACGTTACTCTGTTCCCAAAAACTTTTCCCCAGATAGGAATTAATTCCTATGTCCAGTCACTCAATTGCCTACTAGCGGTTTTAACAGAAGTTACACTCTGGTGCTTTTCCTTGCTCTTTGTCTCTTCTGTTTTTCTTTCCTCTTCTCTCACATGCTCCAAGGCACTTGCCCCCTCACTACCCTTCCACCTCTTACTCTTTTTCCCTTTACAGTGTACATCCTTCCCCTTAGTCTCTTCTTTCCTCGTAGCAATTCTGGCCTCTCAACATCATCTTCCTCCCTAAATCAACCACTTACTTCTGCAGGTCTCTCTGAAGCACCACTTGCCCCTCCCAGCTTTCAGCAGTGGCCCATACATTGATATGTAAAGTGGAGAAGGACTTCTCACATGCTGATGGCAGATCAGAATGGCAATCACAAACTTTTCCAGAGTCTCTTAGCACCCTATTAGGCAGTAACACCGTGTAACAACCTCCTTTTTGAGATCTCAGATCCTGAGAGTACCACCTCATTCAAGACACTTACCTGCACGCAGAGACAACAGTGGCAATGGCCTTTAACAGCTCCTCCTGCAATGAGTAAGACACAGAGTCAAATGGCAGTCCTGCCACACAGGGGAAACCTTTGTACTCTGTTGCAAGAGATAGTGGGGAAATATGCCTGTGACACCAATTGAGAGAAGCAATGTCTGTCTGTTTCCTCCTATTCCTGTTGCAGAGGCTGCAAAGGACTAGGCTTCCAATCTGCACTGAACTGGCAGCAGAAAGGGGCCTTGCAGTGCCTCTGAGCACATGCTAGTACCCCTCAAAGTTAGAATACGGTGCAACTGAAGTGGTCTAAATCCTAAAACAATCTCCTTATCTTCCCTGTCATTTGTGTCATCTGCTAAATGCAGGGCAAAAGGCAGACTCTAAGTTCTTACAGGTGCTGCAGAGCAGCATGAACATTGTATTTCCTGACTCAAGGGCCACGTGGTACTGGGCTCACAATGATCCACGAGCTGACAGCTCCCTCTTTACCTTCCCAGTCCAGGTTCTCCCTGGCAGGCCTTGCAGCAGCGCGGAGAGCACCATTCCCAGATGTGGCGGTACAAGGGAGCCTGTCTGCTTGGCAATTGATGCCATGGCAGCTGCTCCCTGGGCTTTCATCTTCCAGGACTGGGACTGCAGAGCCTTCTGGGTGATGGTTATCAACTCCTGCATATACAGTCTGATGCCACCTTGAGTACCTGCACATCAAATGGAGGAAAACCTGTAATTTTGCAACAAATCAAACAAAAATCTGATCTTATTAGGAAAAAAACCCCAAAAACCAAACGCACAAACAACAACCCCCCAACCCCCACCTCCCTAAAAACAAAAACCAAACAACCAGTTACAGATTTCTTGGGGTTTTTGGCCATGAAACACATCATAAAAGCCTACTTCAGGCAAAGGAGTGAAGAATTCCTCCCAGGCTAGTTGAAGATGGATTCACTTTCTAGGGGCTTCCAAAGAAAGTCTTTGGTGTGTATCTAGACATAGAGTTCAGCTCACTCCTTCAGTATAGCAAACACTAGACTTTGTGTTAGCCTGTTTCTAAAGAATAGGATTTTTTTTTTTTCTGCTCAAGAACAGGTCACTAGAAAACCTTTTTGCAGCTCCCAGTGACTGAGGGACCAGATCTGAAATCACATCACAGAAGGAGCCAGTAAAAAAATTCTATCATGCATCTAGATCTTCCTCTATAAACAGAACAGCCCTTTTATAGCATAGATTCATTCATTAAAGTTAAAACCACAGGCATTACCAGAGAGATCTCCAACCAGAGACACAGGCTCTGTAACTTTAGAGTGTGCCTCAGTCCTTAAAGGCTAGCATCAAAATTTCCAAAGATGTCCAGTTATCTGCACCATGATCAAGGCCATATTACAGTGGCATTCAGTGTCTCACAATCTCAAAATACTTCTTCCGACTCTGTCTGCCCATCCTTGTGATCAACACCCTTGTAATTATTTTATATATAGCCAGAGAAGCTAACCTTCATCCAAGAATTTTCAGCAAGGAAGAAAACGGAGAAAAATCTTCCCAAATCTTACTCCCAAAACTCTATTTTCCAAAACAGAATTCCAGAACGCATGGTATTTCTTGCCCCATGTTTCCCCAAAAGCTTTACTAATCTTAACACAACTTACCAGGTACATTTTCCTGCCAAACTTCAGTCCACAGAGCAGAATTCTCTTTCTCTCCTTTCTCTTCTTCAGGAACCTCATGCATTCCAAGAAAAGCCAATGGCAGCACATGCTTGGCATGGTTCTTGAGTACATCTGGGCTATAGCGTCCCATAGCATGCACAGTTAAAGCACAGCCTGCTCTGTAAACTGGCTCTGAAGGAGCAAAACAAGCCACATTATGATTGGGAAGCAGGAGTATCCTTTTAACTGCTTGGTGTGCCTCTTGAGAAGCAGAGTAAGGCACAGTATTGTATACCAACGCATAGGAATTACTCAGCCAAGCATCACAATATAGAAGTGTTTCTTTACTACCTTTTGCTATCGCCAGGAACATTTTCTGCACTGAATACTCCAAAAGCAACGTACCTTCCTTTTCCATGTACCAACTGCTGAGTTTGTGCAGCAGCTTCTCAGTGCTACTGTCCCGGGAAGTCTGTAACAGGGAAGGGACTCAAATCACTCAAACACTTCAAAAAAAAAAAACCATCAGCAAAAGAGCAGGGTAAAACCTAAAACCAACCCCAACTCACCCGGACTAGATGCCCCATAGCAAAGGCAAAGGACTTCTGTACCACGCTGTTGCGATCAGTCAGGCCACTAAGTAGCGCGCTCATAAGTTTGCCTGTTGGAAGAGACTTTGCTTTCTCAAAAGTATCATGTTTTATTGCTATGGCAAGAATTACAATAGCCTGAACTCATGCCATTTTTTCCTCACTGTATATTTGTGAGGTTATAGGTCTGTCTGGTCCTTATGCTTAAACCAGTGCTATTGTTTTGCACACCTTGACTGATAATGTTCCTATACGTGAGCACCCAGCTGATCATGCTTTCAGCTTTATTTCTATTTCGCAGCACAAAGGCGACCTTCTTTCTACTATCAAATCACAATAGATTGTAAAAAGGAGACCCAATGAGGCAAAGTCCCTGTTTATGGTGCTCCCATAGCTTAAGTTGAGGAACAAATGCTTATTGACAGTGAAGTACTAACACAGGGATTGTTAGTCTGCTCCAAGAGAGTTGAGAGATATTTTTGTCTGTTCCTGCTGGGTGCCAGTGAATTTCCTCAACTCCTTCCTCTGCCTCTTCCACCTTGGTGAGGTACGTAACACCCCCAGGACCCACCCCCTCAAACAAAAAAGGTAACTTCAAACAGCTCTCTGAGGAAGACACACATGTAAAGATCATTCATGTGATAAAAATCAAGGGCGGAAATACCACAGTAACAAAAAGCTGTAAAACCTGACACTGGAAACAAACCTTACCTGAATAAGGTGTTAGGTCTTGAGGGCACTGTGTGGTTAATGACACAATCACGCTGGCACAGCCTCCCTGGAAGATTGCAAAGGAAAACAAAGGTAAGATAAAACAGTATTAGCTCCTGGTTATCACTGTTAATATTTGCTGGAGTACTACATGCACTCGTATGACCTGATCTAGACCCACTCAGCCTCTACCCTGATAGGCCAAGGGTTGACACAGTAAAACAGGTTGTACAAAATGAATGACAAGAACTGAATTAGAAAGTGAAAAAAACCCCACGCTCAAGACAGATGGTCCTGGAAGATTTACAGTCAAGAACAACCTTCTGCACTCAAGTGTCACAGCAGCCATGTAGCCCAGGGGAGGTTAGGGCAGCACACCTTCAGAAAAGTGATGTAGTGGGTTGGGACTCAGATGAAAAATTATTCCATTTGGAGATGAAGAAGGGAATACAGAGAATTGTCAATGTAAATACGGTTCTTTTGACTATGTCTTTTAAAGTGACAGCTTGGTCTCATTCATACTGAACTATTAAAACCATAGACATACCTTTGTGCCAAGGCCTACTCCACTTTTGATCAGTTCACACAGACGAGGAACCAGCTCACCCAGGACGGACACATCCAAATACTGTAAGCTCTAGAGAAAGGCAAGGGATGAGAAAGAGGGGAAAAAATGAAAAAACAAAAAAAAAAAGGTAATGGTGGCAGATTTAAGCTGGTGTACTTCCACCTGAGACTGCCTCAGAACTAACGGCTGGTCCTCAGCTGAACTGTGAGTTTGCTGCACTGTGAGAAGCCACCACAAAGTGGCTTCCACCACACAGAGCTTCTCTTGTCCCACTTCTCTGCTGAGCTGACCCGGCTAAAATCATCATTTGCTGGAATTGATGTACTCCTGTACTCCAACCCTTCAGAAAACCTGAAAGTAACAACTAGCAAGAACTCATTTTGGAGAGAGAAAGAGCTGTAGAGGTGTGCTTATCTCAGGACAAACCCCAACATTTCCCCAACTGTCTGAAACCAGAAAGCAGTAACGTATCCAAACTAGACAATGAAATAAAACCAGCCAAGACAGTTTTTAAACAGGTCAAGACAAATAAGTGGTATAAATGACATAAGGGTACAAGAGGGATATTACTGGTATAATTTCTAACCTGCTATACTTAAAAATGCCACCGGGCAAAACAGAAAGCCTCATGTTACCAGCACACTGTCTGCAGAGGGGAGATCCAATCTCCAGCAAATTCAAGGATCGCATACTAAATGAAGGCAACTCTTTCTGAGCTTCAGAAGTCAGATCAGCTGTTACTGCCCCCTCTGGCACCGGTAAGATGAAGGGAATACTCCATATAATCTCTCAGCCAGCCCCAGAATATAGAGAAGGTTGCTCATAAGCCAGGACATCTTCACACTACTCCAGAGAAGACATTACTATCTCTCCCCTCCCCTAGGAAATCCCAATCAATAATCAGAGCACCACAACTGCTTCCTGAGGGCTGGCAGAGGAGAGGTATGTCCTGGAGGAGGGACAGCAGCAGCTGCTGCAGCCTGTGGGGTGGCAGTGAGGCACTTTTACATGGAGCCTTTCATTCCCAACCACTTTGCACACTATTTATAGAAAGGCTTTCAGCTGACACCAAACCTCAGCTCCACATACTGTTTTGTACGGGAGGGCTCACTGTTCTTATTTTTCCATAAAGAGAGCAAATAAAGAATAGGTCCGTTGGCTATGCTTCTCCTAAAACTTGCTCAGCAAACCCTCCCTGCCCATATGCCCCTGGCTGTTTGCAGTGCCTGAGCAGAAAAGAGGGATCTTTTCTTTGGGAAGGGGCAGATTCTTACAGAGGACAGATTGTTCTAGCAGGACAAATCCTCCAGCACAGCATTTGGGCATCAGCAACTCCTCCTCCAGCAGCAGGAAACTACAGTGCCAAACACCAGCAGCTGACTCTGCATTCAGTGATATCTACACTTTCCCTAAATATCTCCACCACCAAAACATCAGCAAGGCCCAGGTAGGGATATCCAAGGCACCACAAGGCAATGGCTGAACAGTATTTGTGCCTTAAGAACAATGACTATCATCAGTTGGAGGCCAAGGTGAGAAGTTGGTTGTGGAATAGTGGGCCAGAGACGAAGACAAATGTTAGCTAGCTAATCCAGAACCAGCTGAGCCCCTATCCAAAGAAGAGCACGTGAAGGATGCCCTCTTCCTCAAAGTAGGAAGGTCTTCAGGCAGAAAAACAATCCATTCAACTCCAAATGGAGCCAAGACTACTCACAACTCATCTGAGGAGCAAGCACTGGTGACAGGATGAGAAGTCAGTACATGAAAAAGGAAGTGGACAGCCACATGGAGATGTGATAATAAAATGAACCCTGCAGGGGTATTCTGTAAATACCCCATTTAAATTCCTACTCTTCTCCTACAACATATTTTACATTGGAATCCTTCTGAAACAAGAACTTACCATGTTAATGGTTTCCATCATGGGAGACGACTTGACAGCACTAAGTCTGGCACTATCCATTGCAGTCTGAAAAAAAAACCAACAAAAAATCCAAAAACCAGTAAAAAAACCCAAACAACCCCAAATGTAAATGCAACATGAAAACAGTGGAAAGGGCAACATCAGCTGTAACTCACTACCTCACACCACTTCAGATGCATACAGACAGAAAGTAATTATGCCTACAGTCCATGAATGTTCCCCTTTCAGAGGAAGACAGATGTTCTAGCCAGAGTACAGGAGCTAAACCATGCAGTTCTGATATCACATGAATGCAATAAAAAACCAACAGATGGAAGGAAGGATGGAGAGAGGGGGAAAAAATCCCACTCTGAACTACTGTTCACTCTCTTCTCATTTGCAAAGTGCTAAGTTTTACCCTTTTCCCTCTCCACAATGAAATAAGCTAAATTTGCTTCTGAATAGTGGGTTTCCACCACTTCCCCAGAAGACCATATTGATAAATTAATATGGTTCTTTGAGAAAGATTAAAGGACACCGTGCTGACAACATCCACCTCCAGCACACTTCGCTATTGTACACCTTCTAATTTAAGTTAAAAGAAGTCCTGAAGTTAATCTCTTGGGAAAAACAGCAGTGACATTTAACAACAGTTTTTACTAAGATTGTTTTTTACTTTCTGAAATGTGTAGTGGTCTAGGGAATAATAATAATAATTAAAAAAAAAAAACCCACAACAGAAAACCACAATCCTTCAAAAAACCTTCCACATTTGTCCAGTCATACTGTAATGATCAATTTTAGTAATTTAATAGCTGTTTCTCTTCGCATCTTTGAACACCTCTCAACTAAATCTGCTATTTTTCTGTTTACTGAATGAAGCTTAAATCTTTGTTATCTCTGTTCTGTTGATACTTTCCCATTATAGCTGCACTTACTTTCTCTTGATCTGTTGCAGAAAAACTCAAATAATTGAGGACTTGAGGCTCCAGCACACTCAAGGATTCCAGCAGGGCTGGGATAAGTTTTGGTGCATGAGGTTTCAGCATAGATCCAGCACTTTTACTGATCTTCACAAGAGTGTTAATGCTGGAAAAAAAATTAAAGGGAAGGTCAAAAGAGAAACAGACTGAACTGGAAAACTGGTCTGCTGTAATCCAGATGCAACAATATAAATCTACCTGCAAACAAAAGTATGTGTATTTTTCTGCTTAAGCAAAGTCATACCCTAGCCCTGAGCTTCCAACTGATGTTATACTTTGATCAGAGATTGTGATACTCTGGCCAAAGTAAACAAAGAGACAGTACTGCAGACAGATGTACAAAAAAAATAACATGTTCTCATGTTTTAAAGAAGTGCTGGGCAAAGTCACCCAGAGACATCCATTGTTTCTGTCCAAGAAAAAATGAGTTTACAATGATCTATTCAAATCCCACTTGTCAACTGCAGACCGACCAAATCTCTCATGCTGCATTTTGACAAAGGGTTTTCATATATTCAGAAGGGATAAAAAAAACCTCAGGAAATATTTACTATCATTTGTTAGGAGTTGTCTTACCTTACTAGTAATTATTTTTGCAAAGACCAGCTAGCTACACTCCAAGTCTGAGCCACTGAGCTACACCCCAGTTTTTCTGTCCTTCAAGCAAATGAAGGAGTAAACAAGGTTACAAATTGATAAGCATATAAAGTCCCTACACATCAAGGGACATTGAACTGTTACAAGACATAAAATGTATTTGAACAGCATGACCAAATGTGGTCTCATCTGGGATGTGAACTGCCAATTCTCACAACCAGTTGTGAAATCAGACCTGGCTGTTTGAAGAACTACCATGGGATTTTTTGTTTGCATGCAGAACAGATATGCCAGTCCCAAGGGACAGCTTTAGCAGAGCACATGGCTTGCAGATCAGTTTGCTGTGAAAAAAAACTTCCTGGTGGGAACTGAATCTGGGCATTTGCGGAGAGGCCAGATACTGAGAGAGGCCAGAGGCAGAGTTCTCAGAGCTGCTATTTAAACTCAGAGGGAAACGACTCAGCAGGAAAGCTCTTTTGGGAAACAACTTGTCACTTCAAACACAAAGAACATTCTGCAATTCAGTTGGGTCTCTTTGGGACAAATCACGACAACTCCCGGCAAACTTATATGATACAAAACTAACCTGAGAGATCGGACTTCAGCAACTGTGCTTACTATGCCTTTGTCCAGGAGGCAAGGAAGCAACACAGCTATCGTCTTCTGACCTGCTGCTCCTTTAGAGGGATCACACATTTTCACACAGACCTGGGGACAGGTGAGAATCAGCGTTGCAAACATGTACAAACCTCCCCCTCAGATACATTAAAGCACTTCCTCCTTCAGTCAGAAGGTGGCAAGAGCAACTAGAGAAACTGCTGACAGCCAAATCCAGGCTGTTACACCTTCATCCTCCTCTCCAAAAAGTACTTAAATCCTAAGATACATCCCTAAAACAGGTTTCAACTACAGTCAGCTTCCAGAAAACGTAATTTAAGAGCCTAACAGGCCTTGACCTGAATCTGGACGAAGAGATGAATCAAATGACTTCTCAGCTGAGGGATAGCCTATCTCAGCCACAGGGATTCAACCATTCCACAGGGCAGAGCAGCAAGTGCCAGATCAGAACAGATTCTGCAATTGCAACATTTTGTGGTAACATTTTTGGACCAGATCCTCACTTGTAGCATTAAAATATTGTGAAGGCTGTGATTTCAAATAATGTGACTTTTTTACAGGACTACCAAACAAAATATTAAGGGATATATGTACTACACCCAATAAATCTTGTCAGTAACAGCACCAGACAGTGAAGAACGTATTCCATTATTCTGTTTCATACCACTGAGGTTCTACCAGGCTTGGTCAACTAGATGAGTCAGCCTAGGTCAACTGCTTAAGCTACAAGAAATCCTACCGCTAAATGAGGAAAAACTGGCAAAGACTAAAAAACCCCAGTTCATTTTATCCTTCCTTTGCTTGTACAGAACTTAACATCACATTATCCAGAAGCAACACGACTTCACCAGCATCAACAAAAGTACAGGGCAGTATGTGGTGATCCTTATCTAGGGCTATTCAGATTTTCACAACTGCATCTTACAGTAGAGGCCTTTTCAAGATAACAGACTATGGTAAACAAGTACTCCTGCAGATATGACAGTGAACAATTACCTGACATCATAACCATACATGTCTGGCTACATGTGCATATGATGAAATAAGAGTTTTACCTTGCTCAAAGTTTTTAGGGCTAGTTCTGCTGCCTTTCGCACAGTCTCCTAAAAGAGAAGTCAACAATCATTGCTGCTATTTTTATTTCTTCTATAGAATGATTAATATTAATTGATAAGTGTAACACTAGTACTGACACACCTATCTTCATGGCCAATACTTAATTTAACATCTGTAAAAGAAATTTTGGCTTTGGTCCATCTGAATATCTGGTACAATTAACACATTAACACAGATCAAATCTGGAAGGACCCCAAGACTCTGACTTCATATATGCAAGTCATACACAAGCAGCCCAAAATAAATGTTTCTATATTCAATAGTTAAGGACATACTTGGGAACTATTTTATATCCAGGAAAAATCCTGAATCATCAAGAATAAGCACAATAGGAACAAACCCCAACATTTCAAATACAGAATTTCCAAGGTGGTATGGAAATTTTAACTGCAAGGAGCTTGAATTTCTTCTGCTTAATACTCAAAACTCCCACTTGCTTCAAGTTGACTTGTCAAGGAATCTCTCTTTAAACATCTCAGAGCTTGATCACTGTACCACTTTTGGTTGGAAGACTCCTGTTCAATTCTCAGTTCCATTACCTTAATGTCATCTTGCACTCTGAACAGGATTTCCCAGATCTCTGGAAGCTTGTCTATAATGTCATCCAAAGGTCTTCCTCTTAGTAAGTCATTTAGTGCCAGACAGCTGCAAACAAGGAATTTTATTTCTTTCACACAGTGTACTTACTTGACACAGGTAAATACATAGCTATGTTTATAAATATAAGTAAATGGTTAAAATAAAAAGGACAACTGTTTCACATTCTTTATTTTCCCCAAATCCTAAATCTACTCTATCAAAAGATCATCTCCTTTAGCAGAGAAAAAAATGTTCAGTCATTCAGGTAAAACCTGAAACCACTGACAGCAAATGAGAAAGGCTGCTGTGGTGAAAATTGCTATTGCAAACATTCCAGTTATAAAACTGTTTTAGATTTCTTCTCTGTAAGTACAGGATAAGAAGAAAACAAAATGGTATAAAGTCTGGAATTGAAATTAAAATGAAAGTTTTCAATAGAGCGTCACCACAAACTATTAAAAACAAAAAGCGGCTTATTAAAAATGGCATCCTGCTGCCAAATATGCAATTGTCATACTGACAATTCTAAGAGAAAGCAATATTTCAGGACCAAGGATAGGCAAGAACTTTTTGACCAGAAAACTCATTCTCCGAATGTTGCTTAGTATCAAGCTACATGCAATAAAAGATTTTAGGCTCAGTTACACAAATAGCTTCAAGATTGTATCACACTTCAAAGGCAGCTACAAAGCTGGCCTCTATCTTGATGAATGGACGTGTGCTCCTTCCCCTCTCAGCTTCTCCAGGCTAATAAGTTCATGGTGAAGAAGAGAAAATAACAGAGTTCAAAGACAAATCTAATACTTTTTCTAGCAATACCTGGATTCCCTGATCCTCCACAGACTGCTTGTTAAGTTACTGATCAAATCCTCGAGAATTTCCTTCATGTACTTATCAACCTATTATTAAAAAAGGGAAAAATCATGAAATAAGCATGGGCTATGCATCCTATAGTCTATAGTCTATAAAAAGAGAGTCCTTTTGTATAATACAACCTACTTTCGGCCACATCAGATAAACTAATTCTTGCCAGAGCTGTGCAAACTTACTCTAACTGTGCTTTAGACATGCCTTTCTCTGCACTGCTTGAGCACTTAACGAGTCTCTCAAAGCCTTTACCAACTGCACTGTTAAAATGCAGCACCAAACACGTATTCCCATGAGAAGCAATTTTGCTTTGATGAGGGATCAGAGTGAATGATTTCACATTAAGAGCAGCTTTCCTAGGAGAAAATATTTGCAAACCCCGTTCCAAGCCTTGCAGAACCTGAGCAAGGGCATCTTATGAAAATCACTTATTCCTGAAACATGTCTGGGAGGAGTTCTCCTCAAACTGATGGAGCAGTCTCCCTCCATGGGCTTCCTCCCACTTACAAGTGGAGGAATTATATTTAGATGCTCTTGTTTAGGAAGGCATCTTAGGTCATAAGGATTCATGAAGAGCTTATCATAAGCAAGATCAAAGCAATATCGAAGTGTGGAAAGACTCCATTTTAAGTAAACCATAAATTTTAATACTTGCACAAACAAGGTCTGCAATATTGTTTCACGTACAAGAGGCAGTGCAAAACCTCTGCGCATTCCCCAGCTCATCCATGGATTTGCACACCTCTTTCTCTGTAGGACAGGACCTTACCCCTTTCTGCACAAGATCCAACTGCCCCAAGAGGATCTCTGACACACTGCTGGCTTGCAGCAAACCTACCTCTCCCCACTGTACTGTTCACTCACCACAGACTTGTCAGTGACCAAGGCATTCCAAATGCTGGTCATTGCCTGTCGAATGCCCAAGTTGGGGTCAAACTGGTAGCGGTAGAGTCGGGGAAGAAGTTGGGGCAAAAATGGAGCCAGCTGCTCTCCAGCCTTGGCAGCTATCACATTGAAACCAAAAGCTGCTCCCTGAAATGATGACAAAGGAGTATTTGTTAAACCACTGCTTACTCACTCATTTACTGCTCCTGGGCACACCACAGTCAGGGGCAAACTTGACTGTGTAGATTTAGACCAAATCAAAAGGACTAGAATGGTACTAGAATTGGCCCATCCTCAGTGCTACAGTACCAGTGATCTCAAGCATACAATCACACTCAGTAGACAACACAGTACTACTTCTCTCTCTTCTTCTTCTCTCCAGTCTCTCCAATCTCTTCTCCTTCTCTCCAATCTTTATTTCAAGACACTGATTGACCTACCTCATTTGCAAAAGTGGTACTGGCTAATTAAAACTATGAAGATTTAAATACATTCTTTCAAAAAAGATTCTTTGTCAGCAAAACTGGTGAAGCTGGGCCACTGCTTCCCTAAAATTCTGCTGCATTTATAAGAATTAGAATAACATAGGAATGGAAAAATTAAAAATAAAACAACTCCACTTTAGCTCTAGAATCTCAAATTTCTGAGGATTATAATTTTGTATCTGTTCATATTTACTTTAAACTCAAGCATTCTTCTATGATCTCTTGTTTCTCCAACTGTCAGTTCCACTGTCAATTCTAATACAGTGGAACTGATGCTTGCCTATGAAATCCCATGAGATTTTGCCAGACAGGCCAAGAAGAAATTACTCAATGCAGGCAGTGCAGTGACTGCCTCTAATGACTTATGTTTCCTGACTTGCAGTGCCAAAAGCTGCCACTCAAAACCCCACACTAGGGATTTCACAGGACAGGATGTGCTGTCTGGGTTAGTTTAGTCAAGCAAGAGCAATAAAGCCACACTCTCCGTTATGACCCCTGCTGCTGTGGAAAGTAGAAGGAAAAGGAAGGCATCACCTGCAAGGTCCTGAACAGTGGGCTCTGCCCAGCTCTTGTGGGGTTTAGAGCACAGGCTTTCAGATACTCCCTTCAACTTCAGTGACTCTGCAAATTCTTCAAATGCCAGAAATCAGCATACACTTGCTGAGTGGATTTTCTGGACTCATCCTGGCCAGTGAAATTCCACAAGGGTCAGGAAACTAACTATGTTCTATGTTCTCATGCTTCTGAAGTCCCAGTGCAAAGACAAGGAAGCCTTGAAAGATGTTGCTGACTTGCCAAACTCTGGATGAAAGCTAGGACTTGTTTTTTGCACTAAGTGGTGTTGCCAGAGACTCAAAACCTTAGGTAGCAAGTACGGAAGAGCACAAAAAGTGCAGTATAGCAGAGGCAGCTACATGAGTCTTCTGCATGCAAGCACACAAAAGGTGCTCTGCCTGCTCCCAGAAACAGAATAAATTCTTCCATGCTTCTGTAAAGCCAGTGTAGAGAGTCCCCATGTTAAAGCTCTGAAGTATACTAAAATCTTCAAATTTATGATGTTTCTTTTTTCAGCAGGAAGTGGATCCCACAGTATTTTGGCTTTGTTTAGGGTCCCAGCAGCTTTAAAATATCAAAACTTCAGAACTTAAGTTAAAAAAGGATACTTTCAACAACAGTGCTTTTTAGCAACCTACTGCTGATTACTTTTTACTCTGCCTCTTTGTGACCAGGGTCACTTTTCTCTGGTATCTGAAAATTCATGCAGTTTTGAAAACATTATCACCATTTGAACACACTAAGACCTGTCTTCTAAGTACATTCAAAAAACAAAAGGAAAGGATCACACCTGATTCAGAGGGGGACTTAGGATTATATGAAGACTCTGATACCAATGTTTTGTAAGGATTTCAAGTAATCCTAATTTTTTTTCTCAGGCTGGTAAATTTGGCTTTGTCCTGACACCAAAGCATCAAGGCCCTCTCCATGCAGTTATCCATAAAACATATAACCAAAGCCAGAGAAATGCAATTGTTGATTCCAGAGTTCACAGTGGAATGGAAGTTGTATGAAAGCAGAGAATTACCTTCCGAGAATTCCACATGGCATGATGGTTGGCCAGGTTCATGAATTTGTACACCAGGTCTGGCTGATTAAGATCACTAGCCAGTGAACAAAGCTCCTTGTAGGTAGAAAGACCTTGACTTTAAAAAGCAGAAGGGAAATCAGTGTCACTATGTTTAGCTACACAAATACAATACCTAATAACTGAGAGAACAAGAAGGAGCAAAAAGCTCAGGAAGCAGATTTATAAGCAAAGGAATACTGTTTCAGCACTGACTATGTGTCTGTATTGAAACTGTCAGTAAACTTACCCATCTGGGGTTTTGCTCAGACCACCCTGAAACACCACAGTTTCTCCAGTCATCTCATGTTTGGCTCTGATAGAAAAGAGGTCCAGTATTAGCTTTACCAAACTCTACCCTTGAACAGACTGCACACTACAGAACAAGTAATTTATTTTCCTTTATTAACTCAGTAACTTAACATTCTTTCGGTTCCAATCCCACAAAAGAACATACAGTTGTGCAAAGCCATACACATTGCAAGGTATCTCATTAACTTGTGTCATCTGTAATGTTAAGGAGAGCTGCAGCAAGTGAGAGTTTTGCTGTGCAGTCAGAAGGTAAAAAGTCAAAACACTGAATGTTGGATTTTTATTTCTGCTCAGACAGCCATATAATGGACTGCATATCTTTATTTCAAAATATAAAAATACCATTCCCATTCATCTGGTTTCTTCCTGTTTACCACCAATGAATCTCTACGCTACCGGCCTAGTTTTTTCATAGTGGCCAAACCCACACCAAGTTAAGAGAGGAGTAGGCTGTTAAAGAGCATTTCCAGCACTGACCAACACACAGAACTCATGGCTAGTGATTAAGACCAGCATTTTCCCCACTAAAGCTAACAAGTGACCATTAACAACACTTTCTCAGCAATAGGTGCATTCCAGGCACAAGCAAGTCCCCCTTCCGCAACATTCACGATGTGCAGAGTTGCTGCAAGTAGTCATTGTTCTCTGCAGTTACACAATGCAGCAAGTAGGAAATCTAATCAAACCCCAACTGATTTGAACTGCTTGAATCAGGACTGAAACATTATTTTGAAGCTTTGTGGAAAGGAACAAAACCAGAACAACTTCAGTCACAAAAAAATCTAAGCTGAATTAAGAAATGTCCCAATTTGACTCTCTGGGAATGGATATTGGTTTGCCCTTGGCAACAAAACATCTCTTTCCACAAAAAAGAAACACTTTTGTTCCCATAAAACACATAGCTCAGAGTACTCTCACACAGTGTTCTGAGTTCACTGTACCTTTTCCCAGTCATAAGGGTATCAACAAGAGTAGTGACCAGCTCTTGCTGATCCTGTTCACTTCCTAGTTCATATATCAGCCCAAGACCTTTTGAAGCAACATCTTGACTAAGCTCTGCAAGAGATTTTACAAAGTAAAATTAAAGATAAGCATGTAATTAAGCAGTACACAAATTTAAAAAAACAAGGTTCAACCAAAATCAATACATAGCAAACGTGGCTCTGTACCATGGTTCACAGTTCTCCATTTTAGAGCAGATCTAGTCTGTCAAGACACAAACTTTGCATTCTGAAGTAGCAATTTGTTCTGAAGGCATAAACCCCATGAAGTTAGGTGACACCTTCATGTAAATACTGTTACTGCAGGTTTTGACATAGCAAGGAGAGTTCCAAAAGCCGGAGATATTCTGACACGCTGCTGGCACTCTAAGTCCAGCAACATTAATGGTAATACTCTCTTCCACTTTGGTGAGGTTTGCACAGATTGCTGGATGCTACCCTTTCCACTAGTTGCCATCACAGGTAGCAAAATGTGCTAGTTTGAAGAGGTCTCAGAGTTCCTGTCCATGCAGAACTCCATGATACACACCCTGTTGCCCAAAGCAGAGCAGAAGTAGCACCACTGAACAATTTCTGCTATTATAATCTGGAGGGGCAAATGCAGAGAAATATTTGTGCTTGTTTACCAAAACACACAAAAATGTTGTGTGTCTTATCTCTGCATGTGGTGCCTAGAAAAGAAATCATTCCTATTAACATCAGAAATGGGACTTTTCTACCTACAGTCATCTTTCAGTGCTGACTGACAGAGAGAGTGTAGTTGACTTTTTGCCTGTTCAAAGATTCCCCCCATTCTCTTAAAAGCCCATCAAAAGACACAACTCTTAAGATGTGATAGTACTTACCATCACTATCTGACAGAATTGAAACAAATGCACTTTGAATATCCTTGAGATGAGACTGTAAGAAAAGAAAAGGGTCATTATTTTGGATCCTTTGTCTGGTCTCCAGGCAAGTTCCTAACAGATAAAAAGAGGCTACTCTATCAATGGAGCTGTTTATTTGACCTACGCCTACGACAAGAACTGCCCTTCTTTCCTGATTAGTGAGTAACAGCCTGACTGACACTCACAAAAGGTAACAGCTAATGGTAGAGCACCTTTTTATAGCTATCATGCCATTAGGAAGCCATATTTTATTTGTCTTGCCTAATACCTGGCAGCAGTGCATCATAAATCTGCCTTGCAGCCAGATGGTGCCCTCTTCACCTTAAAACTAGTGAGTTTTGCTACCCCTCACAAGGTGCACTGTTTAGGTAAGTGTAATATGCACAAGGTTTTACATGTAACAGCTTACATTTGCAAAGCACCTATTGCCCTAAAGCTCTTTATCATTACCTGGAAAGCACACAATGGTTACATGGTCCCATCAGCCTCTAGTACCTCTATGTGAAGAGAGGACATTTTGGTTGGGAATGCGTTATTAAGTCCCTGTGTAGGACCCCTCACACTCTCTCATTACAGACGGGTACCTTAAATATGAGGCTTTCATCAAGGTGTACCAAAAATACACTGTACATGAAGCACATCGTAACTGCGCCTAGGTACCAAAGTTGTGATAAACTCTGTGAAACAAATTAGTCCAGTTCTCCCCCTTCTTCCACTCCTAGACCTCCTTTTATGTTTTCCAAATATGAAGCCTAGAAACTATACAGACACCAACCTCTTCTTCCCAAGGGAAGATGTACTGCTACTTCATCTTACAACGGCAATCTATGCTGAGCTTACTCTGACTTGAGTGCAAGTCAGATGTTTACAAAGGTGACAAACACCTTGTTCATCTGCCAGTTAGTCTGTTCCTCCATTCACAGAAGATAACCCATGACTCAGAAAGACCTCAATAAGGAGGGCACCAGCACTGGGGGAAAAGAGGCAGTGAAGGGGAAGAAAGGGACAGAAATGAGGCAAGAAGCAAAAATAGGGACAAGGAGCCAGTGTTAGGAAAAGGTATATTTCTTACCTTAATTGCTTTGTGTGTGCTCAGCTTCTTCACCATTGACAGAAGCCAGATGCAAGCTGCCTGTCTAGTGTGCGGGTTAGGGCTGATGATGTGCTTGTTCAAAATAAGGTCTAGGACCCAGGGAACCACATCATTCACTTTCAAATCTATATGAAAGAGAGAAAGGTGGAGGGGAGAGGGGAGCTTTGAGAATCATCCATACCCATTTTTAATGTCAAAATAATGTGCAGCAGCAATGAAAAACCTATTAAGTCCATGAGTACTCAGGTGACACCTCAATCTCTGCTTATTTAGGAAAAGCCTTCACTGGAGTCAGTGGAAAGTATTTCTCCTACTAGAAACACTGTGTCCTCCTAACCCTTCATGAATGTGTTCCAGAGCCTGTGGTCAAGAAGAGCTACCACTTATATTGCCTAAGACTCAGGGTGCTACTTTTTTTTTTTTGTAAGGACTCAAAATTTCTGGAGCAATGGCAGGGTTCGGTATCTACTCCATGCTGTACATGCTCAGCTTTGTGTACACTAGAGATCTAAGACCACTCTCACAACATTAAAACACGTGTTTGCAGGTCTGAGGCTGATATTTACACCTGCCTGGTTTGAAGCTAGCATTTTCTCATGCTTGTATTCCAATAGTACAGAACCTTAGTTTTTACACAGAATTTCCGCATTTACTGCATGGAAATGTCACTTAATGATATCACTGGAAGGTGTTGGAAAAACACTTGCAGAAGTGAAGTTATGGAGCCCAGTGTTAGTCCAGATGTTTCCCAAACCAGCCCCTGCATTAGGAAGGCCTACCTGAAGGAGGGATATATTCCTCCTCTGTGACTGTCCATGCATCACGTGCAGCCACTGAGCTGGTTCCTACTGCAGCACTGGTAATGGCTTCACCAACTGTGAACTGCAGTTCTACTTGTTTGGCCTGAAAAACATTGAGGACAGTACATTGAGGGCATTGAGGACAGTACTAACTAAACACACACCAAAATTTTGGTAATTAATATACAAACACACAGTCCCTGCCCCAATCCCAATTTTCAGCACTAATTTGCAATAAGATCACTATTTTGGTGAGCTTCTGACCCACTGAAATTGATGGAAAAAGAGGTCAAACTCTCCAAAATGAATGGTAAAAGCTAAAATTTTCACACTTTTTTTAATCCATACCTCCTATAAAGTATTGAGTAGTCTCTGCAAAAGTTCAACTTAGTGAAAAGAAAGAACTGGATAGACAGGATGAAAACAAAACAGTTAGAATGAGACTGCCAGTGATTAATGAAAATTACTGTGCCTTTGTTATAGTAGTAAGAGTCTCCTGTAATTCCATCCAGAAGCTGATCTCTTAAAAGATGCAGAAAACTCTTTTCATTTTAGAAGAATTCAGACAGTACTTTGTTTTGTTTCACTGTCCTTACACTATCCTCCAAGCCTTCAAGAACAGGATATGCAGAACTTTGCCACTTTCCTGTAATTATTTATGATGAACCTTGACTCGTAAGAACTCATTTCCATGCCTGCTGAGTACCTTCTAGATTGCTTTCCTTACTCTCTGGAAGCACAACATGTTCAGGCACTTGGAGAAGTAAGCCTTTAGCTTCCTGTCATCTAAGATAAATTGGATTTTTACAGTACACCCTTTATAAAGGAAGTTGTAATGACCCCCTGCAGTTACAGGAGAAAAACACAGCACTCAAACATCATTTTATGTTTATGTACACAGTGCTCCTAGTATTCTAAGTATAGTGATAGGACAGTTGATTAATGTCTCAAAACTGAAAGAGTAGGTTTAGATTGGATATTAGGAAGAAATTCTTTACTGTGAGGATGGTGAGGCCCTGGCACAGGTTGCCCAGAGAATCTGTGGCTACTCCATCCCCGGAAGTGTTCAAGGCCAGGTTGGATGGGGCATTGAGCAACCTGGTCTAGTGAGAGGTGTCCCTGCCTATGGCAAGTGGGTTTGAACTAGATGATCTCTAAGGTCCCTTCCAACTCAAACCATTCTGTGATTCTTGCTTGTTTGATCACATCAGATTGGAGGACTCAGCAAAATATGCTTGACTATACTCTACAGCTGCTTCTACAACGCAGAATCCTATGTCAGTATGAGCAGGGAAGAAAGGTAAAACAAGCTGTAAGTGAAGAACACTAAAAAAACTCCTTGATTATTTAATTTTGCTCTTTGGCATATTGTAATATGTATAACAGCTCTGACGTACTGTGCACTACAACAATGTATTAAGATGGAGAACAGGTACATATACTCCTATAAACAAAGCTTCTAATTCAAGTGAGTAGTATTAGCTGATGTAGTTCAGACAAAAGAGGTGTACTTACATTACCTACTTTTAGGGTACTTTCAAAGGCCAAAATACAGACCTATGGCTTCATTACTATCAGATCTTAAGATTTTACATATGTGAAAAAAAATCCATAATCCTCTTGAAGGGGAATGTGCATTTTTCTCAGACTGTGGCAGAGACCTTGAACGCCAAGTTTTTAGTCTGTGTGTAAAACACTGTGGCATAAAACATTTTAGCAGCCCAAAGTCTGCTCTCTATTTCAAGGCAGAATTAAAAAATCCAGAGGCACTATTACAAAAAGACAACTTCCCTTGTAAATCTGGCTCTAGAGTATATAAAAAGCATCCAAATAGAAATACTGTAGTATAAAGGATAATACATCGATAGTGTCTCACCTCCACAGAATCCATTAAACCCTGCAACAGGAGCTTCTGGTGAGGAAAATCTTCATCTCCCACCGGGAAGTAACCTAATGTTTGTATTGCTCGTTCCTTCATCTTAAATACAAACAAAAACACCCAACACCATTACATAACCCTCCTGTAAATCCAGGAGATACATTTTAAACCCACCGTTTTTCACCCTTACTGAAGTTCCGCTTAAGGTACCAGAAGTCACATGTGCTAGTGGCTTATTAGATCAATCAGTACACCTCTCTTCCAAAACACAGGCCTCTGAGGATTATTTACAAGAAGGAACTCCCATTTTTCTTGAATTAAAACTATGAGGATTCATATTTTCATGCCTTAAGCCCTTACTTACGACTACAGAAAGCACAAGTGATCAACTGCTAGACAATATTGCAAGAACCTTTAGCCTAACTTTGACTCACTAAAGCCAACAACAAACCTAATTCCCTTAAATAAGGTTGAGTTTGGCAGGGAACACATACACCTGGGGATGAAACATTCAAAAACATTCAAAAATGGATCATAACACTACGAAAAAATCTTGCCTTATTTGTTTCCTTGCTAGAAGGGATCCGGGCCAATAAACTTTCAACAAGTTGTAGCTTTGTAAATCCTGTTCCTTCATTGGGAATTGGCAGGGGGCCATTCCTGCCAATCTCCCCAAGAGCCGTACAAGCAGCCACTACAAGGAAGGGAGAGGTGCTGTCCAGAAAAGAACCTACAGGAAAAAGCAAAACAGAACAACTCAAATTTATACTATTATTTAGCAGCAGGCAGGCACTTGTATTGTACCCATGCAAGAAGCAAAGCATTTATCTCCCCTAGAGCTGGTAGGAAGTGTTATGCTAGAACAAAATCAAAGTGAAAGGAGATATTGAGAGGAATTGAAGCAGTGGCACTGCTCCTAACTGTGCTTTGTTGGTCTCTGAGTTAGAGTCCACCTAGGTTTTGTTGAAAAGGCTTATGTCCATACAACCAGATTACATTCTTACATGCTGTAAATTCTATCACAAAAATTGAACTCAAGATTACACTATCTATGGGCTGAGTATCTCAGAAAATATCAGAAAAATCAGAAAAATTCTCAGCCTTGAATAGATTGAAAAAACAACTGTTACATGCAGCAAAGTCTTAGGCAAGAAGTTACCTATTGTCTCTGTTGTTGACTTTATAAGTTGTTCTTGTTCCGGCATGACTGCAGTGTTTGGTTGTTCTATGTCATGCAGCTCCATTGTTCTGATTTTCCCTTTGGCCAAGTACCTTCCTACTGTAAATCCCAAAGCCAACAAGGATCCATGTTGGACCTCCGGGCACTACGACAACACCAACAGTGCAAAAAATCTCATTTTCAAAGTAAGTAACACTTTGCACAAAGCGCTGATTTAAAAACACATATGGACAAGCCAGATCAGAGGACACTCTGAAGAATGCAGAGCTCTAACACATAAGGCAACAACAGACAGTTTGATGTTGCTAGTACTCTCTTATGAGTGGAGTCCTTTAAGACAAAATAACAAAACTTATAAGAGGTTTAGGAGGACAGATTAAGAATTTATCACCAGCATTCACATTCCTAAAACTACCCTTTTGTAGTCAGGTCAAAAAAAAAAAAAAAAAAAAAACCATCGATCTCATCTGACTTCAAAGTACAGAATTACAAAGGTAAACTAAGATAATACTACATTGTCTCTACTTAAAAATTGGACGTACTCAGACTAAGGGGACAAAATGTACTCTGGCAAAAAGCAGAAAAGGGGAATTGCTCTAGATTTGCATTGCTAAGAATGAGAACACAGCTGGCCTTTACTGAAGACAATGCCTCTAACACAGTTTGGTAGGCCACAAATGGTGAAAATTAACTGTTACAATTTAATGTCAAGAAAGTCACTTTCTCCAATGCTGATTCAGTGCTGAGACTATCTAATGATAATGCTCATTTCTACAGGTGAATTCTATTGAAAGGATTTTGTGCAGAAACAAGGCTGGGAGACAAGTGCTACCTTAACTGGGGGGGAAAAAGAGGGATGGGAGCAGGGGCTTAAACTTCAATTAGTTCACACCTCTGTTTTGTATCACAACCCCACAAAAAGTTGCACCAATGCAACTGTGTTGCCAGAATGGGATCTTCAACCTTGTTTGGCCACCAGGGACTGTTCCTTGATGTGGTCTCACTACAGCAAAGCCAGCAGAAGATGGGTCTACACTTCAGCTATCCAATCACACTGAATTACCACCACCATTAGCTGTACTGATTCAACTGGTTTTGTATATTCGCAGCAAATAAGAGCTCTAACTGACTCAGATTCAAAAAGGCATGGGAACACCCTGCTATTTTTTTTCCTTTCACAGTTCACAACACTGTTCTATGAAACTTCAACCACAGTTTCCTGGGTGACCAGCGCAAAAAGCAGTCATGGGGGACTGGGACTTATCTGTGCTGGCTTTGTAACTGCAGGAGCTACACCCTACATTAAACTGAGCAATGGCATGGCTTTGGTTCACAGGTATAGCTTTCAGAGATTCAAAATAAATCATGTTTGTTAACTACAACATAAAGTGATAAGCACTTCTTGTCAGCATTTGAGTCTGTCACCTGCAGTGTAAAATGGTGGCCCATTAAGTCCTTCAGAGAGACTGATACAAAAACATTTTGGAGAAATATAACCTGGAAATGGTACTCCTTTCCTTCCCTTTCATGATTCAAGACACCAGCACAGAAACCTGTCCAACTGGTTTACAAAACTTCTTTTCCATGGTTGTAGTGTCAAAATGGAGAGATAAGGATAATAGAAGGGGGAAGGAGCTGCTGGAGGAAGGAAGGCAGGTAAACCCACCATGTAGAGATACAGCTGTGGAGGGCTGCTGAGCAGTCCATGTGGAGTGGGAGGAAAGAAGCCACAACCCTCACCCAGCACAACACCCTGAGGTGATGAGGACCCAGGAAGCGGCTATGGCTCAGGAGGGGAGGAGTTAAATATTTAACAAGTTAAACATTTTCTAGGTTCTGTGGGTACCTATAGATGCTCAAGAATAAGGAATTGGTAAACTGTTTGAAGAAGGTACTGTGATCCATTACCACTCAACGGGATGTGGCTATTTAGCTGACTAAAAATGGTAAAACGTATGACGGCACTTTGCCTGGGACGTGCCTCCAGGAAACCCTCCTACTGATCTTAACAACAGCTTCAGGGATTAACTTATTTAAAGACCTGTTCCACTCACCTACAACAAAAATCCCTTTTCACCATCCAGCTGGAAGCCAGCTACTTAATTTTACACCCAGATTAAGGTTAATACATCCTGGACACACTGTGAGATTCAAATATCCTATCAGTTACATGACATGAATAAAAACAAGCAGACAAAGGAAGGTAGTTACATGGTTGTCTTTCGTCATCTTGATCAGCTGCTCCAAGGCTGCCCTAAGCTCATCTCCAGACATGGTAGACAGCACTACAGAATAAAACAGGGCTGCAAGTTCGCGCATTTCTTCTTTGTTAGTGTTCATCAGGCTCTGTAGGAGTTTAAAAAAACAAAACCAAAGCATGAAATATGGAAGTAGCTTCTTATACAGTCTGTTCATAGAAAGATTCAATATATAGAGACAACTGTCGTGCAGCTACGTAAGTACATCTTAACTCAGAAACCACTCTTTAAACCAACAGCATTATCAATTCGTAAGAAACAAAGCCCTCAATTCAGCAAAGTATTCATTACACACTCAGCTTTTTGGAGAAAGATGGCACTAGCCACAAGAGGGCCACCCATCAGTTCTGTGTCAAAATATGTCGATCGAATTCCTGGTCAAATTTTGTCCTCAGCTTAGAGCTCTCACGTTTTGCATCCATATAAGCTAAAAAACCCCACACCTGAAACCCACTATTTCCCCAAAGCTACCAGAGGCTTCCAAACCCTTTTTATTAATCAAAGGGGGGAAAAAGGCCCAAGAGTGTTAAATCATTTAAATCCAACTGCAGCAAAAAAAAAAAAAGAAAATGTCCAGGAAGTCACAGTTATCAATGCAAAATTATCCACTTTGGAGCGGAGATCTTGTATTATCTAAGTAAATTGTTAAAAAGTTGACTTTCGGAAGCCTTGGGTCATTTGTTACGATAATCTTATCTCTGCCAGTAATGCAATGCATAATGCAACAGACTCCCATGAAAAATTCATACCCAAATCTTTGAATGGCTTGGGCCACCACAAAGGAAGCAAAATTAGCCAAGCAAGCAAAGAAGAAATGACCTCTGTCAGGCTCATGAAATGTAACACTAACTTCATCTCCAAGCTTGCATGAGATCACACAGTTGACTTCTAATAAACTCCTGAACCTGTTCCTTTCCCTTGGTAAGACAAAAAACACACAAAGGATGATTTACAACAGTATTTCTGAAACTAGGTATTATCAGTAACCACTCCTAGAAGCTTAATTTTGCAAATGGACACCAGGCCAAAGAAAAAAGAAGGCTTTTCTAAAAATGATGAAGAATACTGAAAAGGAGAATGTTTTTAAGTACTCTCCTCTGCAGTTCATACCTGCATGTAAATGAGGCGTGATAAACCACATACAGTGAGTGCAATGCAGCACAGATATCATCACAAAAAAAACTATTTGAACACATTCTATTTTTTCAACCTTTAAGTATTTGTTTCTGCCAGATTCCCCCAGTGAAAGGAAAGGTAACCTGTAAAAGCTTCAAAAACCCTGGATGCTTGAAGCAAATTCATGAAAAAGCACAAAGTTGTCTGCAAAAAGAATCTAGGGAAAGCAGAATTCTCTTTGCCTTATTCCCAAGCAGGCTCCAGTTTATGGTTTTTTTTTAATTTGTTTTGCTTGAGGCTAATAAATAAAAAAAGTCCAAAGAAAGGCCTCTAAAACACTTAGTGATCTAAATAATCTCATCTTCTGAGAAGCCACTCACATCTTTCCACCAAAGCATTTCCATTGTTAAACAATTTCTTCAAAAATGTGCAGATTTTGTTTTCAGTTTTCTTTTGTCAAGAAAAAACTGGCTGACAATACCAACAGGACTGATAACATAGATTACCCAGATGTAGGTCAACAAACAAGGTCAATTAACAAAATCAGTAACACCAAAGAACTAAAAAATAATTTCCCCCCTCCTGGTACACATAACATCTCAGGTGGTGTTGCCTGTAAGTATAAATACCAGACTTCAAATTAAGTGCATACTTGAAAATAATACTCTGTTTCACTATGAGATATATGCCAGATTTTGCTAATGCCAAATCCCATCCAACCAAAACAAAAGAAAAAAAAGGGGTTTCAGTATACCTTTATCCAATCCATTTTGTCTACAAATCTGGTGGCTAGTTTTTCTGGATACACTGAAACAACTTCTAGAAGACAATACATGACTGGCAAACCTAAACAGTAATTAAAGAATCATGTCATTAAACAACTCCAGTATTTACACCAATCTAACAATCAGTGATAAAATGAGGTTAAGTATCAGGCATTTCAAAGCATTCATCTGCAATTCACTAGGGATAACAAACAATACAGAATAATAGGGTACAGTATTTCTCAGAAATATTAGGGAAGCTATTAAAAGTAAATGCTCTGGTAGCAATTTGTTCTAAACTCATTCAAGTGTTTTAGACTACACTTATGGCAGACAGGCTATTATCAGAGTGAGGAAGACAAAGCATTCACTGGTAAGGAAGCTGTAACAGAAAATGGTTTCACAATTTTACATTATTATGTCAAATGATGCTGCAATTTTACCTCACTGTCTTCTCCCACCTATATAACAGCATAGAAAAACCAAGCTTAAAGAGTATATAGTCCACGTTGCAACTCTGTGACAGTTGTAGCCAAGTTCAAAGCACTATGCAACTCATTTCTAGTAAGAGAAGACATTTTTTTCTTCAGGATGCTGCTGCACACAGCTTCTTACCGCCAACACCAGCTAAGAGCTGCTGAAGAAGGCCAATATATATATGTACAGGGTTGGTTTCTGCACTTTTTGAAGAGGATGAGGAGGAAGAGAAAGATATGTGGTTGCCAGACATGAGGTTTCTTATGTAACGTCCAATGGCTGGAGCATGATCTTGCATATCTGCCAAGCTCTGTGAGGTTGGCACCACACCAGCACTGTGAGCAAGACACATCCGCAGATACAGCACTATCTAAGTAGAGAAGATAAAAACACAGGATACCGAGTGCATGAGCACTTGAAAAACTGGGGAGGAGAAAAAAAGAGCAGGGAATATGCTATTTTTAATGTAACCAAAACTAGATCGTTTCTTCTTTAACCAAATCTAGACAGAAGAGTCCGTATAGATGCAAGAACAAATATAAAGTGTAACAAATCTCAGGACCACTTTCTGCGATACACCTCTGTAAGCAGACATCCCTACAGTGCCTGCATCAATCTCTACAGATTAAATTATATGCAGACTTTTGGTTTATCATCAGCTGATGCAACCTCCTTGCAAGCAGTTCAGCCTGTACCCTACAGCAATTTGCAAATGCAAGACAACACATCGGTAATACAGATCTTGCTTCCCATCTGACTTTGTGTCTACAGGTCTCTGAAGCCTGGGAATCTGTTATGAAAAGAACAGCCTCAAGGAGCATAATAGGAGTTTTGCACAGAACTTCCAGTTTCTCTCTCTGACAAGCTCCTACATTAGGTATGCTGCAGAAAGCAGTGGAGCAACCCTCTCAGGAACATTCCTCCCAATCCCCCGTTAAAATCCTGTTCAGACTGCCATTTAAGGACTAAGGATGGAGAGTTAATCCCAATATCTGTTTAAAAGAATTTTAAAATGTAGGTGACTTATTGTAGCTGTCAGCTTCTTGCAGTATCATCTAAATGAATAACTGTACACATATCTAAGGAAGTAAATTTAGACAATTACCTCTCCAAATGTGGCAGGATTAAAAGGCAATGCTGCAGTTCCAGTCATATATTTAGCAGGCGTTTTCATTCGGTGAGAGGCCTAAACAACAGAGCAAATTAAGAGTGGAACATTCAGACCCCTAACGGCAGAGATGTTGGAAAGGTCAATGAAATTTTGTTGTTTTGACTGTGTTAATCCTTCACTTAGCAACTGAAAATGCACAACAGCTCTGTAACAAGAAGGGCACAGTGCACTTGGAAATGGTACGGTTCAGGTCGATCTACCTTACTATCAACCTAGAAAGTGGAAACTCTGAATTGATGAGAGGGAATGGAAGGGAAAGCTGAAAGAGTAAAATGGTCTTTCTTCCCTTCAGGGAAAAAAAGAAGTGCTTTAGAATTCAAAACCAAAATACCTCAAACTTTCAAACTCTGAGGTGCCCCACTGACAGGCAGTCAGGAAGCTTTGAGATGGCAGCTCTGCCTGGAGAGGCTGCAGCCAGACTTCCCCAGTAGTGTGAGGTGGGTGCCCTGTGTTGCACCAGCCAAACCCAGGGAGTTTCTCAGACCCTGCAGGTGGAAGGCTGCTGCAGCAAGTGCGTAACTTCTTTCCATGGAAGTGTTAGCTATGACAAGTAGGAATATTCCATAAGAAAAAGATCTGAACAAGAGGCTTCTAGTGAAACCCACTGCAAATGTTGCAGAAAAGCATGTATATATTAAATAGGCAGCATGCACATCAGTGCCAGGCTCGATTCAGCTAGGCAGCCTTGCACCTGAATGAACATACAAGACAGCTGCAGATGTCAACAGACTCTCACTTCTCTTAACATGCTGAGATATTTTGCTGGATGGTAATTTCAGTGACACCCAGAATCATTAAAGAAAACCTGAATTAGTGAACAGAAGGTGATTCCCTTGAAGAATAGGTTCCCATTCACACCCAGCAGATTGGGTCCCACTCTTTCACAAATACTGTCTTGAAGGGGGAGAGAAGGATCATGCTAATTCATGCAGGAAAGCCATTTTGCAACTCAGCTGGCTGTGCCAAGCAATGCATACAGACATCTCAAACATCTCTTAACACTCACAGATTATTGATGATGTGTGAAAGTTCATATTTAGAGATAACTAACCAAATTAATGCACCTCTGGGATTTTGAAATTCACCTTCAGGAATATAAGGGAGATCTGAAAAGTGCTCAAAAATTCTTTTTTAAGTTTCCTCATGAGTGAGGGTATCTTGCTTTTCTCAGCAGTGATTAAACTACACTGATCCATAATTATTTAGCGATATTACAGGTGTTAAGAAAAATTTTAAAATTACCTACAAAGGTACACACACTAAAATTCAATCCTGGTTTCTTAACATTTAAATACATATTTAAATAACAAGCATTCTAGACAAAAAAGAAGTTCTTGTGAAACTTCAAATACTTCATATAGTAGCAGAGTACACCAACGGAGTACGCCACCATTAGAGAATACAACATTTCACAAGAAATCTGTCAGGTTTAAGGGTTCTGCTACTGCAGATCTCTTACAAAATCAGACATGCTCCAACATTACAAACTTCTGAAATTTCTTTAAAAAGTAGATGATAACAGGAAGAAAAATATTGCCAGTGACTCTCCACATATTTAGAGTTTATAAGCCTACTACGGACACTACAAGGAAGTGTGTAACACAGAGTACATTTTAACACTTCTCGCTCTCAGTGCAAACAGTGAGGGTAAACTGAGTGGCACAGTTTTTGGCATATCATTCCACTAAACTCATGAAAGGCTAGTTATGTGGCCATTATGCCCGTAAATCGCAGTGAAGATGAAAAATTAAGCCTTTAGGTCAACAAATCGGACTTTTTCACTTATTCCAGTATCTCCTTTATAGCACATAATCTTTTTTCTGTTTTATGCACATTATTTTTCACTGGGTCAAAAAGAGAGTGGTCCTCTTGTGCCTTCACAACACATTCGTGAGCAAGCCCTACTTGAGAAAAATGCTGGATTATCAGCCTTGAATACTAGATTGCCCATTCCACACATCATTTGCACAAATTGAAACAAAGCAAAATACCCACTTTGTTACAAGGATCTGCCTCATTACTTAACACTTGGATCTCTTGCAATTATTCCCAGCAGAAAGTAATGAGTGTTAATGTCGGCAATGCAATACTATGTGTGGTCCTCTCTGTGATTTTCACTAAGTTTATTCCTTGGGGATGGTGAGGGAGACAGACACAGGGAAGGGAAGACCACATGCCTGAGCACCAGGTACGTATTTGTCATTTATTGAGACAGAAGCATCATACCTTCTCTTGAATGTAAAGGACCATTTCAGGGAAGGAAGGCAGCTGCTTCCCAGAACTCTCCTTCTCATTTTTTCCAGAAAATGTTCTCAGTACCCGCTGGGCTTCTCCATGTACCTCCTCCCGTCTTTCAGAAGAAAAGATAAAACCCAGACATTATTCGCATGGAACAAATGGCCTATAATGATCAGTAAGGTATGATGGGAAGCTGGGGGAGAGAGAACAGTTTTTAAATGAGATGTGAGGGGTTTTTTTGAAAGGAAAGGAGAAAAAATCTTGCATTAGAACTTTTAATGATTTGTTTACTTTAGAGAGGGGAAAGAAAAAAAGGATAGTAATGAGTGCCCTCTGCAAAACCATCTGTATGAGCTCACTTCTGCTGCTCTTACATCCTTCTACTGTTCATCAGCAGTTCCTGGTTCCCACATCTTTCTTTTCCTATCTGTTACTCCTCCCTGTCACTTCCTATAGTCAAGCTTCAGCCAACACCTATCAGGTTTATCATTATCTCCTTAACAGCACATAACTATTTCTGAAACAGTGCTGACACTGCAGTGCTAGAGCTGTTGCAATTGATTTGTTTAGCTTTCCTTAGTTACATAATAGCTACTTACATCAAAAATTGAGCAATCAAAGTTAAGTACGAAAAATCCCCCCACCACTTCTGTTCTGCAACAGAAGACTGCAAATGAAATGATAAGTGTAATTTAACAAGTCACCTACACCTCAGAAGAGTGTAGCAACTCTCACAAGTGCATGCTCTTGACTCTTTACAAATACCAGCTAAAAATAGACTGATAAAATTTGCCAGGAAAAAATAATTCCTAGCCACTGCGAGACTGATTTCAGTTAACGCATTTCTACTTTGTAATTGCAACTGATCATTAACATGAAGTGCTTTAGTGACAGCAATTCATCTGAAACAAAAAAAAACAGTCCAAAGTAAAAAGTATCACAGAGTACAGTAACAGTTCTCCACAGAACCGCCAATAATGTGCCTATGCAAACGTTAATTTCTGAATTATCATATTTGATCTTCTGTGAGTTATTAATGTGTAGACTTACATACATACGTATATACAGGCATTCACATTTAATCCAAATATATACTGGATGCAAATATATGTGTGTGCGTGCATATATATATATATATATACATATGAAAATAACTTATAGAGGAAAATAACTTACGGGTCTCCTGCGGCTAACAGGAGCAAGTATCTGGAAGGGATATGATCGGGAGGGAACACTGTGCTAGCGAATTTCACAGCCACTTGACGTACTTGAACTTCAGGCTTAAAGGGAAAAGACACAAACATATGGTTGAGTTTTAAATGACAGCACTAATTACTTGCACTCACCACTTTCACGTCATCAGTAGACTGTTTTGTCCTCTGGTACCAACATGACTCAAAGACTTTAGACATTTTGAGACACTGTTCATGCTAACTCTTCATATGGCAGGAGATGGGGAAAAGCTTCTCATATACACACAAGTGGGGAATTAAATGTTTAATTAAATACAGGCACATTTTGGGGAATTGTAAATCAAGGTTATCACTCATTCTTGGACAACTGAACTGTTCCATCCAGGCAATTTTGAAATTAATATAACATACATCATCTATGCACAGGAAAAAAAGCTATGCTTCAGAGCAGCACAGCCAGAGGTGGAAGAGAAACATGAGCCTAGGGTGGTCATTCTGTCTACAAGACATGAGAGTCTCAAAAAGGTATTACCTGGAGACCTAGATCCTTTGAGCAAAAGAGTCAAGAGTCAACAGCAAGAAAATAGTTTCTTACACTAGAAATACATATACTTCCAGTCAGCCTGAGTACCCATACAAACATGGAGTATACAAAAAGCACTCCTTCTGAAAATTCAGACCTCTGGCGTATTCTGAACATGAAGAAGGTACTCAGTAAAGTAAGAGAGTCAGTCAAATGTGGTTTAGCCTCAACTAGTGTCTTAAGGCTGAATTCTTGGGTAAGTTCCCAGGAGCCTTGTGTCAGAAATCACATAGCCCACTGAAACCCCACTTAGCAGTGAATGATCCCTTCTACCAAACTCCTGCTGTCTCAAAGCATTTCAAAAGACACTGTCCTTGAAGCATCTACTTCTCAGAGTTTCCTTAGGAGGAGACAAGAAACATACAGTGCAACTGCAATGGATTTGTTTGTTTGCTAAACAGAACACAAACAGAGAACTGCACTGTCACTTTCCCTGCAGACACTGAGCCATATTAAAAATATTTTATTTAGGCAAACACTTCCTCACCCCTTCTCCCAGACAGGCCAATACACTCAGTAAGAAAAGGGACACTCATTCCCAAAGTATCTAACAGAAATGTCAGGAAACAGGAAAACAATTAATAGCGATTTTTTTTTTTAAGGTATGTAATTTTGACTCCACTGAAAATACCTTTATTAAATAAGAAGCTACAAGAGCTTCCATTAGGGTACGCTGGGCTCCTTCCAAGTTACTGTATGCTCCAACCATCATAGACAACGCCTCCTGAATGGCAAGCCTAGTATCAGCATCTTCCTGCAGTATAAAACCAAGAGTTTTCACTTTACAGAGTGTGGTGTCAAGAATTAAGCAAAACTGGCAAAAAACACCAATGATTCCCCAAAGCCCCACCAGTACCCACCTTGCATAAAGCTTCAAAAAACTGTTGTACCAGTGCTATATCCTTGGTAAACAGCTGAGGCATTCGGCTGAAACAAGAGATTTTAATTCATGAAGCTTTTGGTTCTTTCAATTGAAATCCTTCACATTTCATTGGTCTTCCCCTCATCCCACATTGTAATTGTCAAACAATCAGAGTCAGCACAGAAAGTCTGCCTTATCTTAGCCATATCCACCATAAAGCAGCACACTCTCCCTCCCTTAACATAGTTTGGAAAGTGAAACATTCTACGGACAATCACTTAGATCACCAGCACATCACTGAACATGGCACTTGTCTAGCTTCACACCCTCTAGTCTTCACTGTATAGTTCTTAAATTTATGTTTCTGGCAATCCTGAAAGTGAAACTATTTCTTAAATTCTGTTCATAATTAATGAGCTGCCATTAATCACTGGTAGAGAAACTATCAGCTAGAACATATTTCTTTTTACATCTCTAGAGATGTCACAAGAAGAATGCTTTTCTCTGCACCATGCACTCAGCTACAAAATTGGCAGGTGGCATAAAGCTTGCTACTGATAAATTAACTGATTACTCTGGAAAAATCATTCAAGGTACCATTGCTTAAATGGTGCTTCAGTTACCTGGAGAGCTTTCCAACCGCTGAATATGCCATTGACAGCAGTTTTGAATCCTTGAATGATAAAACAATAAATAAAATTCAGCAAAACCAGAAATACATGACAGTGTATTTTTTAGAATTAAACATTAACTTTAAAGCCTGTCTACAAAGTGCTTAAACAGGCTTTCATGGAAAAACAATCCTGAAACATAAAACATTCCTATCCAAGAATAAAAACATTATATAGGAACAGAGGGAGTACACTTTTTTCCAAGAAACAGAACAATTGCAAATAGAAGCAAAATGTAAATGTCCCTTCTGGTCTCAGCTAATCACATTTTATTTCAAGAGCAACAGATAAGGAGATTCAGTGAGTATAAGAAACAGTAGCAGAGCAACAGAAACTTTCCACTAGACCTAAACAGCAGCTGTAAACAAAAGAAGCTGTTTGCACAACGGATCCTGCAGCACATTTATATATGAGCTTACTATACCATGAACACTCCCTTTTCATGCCTTTCCCAATGACAGGGGAGGCCCACGCATTCAAGCACCAACTCAGGCCAGAAAGTCACATTTAACAGCTCAAATGAAGCAGCAAGAGGTTCAAAGCTGCAGAAAGGGTTATCTGCAACATCAGCCCTTTGTAAGGTACATGTAACAGTATCATGTGGAATTTGCCTTCTGAAATTGCACTGGAAGCACCTCGTCAGGCCAGACTGGCATTTGCAGTTCTGTTTGTTAACACCCTTCCCATCACAATACCATCTCTGGACAGGTAGGATGGAAAGCATTCCAAGCAGGCCTATACAGCTGTTTATCACAACAGGATAAACACCCAGATGTGAAGTCCCTGTATGCCCCAGAGTAACAGCAGCTAGATGCTACTCTGGCCTCACTCTTTAGAGTCTCAACACTATTATTTCCTGTGACTCTGCAAATGGTGCCCAAGCACCTATCTGTAGGTGTTGAACAAATAATTTTCCTATATAGCCTTTTAAAATATTTGCTTCTCTTCAAACAAAATTTTTTGAAAGATATCCTTTCACAGCTATCTCAGGCAACCAGCACAAAAAGATTAATCGGTTTCCATCACAAAGGTATTTGTCTTCTGTTTGCATTCATCTGAATAACTATAGTAAAGAACTTTTCATCTTACCTCTTTGTATTCATTGATCAGCTTTGTAAGTCCATTTAAAAGCATTGGGCCTAACGGCTTTATTTTACTCTCTGGACAACTGCAATCAGAGACACCAAAAAACAAAATATTATCTTTTGCATCTCTTAAAAGTATCTTCTCTAGTGTCACTTCTTCTCAACTGAAAAAAGCTGAGAAATTACACCTTACTGCGTGCAAGGACAGACACAGAATATCAGGATTAAGTAAAAAACCCCTTACTTCCTATGAGTTTTAGTACTTCTTAGTTCAGTTACATATTTATTGAACAGAGTGGTTTCTAAGCAAATAACTGAAAAACATTGCGCTCTCTGAATTACTTACATGATACAAATATGATGCACAAACTGCAGCGACAGACTTCTCAGTTTTGCATTTGTGTTTGCACCAAAGAGTCCATCATAAACCACCTGACCAAAACGGAGAAGGAGCAGATCAGTAAATATCTGGCTTCACTTTCAAAGGTTTTCCAATTCCCCCTCTTCTCTAAACACTGTCATCAGTAACAATGTTTCCCTCCTCTACATACTGGAGGAACTGTATTATCAAGGTCATAAGGAAAACCCTATCTGGAACTTAAGCATACCTGAATGTTAGCTGGGAACATTTCTGCAGCTTGCCTGGATCGCAGCAGATGAGGAACTATCTTTAATTTAACACGGGTACTGACTGATTCTCGTTTCATTTCTGGTTTCAGAACAGATCCCTGTCAGAAACAGATGAAATAGTGCATCTTTGGACAGCAGTACTTTTAAGTTAGCTTAATTACTTTCTACTGCAAATCAGAACACACTGGGACAGAGAAAAAAATTATTCAATAGCACAAATGTTCAGTGAAAGCAGAGATCAAAGGAAGTGATAGATTTAAGAAATAAATTTATGTCTTCTTAAAATAAAATAAGCAACTAAAATTACTTCTTCAGAAATTAAGAAGATATGCAACTCTGAAGGCAAATCTTACCTCCTTGGTTTTCAGTGGTATATCCCCAAGATACACTTTATACATTTTGTTGATGATAGCAGGATTGTTCCAGTCAATTAAACTGAAGGAAAAAACCACATTGAACAGCAACACGTTATGATTCTGACCTCTGATTGCTTCTCAAAATATATGTGGTTTACAGCATTTTACATCATATTCACATTCCTCCCGAAGTTTAAACAGAACTAGTTTGACTTGTAACCACTCTTCCCACACATATATAAAGAACGTGAAGTGATTACACTTACAATTTCTGACAACATATTATCAAATAATTTGTGAGAAACCTATGTATTCCCTTCTCTCCCACTGAAATAAGATATACAGACCACAGGAATATACCAACTGAATATAGAATGCTAATCCATGAACTAGCATATATTTCTTATAAAACAAACTTAACATCACATATTAACATGCATTTCGTCCACACTTGTCTCACTTCAACAGTCCTACAGAAGCCACCTACACATTTCAAAGACAGGCCTGTCTTGCTCCCATCTCCTAGCATGAGCCAGCAAACCTCCCACAATCAATGTCTCAGCCAATAGTACCAATAGCCATTACTCTGGTCTCATGATGAGTTAAAGACAGAAGTATTGTCTTTAGATGATGAAAGGTGAACTGCAGCCAAGCCAAAGTTTTAATAATGCAGAGAACAGTAGCTGCCAAACTTCCTAGACTATGATTCATTTCACAATTATTCTCTTTATTCTCTTAATAAATTAAATGAAAACATACCTTTCTGGGGACCATTTACTAGGGCCTTATTGACCATTGATAATTCACAGAGGATAAAGTGAAAACTAATGATATTCTCTATCATTTGGTAAGAAAATGGCTCAAAAGCAATATAAAAAAAGATCAAAACTACACAATCAAAGCTGTCAGTTCCAAAGCGAAGTGATATTCCCATGTGGTGAGCCACACCATTCCCAGACTGGTGTGAATACATGGCAGCTTCACAGGTACACAGGGGACTGCAGCCTTCCTCCTTTCAGAGCACAGCCTCTCTGGAGTATTACATTCACTGCAGCTAGCTTAAGACACTAACATACTGTCTTTTCCAAACACCCAGACCATACCTTTGTTTGCTCTTTAGTTCAAGGTCTGCTGCAGTGGCAACACTGTGTCTTGTATCACTGGAGGCTACTACCAGGTGTATAACAGCTTCAAGTTCGGGCACTTGCTCAGCTTCAATGAACTTCACTATCCCAAGCTTACACTGTTCAACACCAGGGAAGGTAAAGACAGTATTACTGACAAAAAAATTGGATGTTACGGTAACTGTAGCAGTTCAGATGTCTGAAATCGTGGCTTCTGCTTGTTAAAAATAAGTTCACATGTTCTCCATCCTTTCAGGTGAGCAATCCTCTCGCCTCCTGTCAAAGCAGTCACCTGCAGCAAAGTATCAGCATGACCAAAAGGCCTCATAAACAGAAGACACTGCTGCAACCTTTAGGAGGAAAACACAAGAGTAGGCTGTAGCCATGGTTTCTTCTTAATCAGCTCTGAGAACTGCTGTCACCTTCCTCCTATCTCACCACTCCAAAATTCCTTAAGGCATCATGCAAAGTCCCTCAATAAATTCCCTCAGGGCAACTAAAGATCTGACCAATTTAGTTACATATTTCCCTCTGGCCCTCCATTCCTCTATCTGTGCCCACCCCTAGTTCCTCAAGGACCAGTTGCACACTTCTGAGTACCTGTTCTAGCAGCTCTGGTGTCCATGGGCTATCTCCAATTACCCTTTTGGCTGCATAAAAGCTCATCCCTGGAGGCGGCTGAGGGATTCCAGAACCTCCTGCACTACTCAGTGAAGAGCCCTGGGTGGAGGGCACATTTTGTCGACTTTGAGATTCATTCAATACGAACCTAAGCAGGTGGGAAAAGACTTTCATTAGAGGCTTTACAATGCACATTATCAGCTGAATTAGACACTGGAATGAAGGAATACACATAACCTGTCCAACTTCATATATTTTTCTTTAATCCCATGACTCTAATATACAACAGAATTTGAGACTCTGCTACCAGTTATCCCAACATATTCTGCAAAAGCCATAAACGATTTCACTGTAACTGAAAACAAACCTCAGTTAGGAAAGGGTTCACTGGCATTTCCTGAAGAGGTTCGCAGGTTACAAACCAGAAAGAATTCTCTCTCTTGTCTTAGAAGTAAATACATATACAGTACTACATTCGAGAAACTTGTGCTAAAAGCTTCAATGACATTTGTATGTGAAAAACACAAACCTACCAAGGGAAATAAAGAAGCATATGCAACAAAAGTGGCAGGAAACAAACCCTCATAAAAAAAATAAATAAATGAGATATTGTCTTGGAAAATGGCAGTTTTAGTGCTGGACATGTAAGGAAAGCAAAAATAAAAAGATTAAGTTTACAAGTCTTGGTCTTTTGGAAGATTGGTTAGTCTAGCTGCCCTGTGCACATCTCCAACCTTTCACAAAAGCCACTCCACCTCTCCACCTATTCTTGGAAGCACCAAAATTGTAGTGCAGAGACCAACAAGAATTACTTGACCCCAGCCAGACATTCACTGTTCTGCATTCAGCACACAGGCAACAAAAAGAGATAAACAGTCTCAACAATAAGGATAAACATTCATTCCAAGTCTCATTAGTCAAAGTTTTAAACACTTGATTGTTAGCTTTAAGCCCTACAGTTAAGCTTTCTCGTTGGTTTACTACATGGCAAGGCTAATTCACAACTGGGCAGTGACAGAGCAAGTTCTAACAAGCACAAATTAGTTGTAAACTGCTACAGTCTCACATCAGGAGCAAGACTTCAAGACAGATATCCAGTGCCACAGGCTAGCTGAAGACACTCTATAAGCACCTTCAGGAAAGAAAATTAAAACCTTCACCCCCTACTTTTGACATCTGAGTATTTTCTCAGAGGTATCTTTCAATCTATATGATTCTATGATTTAAAAACTCCTGCCTGGCCAGAGTACAAAAGTGTGGAAGGGAGTGAAGTCTCCCTTGCAAAGCGCAAGGACTTCATCTGCAGAAGCTACAGCCCCAACTGTGTGGGGATGAAGCTAAGAGCACAAACCTAGGCCAACTGAAGAGTTTGGGCTGTGGACAGAAGAGCAGCCTAAGCATTTTAAATTACAAGCTGCAAGATTCTACATACTCAAACAGAAAGGAAGTGGCCCCTGAAACATCTGATAGGTGCATGGGCTCCAGCAAAGCTACCTGGAGAAAGATCACATGCTCACTATTTTAAACTAATTCGCTTAGGTTAATCCACTCAAGTGAGTAAGAGTTAGATGCCCAGAAAAATTCTATTGGAACCAACCCTATGGGAAATGGTTTTGTGTCAGAAAAAAAAAAGAAATATGTTCTATTGTTAAAATTATTTCTATTTTCTTTCAAAGCAAAAGCTTCCCCAGCAATACAAAGACAGCAAAAAAAATCAGTGGAAAATTAAGGGAAAGATTTTGAGAAAGAACTGATTTTAGACACTAGAAGGTTCCTAACAAAGCAGTGATCAATAAATTTAAGTTGCTCTGTACATTCTTCTTGCTTTCAGAAACAGCAATCACACTAAGACAACACCATCACAGTCTAAAAATTTTTCACCACAAGACAGATGAAAGATAAGTCTTGTTATTAAAGATTCCCCTCTGGAAAGCACAAGTTTTCAGAGATTATGTTTGCTTATGACCCCAGAGTAGTATAAGCCTTAAAATTCAACTACAGGAAGATGAGCACACATTTTGGTAGGAGTTCTCCATGAAAGGTTTAGTGCAGAATACCTAATTAAGTGGAAAAGAGACATTTTGTAAAAAAAGGAAAATGGTGATCCCATTCTTAAAATTAGCACCCTGCTTTCTACCTTACTGAAACATGTAATTGGCTTCATCTGAGATAGGAAATAACAGCATATTTTAAATGAGTTTCCAAGGGTGTAGTTTGTAATGTTTCACATCTAAAGAACGCATTGATACTAGAGAAGAATGGTATCAACTCACCCATAAGGCATAAGAAGAACATCCAACATAAAGTCCAAAAGCAGCTGTACAGTCTTTGGTTTTTCAGCAAGATTAAAGGGAGAAGCTGCTGCTTTCAGTGGTTCAGCAGGGTATTTCATGTGAAAAAGGGTTGGTATTAGAAGATGCATTAGGCTGAAAAACAATTATATTTACTGCAACCATTAAAAAAACCACACCTGTTTATTCACAACATTCAAGAGAGAAACCTTTTACAACACATCTGGTCCTTAATAGCAAAGAAGAAAATGTTAACAAAAGTTAAACATATTCAGTGGCCTCTATCTGCCACCTGATGTATTTAAAAATGGAAGGCAGAAGATGAGCTAGGATTTGCCCTTAAAATAGAACATATATGTCTGCATGCAAGCACAGACACACATCTGGAGAGATACATTCACTGCCTTTGTCCAGACTTTTGATAGCTCCATAATTATGCCAAAAAATACAATCTATGACTTTCTCATCCTCAAGAAACATAGACAAATACATTGACTATACAGCAGCCAGATTTTCCAAACTCATGTACTTTCTCTTCACTCACGCACTCACTTTTTGGACAGAGCAGAACCATGCTCCTGGATTTTCATACCGATCTCATGAACAGAAACAAGATTTTATTGCAAGACTTTTCAATAAGGTCACTTTTAAAATACTTCTACACCATCACAGTAATGTAGAGTGAATGAAGATATTATTTTAATGCCATTTTTCCAATGCCAACACGGTGGAAACTCATCTCAATGTAAATAAGAATCAGGTCCACTATTAACAGTTTTCTAGAGGTTAATATACAGCAGTCCCCAACTTCAGGCTTTTTTTATTTATTACAACTTTGTGTACCAAGTAAGTAAGAATTTTGGTTCTCTCTCAATTTAGAGTGGCCAATACAAAACATCTAGTGCTGTTCCTGCTGCTAGACAGAGGATATTTACTGAAGGTCTGACCTTAAGCAGGAAACCAGAATTTGATGAAGATGTATGGGGGATATGGACAGGCATTTAATTTCTGTCATAACACAGGCCTCTTATCATACAAGAAGTCTGCTGATGCAGGTCCTGTACTATTACAACAGTAGACTATATGAATTCTTCATACCATCCAAACTACTGGATTGTTGATCCAAACTGTACAAGCCAAGAACATTCCAAACAATGAAGACAGTACCCAGGGAAAGAAATATTTTAACAAACTGATGCAAATTATTTTACTAAAACAATACCAATAGAATTCACTACAAAAATAAGTAGTTATACCTGTCTTGTTGTGGCTGAGGTTTCCCTTCCATAGCAGTGAGAAGGGTTGGAGCCAATTCACATTGTTTTTCCACAGGCAGACGGGGGTATCCCATCTTAACATAAATTATGGTAAAATTCTAAAGGAGTAGAAAAAGCACATAGCATTGCAAGAGTGCAAAACAAGTATGTGTTCTTTAAACTCTTGTATGTTGTGTTATGTAACTGGGTGTTGGGAACAACATATGTGTTGGAAGACCAATTTCTTAAGTCTAAGACTCGTAGGACTGATAGCTACTGAAAGGTAGGCTCAGTAATAACTACTCAGAGTAGGTCTTGCTGGGCGTCCACTTCAAAAGGTGGAAAAAAATAATACAGAAATGAACAATGCAAAAAACCCCTCTCTGGCTTGTCTTATTCACTGCCAATTTCACTAAAAGCAGTCATATCTGAGCAACAGCTTCAAGGAAAGGAAATGTAATGTTCTCTCTCACCTATTTCTGAAATAAAATAGAGAGTAGTATTGCATAAATACAAAGTCAGCAGCATAGGCAAGGTTTCTCTTCAAAACATGTTTCTAAATCATAATTAAAAGCTGCAAATGCCATTAAGAATCCAGTGACAGGACAGCAGAGCAGAGCAGTACTGAACACTGGACTATCTAACTGCTGTCCTGCTGCTCTAAAGTCAGCCAAGAACTGCAGAGGTAACAGTTGTGTTCAATGACCTGGCTGAAAGAAGTGCTGAAGAGGGAAGCGCTACGCTACTTTGTGGATGGCATTTAAGTTAAAGTATTATGAAGCCTTATGACGCAAAACAAGATGCATCACTGAGACACATGAATGAAAAGAGGTTTTTGATATGTCCAGCCAAAAGCACAGTTTATGTCAAGTATGTCTTTAAACAAGACAGTTCTTTTTGCTCTACAACACACATCCACCCTAGATGCCCTTAGCCATTTCTAAAAGGTGAATGCCAGTAATGCCACTTGCATAAAGACAATCTAAGATTACTTCTGTGTTACTGCTGTTTAAATATTTCTCCATGAATTCCCAAGATGTTGTTTTTAATTTATACTACTCATGACTGAATAGTATAATGAAAAATACAAAGTTTCCCTATGATTTTATCGCTTTTGTTTCATGGTGGTGGTTTGCAATAGATCTACCAAAACTGAAATGCAAATTGTCTCATGGTTTCACAAAAACATTTTTAAACCATTTTCACTTTTTAAACCAGACTGAATGAAATAATCTAGTAAAGTTTTGCCATCTATAAAATAACTTTTTTTTCATCTTTTCCTGCTCAGCTAAGGTCCTGATCCTAAAACCACATAAAAATACAGGTCCTCATGTGTTCAGAGATACAGGTGGTTTTAAGTAACACTCTGATTCTGCACATATTAGGATAAGGATTGGTGGCTGCTTGCAAGATACATCTCCTACCAATGAATAGACCCTCTACAATAAACACAATGACAATTCATGCATTCACGAGATATCAAGAGTAATTATCACTAATTTAAACTGAAAAATGCTTTATGAAACTAAGTTTCACCCATACCAGACTATAACTTCAGTTTAAAAAAAGCTCTTAAAACTTCAACCTTGTAACAACAACATACTTACTAGGAAAACTGACAGAGCTAGATACAAGAGCTTTAAAGAATATTCTGCTTGTTACAAGCAAAGCAGCAAACATTCTTGGAAGAACAGACACTTACAGTGACAAAAGACACTGCAGAGGGATCTTGATATTGAACTAGCAATGTCTCTACTGGAAGCTGAATTTTTGGACGACTTTTGATGCGCTTATTCAGATGAACCAGCAACTCCATGACCTGACAGAAAGGAAAAAAAAAACCAAAAATGTTGAAAGAAGCACTGTTAATTTTACTGCTTTGGACTCCATGCATCACCCTCAGTCCACCAGGCAGGCCTATTATACACAAATCAGGCCTGAGCTTACGGATTATTTAATCTCTAAGAAAACAGCAGCCATCATTTAGTGGATTACCTTGAAACCACTTTGACATGTCTCAAGTCACTGTTAAGACAAACATGTAAGTCCCAAACCATAATACAACCAATAACTTCCATCAGGAGAAATATCAGAAAGGATTAGTGAAGATGACCAGTTCTTTCTACAGTTGGTTACTATCCCTCAAAACTGAGCCTGGTTTGGAAATCTGCATTGCTGCTCTATACTGGGCTGCAGAATAAGTCATATTCATGATACAAATAAAAAAATATTATGAAAAAACACCCACCCATAATAAAGTTATCAAGTATGAGAACTGCGTTTGGAGTGGAACATTACAGAACTTAGATGCTTCAACCAAGAGGGGAAGCCAACGGGAACACTGTGATTGTCAGGCAGGAGCAATGTGCAGCCATGCCCTGGGCAGGCAGAGCCCCAGCAGCAATGCCAATGAGAACAGGCAACTGCTGTGGTAGGGGGATGGTCCCAGGCTCTGGTGAACAGTGAGCTAAGCCGGGGTCATAGCGTGTTGAAACCAGAGGGGTGCAAAGTGATACTTTCTCATGATGAGGACTCTCAAGCCGTGAAGTCGGGGCCCAGAAAGTTTGTACAGTCTCTATCCTCAGAGGTAAAACCTTCAGCATCCTGAACTGAACTTGTAATGGACTGTTTTAAATAGGAGATTAGTCTGGAGACCTTCTAAGGTCCACTCCAAGTTGAATTATCCCATGATTCTACAATCCCATTAAGTTATTCTTAGCATAGCATCAGCAAAGTTTCATTTGTAAACCCACTCAATGAGATAACATAACTGAATGGAGTAACTTGAAAAACTACAAAACTCTACTCTGGAACAAATATCCATTCTGAGAAATCACACTGAACATCTACATCTCATTTGCAAACCCTATCAGATTCTCATGCAAGGTGGTGCAAAATATAAGTGAGACTAGATGAAATCAGCTCAGTTCCAGTAAAACCAGACAGAGTCAGTCCTAGATTCATGTTGAATTCAAGCAATTAAAATCAAAAAGCCAGGATGTCCTGTGCTTTTGAGGGATCATTGCCTTGGTCATAGTATGCTGAAAAAACAGCTAAACTGCTGTCACTGAAGTCTGTAATAGAAACATACATGTGCTGAACTTCACTGAGCTAAGTCACCATCTTTGCATCCACTGCATGACTAAGTGTCAAACAAAATAATGTCCAGCTGTAATCCAGCAAAACTGCAGAGCTGACCACAAGCATGTGATTGAGACCAGAGATAAGCTGACAAACTAAGTAATGCTGACAGCTATCAAATTTTGCTGCTCTCAATTTATTATAACAGTCAAAAATTCATACTATTTTAAAAAGGAAAAAACTTGTCTGCACAGATCTTTCTTTGAGAAAGAGCAGAAAATACAACTAGTACTGACCCTGACAAACATGTTCAAATTACCAATGGTGGCTGGTAAGAAAAGACATGGTTGGATTTGGATATGTGTGAGGGTTTAGCTCATGCCCTGCTTCTCTAGTCATTAATATCAAACCAGTGCACTAACGATCTCATCCAGCAGTAGTCTTCAGACCTGAACCAAGTGAATGTCAGCACTTTCAAGTATGACTTCTTATGTTTTTGCTGGCATCACCTGGGTTGCATTTAAAGAGACAGGGTGTTCAGTCTGGCACAAATGTTGCCAGTCCAAAAATAATTCTTGGAGTACATCTGAACCAGCAGAGTGAATTTACTCTGGATTAGTTCTTTGTGTGACACTGGTAGGGTAAATGATTTTGTAGAAGACATCCTAGAGTAGAATTTAACTCATTTGTCAAACCATGGCCTGAAAAAGTCAAATGCCTTCACTGATATGGCAAGAGCAGAACTCAGGATAATTTCCATGGCTGCAATGAATTTGACAAATACTAAGAAGTACATGGAAGTGCTATAATTGCTTATAATACTATCATCATCTGATGTAGATAAAAATCTATAGTTTAACCACATAAAAGGAAGAAGAAATGAATTTTATTTTATCATTCACTCTAACACAAAAAAACTACTAACAGTACTACTACTACAATATACCATAAGTATGCTGTGAGATTTTGAGAAGCTTCTTAAAATTTAATTTTCCAAAGAGTAGTCCTCCCTCTTTCCTGAATCTCACAACAGTCCAAAATAAATGACAACACATTCCAGATTATGGAAAAAATGTCATACAAAAATACCCCAAGAAATTTCACCAGCTGGTGAAATGCTTTTCTTCAGAGCTTTAAGTGCACATGGTAAACAGGTATGCAGAAGAACACTCCATCTCAGTTGGAGTATCCATATTTTGGCATAGCGGAATGCCTTGACATCTACGGATACACTTTCATGTAACCATTGTTAGGACCATGTTTTGTGCAGAACTTCGAGAAAAATCTGTGTTACAGTTACTTGTAGCTTCTGAAATCTACTAAAATCCTGTGACCATTTCCCTATTTCCACAAGACAAAGACGGGATTATGAAAAGCTTCTTTTCCATCTCTAACCCCCAACACTTCATCTGCACACTGCTTCAAAAGGTTCTGGTCCACTTCTATCACCAGACCTAAAACCTAATGCTGGTAACTGAATTCCCCAGGTACATCTTAAATTCCACCTCTGAAACTGCTTGGTCCTTGTTCCTGTGCCCGGTTAGAGGCAAAGACCAAACAGTTTTGGTCATTCAAGTACATATTAATGTACCTGAATGAATTCTGTGATAAAGCTGCCTTCTGTAGCAGGGAACTGAATTCCTTCCGGTAGGTATCAAATTCCATCTTCAAAATTGTTTGGTCATTGCTCTTATTCCAGTTATCAGCCAAATGAAGGACATCAGTGGGTAGGTCTTCATGGCATACCATGCACAGAAGCAAGCTTGTGTCCCATGTGCCCTAAGTCAGCCTGGAAGGACAACAGACCTAATCTGGAAGCCAAGGCAACTGTCCCTATGGCAGTAAGACTCAGTCTTCAGCTAACTCAGAGCTAACTGGCCTCAAGTGGAAACAAATGCAGCCTCCACACATCTGCAAAAGCCTTGCTGCTACAAGCAATGACTGTTTTGTAAAGTTCTAACAAGTATAATAAACGTATAATATAAACGTAATATATATTAGGGTCACAACAATTTTTTCTCAAGGAGTAATTTTCTCCATGGAGAACATCCAAGCACAGCAAATCATGATACATCAAGGGCATTTCCTTCTTCCTGATCAGGACAACATATCTTTATGGTAAAATGAACCCTTACCTTTTTGCGAACTCCCTCCTGTGTGCTGGACAGCTTAAGGAGAACAGGGGGTAAGAATTTGGAAATGATGTTCTGTAACTGCTCATCTGTTTCTGCATGGCCAAGACGCAAGAACACACGTTCCAGCTGATCTGCAGTTAATTAAAAAAAAAAAAAAAAAAAGAGAGAAACTGGTTGAAACTCGAAATCGCTGTAGCAAGAAAACAACTTTTTCTGAACATCTCCTAATGGGCTTTTAAGAAATGCTACACAATGTTATTAGAGTACTTATATCTCAACAGCACTCAGCACAGATGCATCTTGTATTTTTAACGCTAAGAAAATTACTGATGGCAGAAACAAGCCTGATGGCTTCCACTACTAGCCTCCACAATTATATGGAGACCACTTCTAACAGAGAGAGAAGCAAATAAGGCTTCTTTTGCAGGAACAGGCTGTACACCTGAAAGCACAATCAACAAGCAAGAGTGAAGCTCAAGACCGCTGTTCCAGGGTAAGTTTGATATTCATGGGAGTATTCATGGGTCATCTTGACAGAGGCTAACCTGTCCAGCACACAACTTTCCATTGGGGCACTCGGGTCTCCCAGAAAATCTGTACAAAGTTATAAAAGTGTCCGCTGAACCAGTTACTGCTTTGTTACAATTGATTTCTTTTCCAAGAGATAGCACTAACATCCACAGGAGTAAGTTCATAAGTGTGAAATGTAGGACATGTTGCTGTACCTTAAAACACGAAGACCCTATTATCACTCTAAAAAGTTGCTCTAGCGTTGTAACAAATTCACCTTCCTCTAGCCAGCAGCTCTACTCCCCAAACCCAGGAAGGAACAAACAAACAAACACATTTCAAGGAAACAGATAAGACCAAAATCTTCCCTGAACAGCTCAAGCACAAGGGCTGAGGACCATCTGTCTTTACAAAAACAAGGGAAAAGTCCTTATTTTAAGTGCCAACATGCAGCTGCCCAAACAGCTACACCAGAAGTGAAGCAAAGCAAAGCCTATCCAGCAACAGCTGCATTCCCAACACCTGGACTGAGAAGAGTCTTTGTGTACAGGATCGGGAGCATCTGTTTTTCATCCTGCAGCAACACAGACCAAACCCACAGGCAGCAAGGAAACTCAGGGCTTTTGATGGAATAAAGGTCTTAAGACATCCTACAAGGCGAAAATCATTCCCCCAAAGACTAATCTATAGTGACCTGTTGCAAACTGAGATTAGATGGAGACCAAGGAGAAGCCTCCCTCAGCAGAGGAGGATCACTGACCTGGCTATAAAGGACTACAGTAGGAAAAAAAAAAAGAGAGAGAAAAAAAAGCACTGGTACAGGGCAGAGGTAAAGACTGAGGTGAATGGATACTTGGCTGGAACCAAAGTGAACAAAAGGGATGCTAAAATGCAAATACAGCTCTAGCCAGCAAACCTATGATGATGTAACTTCAGAAGCCTTCACTATCCTATTTTTAAAACCTGTGCTATCTTGGCACTAAGAGTTGTCACAGCATCATTCCTCCTCTGCCAGACGTAAATTAAACGAACATACCACTTCCAAGATTTCATTTTCTGCTGAGCAAATATGACAGAGAGCTGAAAAGACAGAGGACTATGAAATTTTACTGTCAACAAAACTACAAGTCAAAACTTTGCAGCAGCTATAATGTAAACTGAGTTGCAACTCAATCTTTTGCTTCAGACAAATTTCATGGAACAGTCAGGATGTCAGACAGTCAACAGCTTCAGGACATTTATATCATATTCTAATTTTTTTTTCAATCCTAACAATTTACTTCTCTCTTCACCTTCCTTTTCATGTCATACTTCTCCACCCTCCCTCCTCTGCCAATGATTCCCCCATTCCAGGACATCCTTGGTGTCTCCCAATCCCATCAGCACTAGGGGACTACTGAAGTCACACCAAGCAGCTGAAATAGCAAACAATGAATAAAATTATGAAATCTTTCCCCTTGGACCTAGAACTCCAGAATAACACTCCAGATCCACCATCCTCAAGTAAGTCAACTGAGGAACGAACCTACCCAACATGTTCCTTCACATAGCAACAGACCAGACACAAGTGTTAAGAAAAAGCCATTTGTGGTAGTCACTGGACTACACACACACCCCTTCTGAAGGCACAGAAACCACTCTGCAAGCACCCTCAGGAAATGCAGCAATGCACTGAATTGCAAGCATCTACCCCATTTCCAGCTTCCTCCATTATTCTGCTGTTAAAAGCAGCAGCAACCGTAATACTAACACTACTACTAATAATAGAGACCAGGAGGACAAAAAGCTACCCCCTTGTTTATGCTGCCTGTGAGATATGATTATTACTTTTCTCAAATCTCTGCTGCATAGTCAGTTAAGCCCTTATCCTGTCATTAGGTATCCTTCCCTTAACCATAAAGACAACTGGACTCTTCAAAAAATTCAAGGACACTGGCCACCTGGCTGTAGTTAGGAAACTGGTCAGGAGTTTGTCAGAGCACCCTCCCATGTTGCTGATGCAGCCTGTATCCATAGCAGTGGGACAGGAAAACAAAGAGCTATAAACCCTCCCAAGTACTGCACATCAACCATTTTCTCCACAGTTTTTATTCTAACAATTAAGACCATCTTTCAAGCTGACAGCATTCATTACAGGAAAGCATAAACCCTGGAGATTTAAAGCACCACACACAATGGTCCAGGAAAGTCACTGGAGATAAAGTATCTTGGTCTCAGAAGCTGTGTCCTACTTCCATGTGTGTTGTAGACCTGATGGCTGGCATGGGGCAAGCGTCTTTCCCTCTTCTGTCTCCTCACAGCCTCCTCCCAGCCTATGCCAGCGAGCACACCACTATGCACCAGACATCAAACAAGACAAAGGGTTTGCTCACAACCCATCTCATTCCCCCACAACATGCACTTCACAAGTATTTAAGTATAAAGCTAAAGCCTTCTCCACCTGGTTTTACAGCCCCTCCTGCCGAATGTGAAACTACACAATTGTAATGTTAGGAGAGAACCACCAGGTTATATGATAATAAAAATAAGTAAAGCAAGAGATCTAACTTGCTTTACTACATACTCTGGGGGAAGGAAGGCGGTGGAAGGACAAAAACTGTTTGAAAAAAGCCTTAGAAACTGAAATTAACTACTACACAATCTTACTACAACTTGACAGTAAGAGCACTAAAATTTAACTAGGAGGCTTTATGCATATCAGTCTTTACCTTTGCCAATCATCACTGAACTTAAAATGCAGTCCCTGCAGTGACACATTTCCTACAGTTTTTCCTTTTGAAAGTTGGTTAATACAGTTAAAGAAAATTTTTAAATTTTCTGGAAGAAGCGGAAGAAAAGTAATGGAGGGATGACACTTGGCAAGGATATCTTTATCTCCATCTAAAATGCCAATACTTTAGAGATCTGAGATTTTACAAAGGCTTCTCCTTCTTCAATCTCACAGCCCTAAATTTCAGATGAGGGTTGAACGTACTATTTCCTTGGTATTGGTTCTCACCTACAGCACCCTCTGTATTAGCCAGTTATACAGGTTTATAAAATTACTTCTACTCAATCTACTGCAGTTCAACTTTGAGGAACGTGGGGCTGGGGGAAGAACAAGCTATCAGAGGCAAAGGACCAACTTTTAATGCAGTCCAGAGAACTGAAAAAAAAACAAACAAACTACACTACAAAAAACCCCAAAGATCGCCATTATTTCATTTCTACAGTGAGAAAGTCAAAAGTGAAAGGGAGAAAAGGGGAAAGGGTAGGAGACCTCACTGGAAACACAACTGGAAATCCCTGTGCCCAGTCCTGCAGGGCTCTACAAAAACCTCTCCAATAAGAAACTGCAGATCAGAAGAAACATAAAGGTGTAGGCATCACCGAGATCACTGTGAGCATCCTAGATTCATTTCATGTTAAGAACCCCTTGCCCTGGCAAGGACTGTTGGAAAAAAATAACACAAATAAGATTAAATCAGCACATCACAGAATTCATAAGTTTCAGTATACTCTTGCAAGTTTCCCTTTAATAACATGAAAGCGGGACATAATTTCTTGAGAAGAAAGATGATTGCTATGGCACCCAGAATCTGCCTACAAGTTATGTGCCAACCATAGTCCCAGCCAGACTTACTCACTCCATTACAAAGCACCTGAGAAATGATGTCTATTTTAATAATTAGTCTTAGAAACATCATACGTGTGCCACAGTTAAGACAGTTACCATTTTACTATGGACTGAAAAAAACCCCACCAAACCCAAACAACAAAAACAAGAATTAAGTGCATGAGTAGAAAAACTAAGTAGTTATACTTTTAAAATACATACAATTAAGTCCATGTAGAATTTGTAACAGTTACTCATGTATCTTCTTTCCATGGTGCTATGCAGTACTTTTACACAACATTAAAATTTTTTGTGGCATTTTCTTGAAGAAAAAAAAGGTATTTACAAGAGGACAAACACATATGGAGAACTTAACAACAGGCCTTGCATATGAAGAAGACATTTCCTTTCACTGTATGTAACAGAAACAAAGGGCCAGGAAAACAAGATGTATCTTTGTATCCCTGTTTCCAAGAGCAGTGTCCAATTTTTGTGAACAGACATAGTGTATTTAGAATTTGAAATCCCCAAGTTACCATGGCAATGCAGCTACCTATCTCTGAGAAAATGCACTTCTGTTTTTTTCCAATCTCCATTTAAGACTACACGGAGGAACACAGGTTTCAGTACTTAATCACCTTGCAAATGCAAAAAGGAAATGAATAGCTTTCAAAACATAGGTAATGTATACAAGTTCCACAAGAAAGCCATACTGACAACCAGACTTGTGCCTTGTTGTGACAACTGGTGCCTTATGAACTTCCAAATCCTGCAACACTGCCCATAAAAGGATCAGAGTTATTTTAAGTTTTGTTACTTCAGAACTGATCTTGTAGTCTCCCAAGGCAACAGCAAAACCCCACAGCCTGCTCACAGAAACAACATGCCCTTTCCTTCCATTTGGTAAATATAAATACCAGAGCTTGCCAAAGGCAACAACAAGAGAGAGAAAGACACAGAAAGGATAAAAATATGGATAAACAGTAAAATAGCTACCTCTATAAAGCCAAGAATTCAAAGAGTTTACTTTCATTATGTTAATTAAAAAAAAAAAAAAAGGAAGGAAGACGCCATTAACAACGGCTTTATTGAGATAGCTATGCCACTGTTTATCCACAATTTTATGGCATAAATCTTCTCTCAGTTCAGCTAAGCACAGCTCCATGTCAAATTAGCTTCCTCTGGCACTTACAGATATTATGCACAGCGCATCAGGTGTTCCACACAGACCCCTTGGCAATGTGTATTTGTGTAGCTGGGTATCAAATAAAAGACACCCTTCCTTTATGAAAACTGACTCCAGGAACTGCTAGAGCTAGGACATGTCAAACTAACTGTACTTCATAATTTGACCGTTAACCACTAAAGCATTCGAGGAACTAAAAAGAGAGTCCAAGTCCTCTGCCAAACAGAGCAGAGACCGGGATAGCAAAAAACTGTGTATGCTGTCAGAATTTGTCTTTGCTTTCCTGAAAAGCATCTTTTTGACAGATTGGTGTGACTGCTACAAAATAAGTAATTTATAGAATTGTTTCAGTAAATCAAACAAAAAAACCTGAAACCCTCCTCTATTACTTGAACTCTGCAGAACCATTACATCTCACTAGCATTCCCCCACACTTTTCCAGAAGGCCCTACATCAAATAGACTCCTGGGCACAAAAGCATTTCAACTTCACCTCCTGAATGGCAGGGGTAGATTTAGGGGCAGGGCCCTGCTAAAGCAAAAGCTCAAACACACCCTTTGATCTCTCCAGAGCCAGGCAATTGTCTCAGGCACTATTCCACATGCAGAAGAAAGAATAAAGCTCTCGTCTGCCGTGCAACTACTAAAATAGGAGTCAAATTCTTGTTCAAATGGTATTAGACTCTGGGAGAAACTACATTTAGTATGATTACAGCAGCAAACAGTGAGTCAGGAGTTGCTAGTGCTATTCCTGGCACTACCAGTAACCCATTCTGTGCCTACTGCCAAAAAATATACAGGAGCACTTAGACAAGTAGGCCACTCACCAGGTTGTTTTACAAGATCTGACCAGAAAAGGCTGGGAAGGCCTGTTGCAGGGAGGAATATATTATCTTTTTTTCCATCCCGTTCTTCCATTTTATAGGAAAGCTTATGGAAAAGCTTGAATAGCACACTACAATCCCAATATGTGCAATATGCCAGGCATAGGTTCTCCATTCGAGTGGCTGACTGTTGTCACTCAAGATTAACTTGTGTCTCTGGCATCTGAACTCTTATGGCTTCAGGGCAAACGTACTGATTTTGCATTACTTTTTAAACTGCCATATCCTATTCTGCATTCAAATAATTTGTCCTTTAAAACAGTAAGCACCCTTACACAGAGTTTACACAAACAGTAGAGTTTATGTGTTTGACTGGGGCTACAGAACAAAGCTTCCTACAGCCATGTGAATATAAAGCAAGGAAAACTGGTTTACCAATCTAAAACTAATAGTAATTACTCTTGTTATTTTGGGACTACTATTTATTCTAAAAAGGAAAGGATTCCTTTCCAAATATCCTGAAATTTAACTATTCGAACATATCAAAAGACAGTAAGCCCATAGAGAACCTTAGTTTCCCCCTCTTTCTCTACATAAAGTTATTCTTTTTTTCATTAGCTTTAATTATTTTTTAAGACTATGGTACTTTCTATTCAGTGACAGATGAGGCACCAGGGAAAAAACAAAACAAACCAACCAACTAACCAAACAAAAAAATCCCAAAAGATATTCCTCCTCCCAAACAAATTAACCAAACCAATAAAACCCTCTCAATTTTGAAGGATGCAGTGGTCAAGTAACCCGAATGACAACATGTAATTATTAATGTGAATCTCAATGTAGGGACATTTGTCCTTTTAGCACAGTTTAACGGAAAGGGCTGTGTAGCAACAGGCACATGGCTGAAGACTTATTTTTTGCAAGCTCATATTTGGAGGCTGGGAAGCTAGATTACACACAGATAAATGCCAAGGAGTTACAAGCAAGAGATCTCACGCTAACTGGTTTCACCAAAGGGAATCGCTTTAGCATTGTAAAGCTGACAACAGAATCTCTTGGATGACAGCAGCAGTGAAAGCTTTCACTGCCATTATTACAATTTGCCCCAGTTGTCAGCGGAATAAATAGCATGGCATCTGGGTCCTCCAGTTCAAGGATCAGTGCAGGATCAAGATCCTTCTTACTTCACCATGGGATCCGGCTACATGAAGGACGTCCATTATCATATGCCTGTTCCACTTAGCCTAATTTCAGTAACATCTAACAAAGAGCAGAACTAAAAGCTTGTCTACACAGCAGCTCACAACAAAAAAAACCCTAAAGACACATCACACAGAAATGCCTTAGTACTGAAAGCCAATAGTACAAATATGCTCGAAGTATTTCTTCTGCCCTTCCTCCCTGGTGACTGCCAAGTACTATTTCAGGGCAACCAAAGGCCCTCTCATTTGGCTGAGTCATATGTTATCTTGCTATTAATTCTTCACGGCTAAGAATCAGCTCTATGCCACGACAGGAAACGCAAGGAAAGAAAAACCGCTTTTTTAAAAGTTGCATGGGCTTCTCCAAAGAGCAGCTGACCGTGTGCTGCCCCGGAGCCTCTGAGAGAGGGGCTTGGAGGTGACAAGAACACAGGGCCGAGCTCCCCCCGCCCCGAACGCCGGCGGCTGCGGCACCTCAGGTCATGTGGCGAGAGCCGCACGGAGGCGATGCGCTCCCGCATCCCCCGCCCGGCACCGCACCTGGGGCCGGGGCCCGCCCTTGGATGTGCCTGCCCGCGGTGTCTTCGCGCCGGTTCTGTGTTTCAAACACGGCGGTCCAACAACACGGGGCGAGAGCTCTGGCGGGTAGAGGCGCTGCCACTCGCGCCCGCTCAGGGGCGGCGGGCTGAGGCAGCTCCCCGTGCCCGCGGGTCCCGCCGCCCCTGGGCTCCCTCCCCGCAAGGTCACGCAGCCGGCGGCGGAGGGTACAGCCGCGCCGCCCGCCGAGGGGCCAGGATGCGGGAAGCGCCGCTGCTCTCGGTTTCCGCTTCCCGAGATGGCCGCCCAAGGCCGGCCCGGCCCCGCTGCCGTCACCGCCCGGCCGGGTAGCGGGTCGGGCGCCGCCGCAGAGCGGATCCGCTGCGGGGAGACCCCGGCCCGCCCGCCCGCCTCCTCTGCCAGTCCCGGCGCTCGGCCACTTACTGAGCTCGTCCTGGGCGGCCGCGGCCATGTTGCCGGCTGGGGAGGGAGGGGAGGCGGCGAGAGACGCTCCGCACCTCCCACCTCGCTCCGGCACCGGCACCGGGCCGGCGGCCACCTCCCTCCTCCTCCTCCTCCTCCTCCTCCTCCTCCTCCTTCTCCTCCTCCTCCCCTTCCTCCTCCCTGCGGCTGCCCTCGACAGCGGCAAAGCCCGCCCTTCAGTCACCGCCGGTTTATATTTAGAGAGAGACCTGCCGTCCCCGCCGCCCGCCCCCCCCGCGCACACGCCCTGGCCCCGCCGCCGCCGCCCCGCCCGGCGGGCCCCGAGGAGGAGGTTTGCGGGGGCAGCACTGACCGGAGTCCGCGCTGACCTCCATGGCGGCTCCGGCGGGGCCCGGCGGCGCTCGGACGGCACCGGGAGCGGCGCGGGGCGCCCCCGCGCGGCAGTGAGTGCGCCGGCAGGCGGCGAGCCCCGCCCACTGTCCGACATGGCCCCGCCCACAGCCGGGCACAGACCGACCGAGAGCCGGGCACGGCCCCGCCCAGTGCCCGCCCGGCCCCGCCCACGGCGGGCACAGACACACTGAGGGACTGGCACGGCCCCGCCCAGCACGGACACCAGCGGCGCTGCCAAGCCGCTGTATTCCAAAGCCTGGAATACTGGAGGGATAAAGCTGCTCCGAAAAATTCCTCGCGTGCCGTTCTCGGCTTGCTCAGACCACAAGAGAGAGAGGTGCGACCACCATACAGCGTCTTTCTCTCAAGCGTTGCCATGCCACGTGTGATCTCCGTAAGAATCATCTTGGCAATCAAGAGGCACCCCTGGGGCACAGCAGACAAGGTGTCCCCAGCCTCCTTACTGCTGCGACTGAGCAGGTTGCACAGGAGCAGTTGATGACCTCTCCCTACAGCTCCAGGGCCAGTCCCAGGGCAGAAGTGAGTCTAAGTGACAGTGTCAGAGCTTCATTTGTGTATTGGGTCTGGCTGAGATGGAGTTCGTTTCCCCACACCAGCCCTCACAGTTCTGTGCTTTCCACTGGTAGCTAGAAAGGTGTTCACAACACACCAGTGTTTTGGCTACGGCTGAGCAGCACTGGCACAGCATCAGCACTGCTTTCTCCAAGGTTCCACCCTCCGTCAGTAGGCTGGGGGTGGGCAAGATTCTGGGAGTGGACACAACTAGGCCAGCGAACCCAAATTAGCTAAAGTGATATTCCAGACCCTATGCTGTCAGCTCAGATACAAAAGCTATGAAAAGGAGGGGTGTCCTAGTTAGAACAGCTGGGCCCAGTTCATCACTGGATGGGTGTAACCCAAAACTGTGTATTCTATAGCCTTCCATGCCATTTCCCAGAAACTGTTGTCAATAGACTATTTGCACCCTCTGCCCAGAGCAGCCTGACTCATCAGGCTACAAACTAGGTGCTAAGAGGCCTGCAAGATAGAAGGATGTTTTTGTCCTCACGCCCATTGAGGAACACCCCCCCCCCCAACCCTGAGGGAGGTACTGAGCATTCCTGCCTGAACTGGAGAATATATAATCTTGGAGTCTTGGGACTTTTTGAACCACTCGTGGGATCCAGAGGAAGACTGCAGATCACTGCTCTCAACCAAACTGCAGAGCACCACTCTCAACCAGACTGCAGACCACCACCCTCAATCGGACTGCAATCGCCACTCTTGACCAGACTGCAACAGCACTCTCACCAACAGGTTTTCCCCCCTCTCCCTTTACTTTGGACTCAGGGGGCCCAAAGAACACCCCTCTGTTCATGCCCCAGGGTGCTGGGTTATACATTTGGGTTTTGTGGGTTAAAACCAATTGTTTGTCTGTATAATCGTACTCATTTTATTATTTTATTAAATTGTTATTCTGACTTATAATCTCTCTTTTGGGTTGAGTTCATTTTCCCCTGCTGGTTTACCTTTAAACCAGCTCAAGGAGGAAGGAAGAGCATTCATTATTTACAAGGTTTGCCTTCCAGAGCAACATCTACACTGAAGCCCCACTTCCCAGGAAGTGGCCAGACATCACTTGCTGATGGGAAATAGAGAATAATTTATAATTTATTTTTTTCTCTTTGCTAGTGCGTGCACAAACTTTTGCTTTAGTAAACCGCCTTTTCTCAGCCACTTGGTTGTTTTCCCTCTCATTTTTTCTCCCCTATCCAGCTGAGAAAGTGGAGTGATAAAGCAGCTTGGTGGGTACCTGGTGTCCAGTCCAGGTCGACCTACCATAATTTGCCTGAGGAGCTGACTGCCAACCCAGAGCACTGAGAGGCTGGGCTCTAGTGAGGTGCAAAGAGGTAGCTTTTTTTTTTTTTTTTTTTGAGGAAACAGATTTGGGACCCATCCATCTCTCAATGAAATAATAAGCATTTATTAATGCAGAAAGGAGACAGGCAGAGGATGCCAGGCACATGGGAGGCACACTCATTTCTAGTGTAAGAACAGCACATGCTCTCTGGTGAGCTGAGCATTTTTGTGATGGATATTTACAGTGTCAGGCATATTTCTGGCTTTCCTGGGAAAGGTCTAACTGAGGTAATGTTCCTGCTGGTTACATTGGAGCAGACATGTAGTCCTCCTTTCCAGGAGAAGTCTTCAGGTAGAGGAGATCACAGGCCTGCTGTTGCAGCCACCATCCTGGGGAGCTGTGCATGCAGAATCACACAGAATCACAGGGTCAGGTTGGAGGGGACCATTGAAGGACATCTAGTCCAACCTCCCTGCTCAAGCAAGGGAGGGTCCTAGAGCACATCGCAGACGGTTCTTGAATGTCCTCCATGAGCGAGACTCCACAACCTCTCTGGCCAATCTCTTCCAGTGCATGGTCACTTGCACAGTAAGGAAGTTCTTCCTCATGTTCAGGTGGAACTCTACTGTGCATCGGTTTCTGCCCATTGTCCTATTGCTTGGCACCACCAAGAAGAGCCTGGCTCCACCCTCCTGACACTCTCCCTTCAGATACTTACAGGCATTAGTGAGGTCCTCTCTCAGCTGTCTCTTCACGTAGCAGCAGCAGGAGTGCTCCCTGAGGGTCTGTGAAGTGAGGGGGGCTGGGAGCGCATAGGGCAGTTCCCACTTTGGGGCCAGATCCCACATGACAGGTGGCCAACTTTGAGCTCTGCCAGAAGCAAGCCCAAGCCAGGCATGGGCTCAGGCATTACTTTAAAAGGTTCTTCCCTGGAAGAATCACAGAATCATTAGGGTTGGAAGGGACTTCTGGAGAACAACCAGTCCAACCCCCCTGCCAAGGCAGGGACACCTAACAGCAGGAACATGTCCAGGTGGGTTTCCAGTATCTCCAGAGAGGGAGACTCCAGGACCTCCATGGGCAGCCTGTTCCTGAGCTCTGCTACCCTCATTGTAAAGTTCTTCCTCATGCTGAGGTGGAACTTCTTGTGTTTTAGTTTATGGCCACTACTCCTTGTCTTGTCACTGAGCACCACTGAAAAAGATTCTGACACCTTCCTCTAGGCACATGCCTTTGAGATATTATATGCATTAAGGTCCCCTCTCAGGCTTCTCTAGACTAAATAGGCCCAGCTCCCATAGTCTCCCCTCATGAGGGAGATTCTCCAGACCCCTCATCATCTTTGTGGCCTCCGCTGGACCCTCTGCAGTAGCTCCATGTCCTTTTTGAGCTGTGGAGACCAAAAGTGAACACAGCAGTCCAGATGCGGCCTCACTGGGCCTGAGGTGCAGGACCACGTCCCTCGACCTGCTGGCAGCGCTCTTCCTGATGCATCCCAGGCTTCCGTGGGCGCTCCCGGCCGCAAGGGCACACCGCCGGCTGAAAGAACGAGAAGGCGCATCCTGTGCGAAATCAGGGGGAAAGGACTCGTCCTATTGCTCGTCACCGCCGAGAAGATCGCAACTCCATCCTCCCGACCTCCTTAAGGCGCGGGCTCTGTCGCGACCCGCCTCTTGTCGCGACCCCGCCTGGCCCCGCGCTGGCCCCGCCCCCGGCCGCGCGCACGGCGCGGAGCGCGGCCCGGGCCCGGCGGCGGCGAAATGGCGGCGTTGCGGGGCCCGGGCGGGCCGTGGGTGCTGTGCCTGTGCCTGTGCGCGGCGCTGCTGCCGCGGCCGGCGCGGGGCCTCACCGACGGGCTCTACTGCGGCCGCCGCGTCTGCTACGAGGTGTTGGGCGTCAGCCGGCAGGCCAGCAAGGCGGAGATCGCCCGCGCCTACCGGCAGCTGGCCCGGCAGTACCACCCCGACCGGTACCGCGGGGAGCCCCCGGGCGGCGGGGCCGGCGGCGCGCAGGCGGCACACGAGAAGTTCCTGCTCATCGCCACCGCCTACGAGACCCTCAAGGTGAGAGAGCGGGACCGCCGCCGCGGCCGGAGCCGCTCCGGTAAGCAGTCAGGGAGGGGAGGAAAAACACCACGAAAAACCTCCTTCGGTAGCCAGCCCGGGAGTGCGGGGAGGAGGATGGAGTTCCCTTGGAAATCCCTTTGTGTTTAGGATTCGTTCTTTCGAAAATATATTATTTATTTTTAACGGGCCGGATGGTCTTTATCTTAGAGGCATACCTTTAAAAGTAGCAGTGACCCGGGCAGCATATGGGATCTGTAAGGGAAGGCTTATCAGGGCAAAACGTGTGTGATTTGGGAAAGATGGAGCCCCGGAATAGAAGAAAGAGACCTGTAAGTGTTTTAAGACTACAAGGAATTGAAAAAGGGAAGCTGGTTTGTTTTGTTTTTTTTTCTTTTGGAAGGGGAGTGTTGAATGGAATGCAGTTGAGTCTGTCAAAATTAAATTTCCTATCCCAAAATTATATGGGGGAGAATGAATAAAAACAGAGAAAATGAGAACAATGAGGTTTTGAAACGGCCTTCCATTGGACAGATTCCACAGCCCTGTAAACTAATTCTTAAAAGTTATGTAGAACAATCTTGTAATAGGTTCCTCATCTGAAAATCTTCTCCAGAGCAATATTTATTAACTCCAGTCCATCTGGACTTCGCTTTCTGAAGTTAAAAACACTTATTGTGTGGATTTCAACTGCTTGTCTATTTTCCAGTTTTAAATGTCTTTCACATAGTGCCTGCTTGTTCATTTTAAGACTACACATGTCCTACTTAAATGGTCAGATAAGTCTGAGAACAAAATAATTGAGAATATGAGAAAAAGACCAAAGATCTTCCTCTGTGCTTCATACTCACTTGATCTATTGCCAGTTTTACAGCAGCATGGTCATTAATGCGATGTAAAACAAAGCTATAACAGAGTAAGTGAAAACAGGAATCTGAACCTGGATGTGTTTTTCATCTCATCCTGCAGGATGAAGAAACACGTAAAGATTATGACTACATGCTGGATCATCCTGAAGAGTATTACAGACATTATTACCACTACTACAGCAGGAGATTGGCACCTAAAGTGGATGTCAGAATAGTGATCCTAGTTACCGTGTGTGCCATCTCTGTGTTTCAGGTAAAATTTCATGTTTACATCATTCTCTGAGTTTCTGAAGAGAGAGGTGTAGTGACAGTTGTCATAATGTGCCAGTTAATAAAAAGTGAGGGTCTGTTTCTCTCTGCTGTGGTGAAGTTCTGCGTGGTGTCCGTAACAATCCTGAAGTCAGAATGTACTGAACAGATTTTTAACTGCCTTTGGTACCTTGAACAAAAGTAGAGATTATTTTCTTTTAATTTCATTGAGTCAAGTGTAGCTTTTCTGAAGAAGTAACGTAGTTCTTCCTGGCAGGCTCAGAATAGCCTGTTCTTGAGCACAGGCAGGACTAGTGCTTCAAATAATGGGTGTCAGTTTGTCAAGGTGCATAAGTCATTTTTTAAAAAACAGACTAATTGCAAATTAAATTCAAGACTCAATTCACATAGATGATCAGGAGTTTACTAAGATTTGAATCTTACACCTTTAAATCTTGAAACACCACAAGGATGAAGTCAGGAGAGAAGCAAATTCTCTTCAGCAGAGTTTACTCTGAAGGTCATAGATCCAAGTTCAAGAAAGCAGCCTGTGTCTTGGATGAGAAAATTTGTGCTGTTGCTGACACATATTTAAGAGATGCATGACTTTTCTTTGGGATCTGTTAGATTACTGGCTCAAACATCATTAATAATAGCCGAGAAGTTTGAGGCATAAAGATACAGCTTAGTCCATGGTGTAGGTATCTCACGATTAGTGGGATATTGGAAGTTGAAATAACGAAACACATTGATCAGAATTTGAGAGCTTGGAATAATAAGTTCTAATGGGACATGCAACCAAATACCTAATTTCTCTGATTTTGTTCCAATGGCAAAAGTTTCATTTCACATCTTATTTCTTCATTTGGCTGTAAGTGGAGACACTTTCCTGCAGTTCACCTGCCAGATGATTGCAAATTCACTGTAAGCATCTCTGTAAACTGGTTTGCCTGTCTTGCTTTTTGTTGTTTCTGCTTCTTGGCCTTTGCTAAGGTGCCTGTCTGGTTTCTTCCATGATTTCCATGCCTCATCTCATGTCATTTACAAGGCACTAGATGGGAACAACATCAGTTCTGAGCTGACCATGACAGTCATTGTGCTCCTCCTGTCTTCAGAAGGAATTATTCTTGGGACTGTGCTGTGCAGGGCCAGGAGTTGGACTTGACGATCCTTGTGGGTCCTTTCCACCTCAGGATATTCTCAGGATATTCTATGATTCTGTGTTCACCCAGGCAGTATATTCGTGGTTTCTTGTTTGGGTTTTTTTTCACCCCCATTGAAATTCAGAGGGCAGTTGGAGATCAGAGAGGGTTGTTGAATCTTGCAAAGTGAATCCCGTCAGGCAAATGAGATCATCACATACTTAATCCATGTTTAATGAACAGTGGGTAACAATTGTATAATTAAATGTTCATATATTGGCTACTTTATTTATAACTCCAAGGAGTGGGGCTTCTGAGAATGGCTGGCACAGCCTGGCATTAACCTTCAGAAGCTGACCGTCTTCTCATAAACAAAACCATTCAGAATAGCGCCTGCTTGTCCTTGCTTGTCACTGTAAACTGCTGTGAGATATAGTTCTGTACATCTGTTTTCCAGGTGCTTTACTAAGTTCAGAGGAATGATTACAGCTTCTGTAATACCACAGTAGAACTGTTACCCTCAGTTTTTACCCTTATTATGATGTAACTGTGATTAAAGGTGTGTGACCACATTATGTCTTTTTTTTTTCCTGGCAAACCTCTAGATAGGAATGTGTCTGTATAAAAATAAGTTTTTTACTTTTTACTGTTCTTAAATTACAGTTCTTCAGCTGGTGGAGTAGTTACAATGAAGCTATCAACTACTTAGCTACTGTACCAAAATACCGTATACAAGCCACTGAGATTGCTAGACAACAAGGTTTACTCAACAAGACTAAAGAAAAAGGGAAGAACAGGCGATCTAAAGAAGAAATTCGTGAAGAAGAGGAAGAAATTATCAAAGACATTATTAAAAATAAAATAGATATAAAGGGTGGTTATCAGAAGCCCAAGATATATGATATCCTTCTATTTCAGATCCTTCTTGCTCCTTTTTATTTGTGCAAATATGTGGTTTGGTACTGTTGGTGGATTTATTGTTTCACTATTAAAGGGCAAGAGTATGGTGTGGAAGAGAAGCTGTATATCATACGAAGGTACATGAAAATGTCTCAGTCTCAGTTTGACAGCTTAGAAGATCATCAAAAAGAGACCTTTCTTGAACGGCAGCTGTGGATACGAGAAAACTATGAGGTGGGTAGTCCTGGTGAAAAGCTAATGTTAGTTACCCATTGCTCCCAGAGTAAGAACAGCCCATCTTGTGAAGGTGCTTGGGATGGGTCTGTGCGAAGCATTGCTTCAATTTCAGCTGTTGCTTTCCAAATTGAAAACTGTGAGACAATCACTTGGTGTGTTTCCTTTGACTTCTTATGCACACGGCCTGGTAGACAACAGCTCCTGACTGTGCCCATGGGTGTAGGAAAGGATTTGCTCAGTCAGAAGACATCTGTGTATGCGTACAAGATTCAGTTGAATCTGATGAAAGGCTTTCTTTTAACAATGTGTTATCACAAGGTTATTACAGCAGGTTGAAGACTATATTCTCCAAAAAGCAATAATTTGTAATAAGGATTACCCTGATTGTCTGAAACTCCTATGTCATCAGTCTTCTAAGCTTAATTCCTAGCTCAGGGCTGTTTTTTTATTATGGTTGCTGCTGTTGTTATTGTTTTGGGTTTTTCCCTAACTGTTTCTTGATAGTTCTTTGGCCTTCAGTGAATCAGGGACTGTTCTTGCAGTGCTGAATACTTGTTCAAGTGAGGATGGTAAAAAAGGCGGCAACTGCTACTCTTGCCATGGATAGCCCGTTACTAAATAGTCAATATGTAATTGTTGAGGTATCTGTGAGAGCAACAAAAGAACATTAACCACAGCATGGAATTTGCAGTCCAGAATGATTTGGGATGCTGGGGCATGGCAGATTGAAAAAATACTCCCGATTGTTCTGCAGAGGTACATCTGAGGGCCATCTAGGTGGGAGGTTTCTAAAGAAAAACTTGAAAATACAGACTTGGCCTGCTTAAGGGGAAGAGGAGATGCTGCTGCCTTGCATTGGAAAAGAAATGGGATGGTGGCAGGACACCAAAGATAGGAGAATGCTTCTTCAAAAGAAGACAGGGGTGTATTACTCTACAAACCTGAAGAGGAAAATAGTAAAATAGATGCTAATATAAGGAAAGGACTAGCTGGCAGGTGCATACGCATGTTCAGTTAGGAGGTGTTTGCTAGAAAACAATCTGGAAGAGCAAAAATTGAGCAATGCTACTAGTCAAAGCAGGTGTTACATGGAAAAGGTAAGATAGGATGGAGAAAAAATGTTGTGGTTTCTGATCCATGACGTTTTTAACTAGTCATGTTTGGGTCACTGAATATAAAAGAGCTACATTTGCCACAAGTGAAGTCTGTTTAGCCCACACTCATTTCCTGTTGTGGCCAGCTGCTGATTTTCAGTAAAGAATACATGAAAGTTGCACCTGTATAGTAATATTTATTTGGGACTTCCTGGAGAGGAAATAGTGTCTTTGTAGGTAATTGCTTTAATAAGTTTTTCTTTAATAAACTTACCTAGTCACTGGAATGCATTAAAGCTGTCAGTGTCTGCTGTGCCGTCTGGTCAGCAGTTCACCAACACTTGCAGAAGATGGGGTTTTTTTGAAGCCACACGGACTCCTTCTCATTCCAGTATTACTGAAAATGGAGAATAATCATACTTTATTCTCCTCTTGGGCTACTGGTGCTTTTGTGTGCCACTACCATATCCTTATTTGAAACGTAGTCATGTATTTTAGAGCATGAAAAACATGCTCTAAGTGTTTCTCCCCAAAAGCTTCTCTGTTCTTTCATCATTGGAGATGTCTATTTGCATATTGTTCGTTTTCTGGTGTCCCTTTCAGGATGGGAAAGATCAAGAATTCAATACATGGTTGCATCATGGAGCTCCACAATATTTTTTTTCTGGTTTCTAATGATTCTTCACTGAATATTGAGGTGGTGTATTTATGTAGCAATCTATAATATTTTTAAATCTTGTTCATGCATAGGAGAACTTTAAATTAAATTGCCTTCTGAGTCAGGAGAAGTCAGATGACACTAAGATGACATAAACATGAATGGTATTGAGATTGATGCTGGCTGTACCTACATAAACTGCCTTCCAGAATAAAAATGTAGGTGCTGTTGCTTTTTTTTTTTTTAAGGACAATTGGCTTTGCTAATAATCGTAGATTTCATTACAATGACACTGTTTCTTGTCAGAAATATAATTATTTGTCAGTTGCTATTGCAAATACTTGACACAGAGATATTAACTTTGTTGAGAACCTTAATTAGGAATAAAAAGTTCCATAGCAGTATTCTATTAGATAATGACTTTGAAATGGGAGAACTACAGTGAGGAACTGAACAGCTGTATTGAACAGTATGTGTGCTTAGGAGGGACTCCAAGTTTAGCTTTTGGAGCATTAGCCATTGCTTACTGTGTATTTAGTTTTGTTGAATGCATAAGCATCTAGTTCTTTGGAATAAAAGTTCTGGAGCTTGCAGTACCATCTTAAAGAGAGTAGTTCTGCTCTCAGCAAAAAAGTGAAGTATCTGGACTACAGCTCTTGGGCTGCAGGTGCTCTGACACTTTGTGTCGGCCAAGGTTTGCTTCCATGTTGCAATTCAGTCTTCTGTAAGAAAAATAAACTGGCAAATGGTTGAAGTATAAACACATCCCACTTCAGGCTCACTTAAAGCCTCACTTCAGCCTTACTAAAATCTTCTCTCTGTCTATCAGGTCTATAAACGAGAACAAGAGGAGGAGTTAAAGAAGAAGATGGCCATGGATCCCCGATGGAAGAGATATCGGCGGTGGATGAAAAATGAAGGACCTGGAAGACTGACTTTTATTGATGATTAAAAGTTGCCGAACAAAATGTGTGCTAATGTTGAAAGTGATTTGCAAAACTTTTCATTACGTCGTTCAGAGTTTTGTCTGCTGTGACTTAGCAGTGATCTAAAACTCAGGAATTATTAAATCAGGCTGAAGCATAATACAGGTTTACCATTTTTATAAATCAGACCTATTAAACAGGCTCAGCTCAATGTATATATGCCATTTACTTGGGGATCTCAGTATGGAATTCATTATTCCAAACAATGTATTTTTGCTAGATATTTCACATTCATCATCAATGGAACCATAACTCTAGTTTTTCTGAAAATGTTCCTAGTTCAAACCTTGAAAGTCCTGGTTTTCCTCTTTAAACTGAAGGGTTCCTGCAAATGGACTCTGGAAATTCATAAAAAGGATTTCGAAGCAAGGACCATTTTCTGTTTTCCTCTCTTTTCTCCTACTTTTCAATCTAATTTCTAAGATGCCAAATTGGTTTTTTTTTGATGTAGACAGTATGGGGATTATACCAGACTACTGCTATTCCTGGTCCAGTTGGAAATGGATTTTATTTTTTGTGGGAATAAATGATGCATGATTGATCATCATTGTGATGCAAACAAGCCTTAATTCTTTGTTCTACAGAGTAATTCATGAAATAGTGTGTTTAGATATTTTGTGTTCATTTTTTCATCTTGTACATTGAATTATACCTGCTTGTTCAGAACAAGTATACCAGTGAATATTAGTCTACTAAATGTGAACATTTCTTTCACCAAAGTATTGGTTAAAGGGAAAAATGACCCTTTTATTAAAAAGGGCAATTTTGATGCCTTAAGTAAATAAAAATTTATATATGCACACTGAATTTGTTTTAAATTCTAAATCTAAAGTATTCAATGTGTTTATCTCTTCTGATCAGACCTTGGAGTACTTAGAATAAATGATGCATAACAGCAGACTGGTTTCCTCTGTAACTCAGCCCAGGTCAGAGAGTTTCCATGATTTGCTGGTAAAAGGGATTCTGTTACCTTATTTCTCCTCGCTAATTTTACTGGGGAAGGGCAGATGGGAGCACAGTCTTTTGCTTGTCATTTATGACACCTGTAAAAGCAAGTTCCTCTGAAGGGAACTGCTGAAGATGGTGCGTGATTAGCTGCCTTCTGTGCAGATTGGTTCTGGGAGCACAGCTTTTGAACGTGCTGCTCCTGACAAAGCCCATAGTAGCTAAACATTTTAAAATGCATATTAATTTTTGAAGCAAGAAGTTTCTGATTCTGCAAACGGGACCTGTCCTCATTCTTTGCAGAAGAATCTTCTTTATGCTTCTTTTGCTAGTTTACCTTTCACACACTTTGGAATGTTTGTCTCAGTTTTCTGTTTAAAATAACACATGTTCAAAAGCATGATAGAAGCATTATGCTAAGTCTCTGTACGCAGTAGTAAAACTGAAGAGGAACTGCTAGATTTTCCCTTCTCTGCAGACTGTAGCAATAAACTTAATTCACTTTGTATTCAATTGTCAATTTAAATCTAAAAGTTGTAAAAGAAAGTATATAGAATAAGCTGAGCTTGCTTTCATGGAATAATCTTGGGGGCACTGCAAAGATGCTTATGAAGTGAGAGACTGCAGCTTGGGTTTATTGCTGCTTCATCCCCCCCAAAACACAGTCTCCTGTAAGAGTGGAAGGGGGAAGATCAGGTTGCTGTGGTAGAAGCAAAGAGTGAAGCACAAATAAAATGGTTTTGATTATTAAATAAGACTTATATCTGTAAAAGAATGAGGCAGGTGTATGCAAAACCTGTGGCCTCAGTTTCACAGGATAACAGCTCTGCAGCTGCTCCTGACCTTGTGCCTCATTTTGCTCTGCCCTTTCTGGAGCACAGTATCTGGGTTTTGCAAATATGCAGTAAAAACACAGACCTGTTTTCCCTTTTTGCCTACCTTCCTTGTAACCATGATTAATTTCTTGACCTGACACTGCACTGGGAAATCAGTGCAGTGGAGGTACAGTCTTTTCAGAGGACAGAACTGTATCTTTCGGCAGCAATGGTGTTTCATCTCTGTAACACTGTGGCCTGACACCAAGTGAGTGAAGAAGTCATCAGGTATCCTACAACCTTCTAGAAAGGAGCTAGCTAAGCTGGGAGTTCCCTCTTTGCTCAACATATGAGCCCTTTAAAAATAACCAGATGCAGACCTCAATTAATGGAATGCACAGAAATTTGCTGGGCAGCAACGCTGCAGTCACAACTTTGTGATGAAGGGTATAAAAAACTCGTGTCTTTAGAAAGGTGTCAGCACTGCAGTGACACCTCGTTAGCTGAGGCTACTGAGCATTTCTAGCCTAATGTGTCATTGGAGTTCTAAATGGTGGCTTTTTTCTGGGCATAAATTTTCAGAGAGTGATGAGAGTTACAATACTTTAGAGAGAAGCATGTGCATGAATAAGTATTGCTGGTACAAGGTAATGGTGAGATCATAATGGGGAAAAGTGTGACAAGATAATAGGACCTTGGAGAAGATTCAGCATGAGTCCTTTCCATGACCATACTGAGGCTTTGAGGCACAAGCCTCAAAGCTTGTGGCTGGTTGTCCCTATAGAAACAGAATCATTAAGATTGGAAAAGCCTGGGAGGATCAGCAGGTCCAACCATCAAAGCAGCACCAGCACCATGTTCACCACTAAACCATGTCATCAAGTGCCATATTCACAGTTTTTTTGGATGCTCCCAGGGATGATGCCTCCACCACTTCCCTGGGCAGACTATTCCAATGCTTTACAACCCTTTTCATGAAGAAATTTTTCCTAATATCTAAACTATACCTCCCCTGGTGTAGCCTGAGATAATTTCTTCTTGTCCTGTCTTTTGTTACATGGGAGAAGAGACCAATTCCCCACCTCAAGACCTTCCAGGCAGTTGTAGAGAGGGATAAGATCTCCACTGAGCCTCCTTTTCTCCAAGGTAAACAAGTCCAGCTCCCTCAGCCACTCCTCACAGGACTTGTGCTCCAGACCCTTCACCAGATTTGTTGCCCTTCTCTGGACACGCTCTGGTGATGTGTTCAAACAGACTTCTCTGAATCTTTAAGCAGAATTCTCCATTCCTTCCTTTGATCTCTGTTGCAGATGGAAGCTGATGGTATCTTTCTCACCTTTAACCCTTCTTTTGAATACAAATAGATTTTATCAGGTGTGTTTAACAGGTGTTGCTTAATGCTTATGGAAAGCTTTTGTGTTTTACGTCCTGCTTGGCAATTGTTTAAGCCGGAGCTGCAGATCACATCCTAATTGGCACTCAACATAGGGCTTTGCCTGTCCTGAGCTGAACTTCACTGGAAACTGAGCAGGGGACACCTCCCCAAAAGACCATCAGAGATCAGGAGAGACAGGCCCATACAGGCTGTAACAAGTATTGCATAAGATTACCAGGCTCAAAGACTATGCATTAGGTAGTTGTTTACTATGTATTAGGTAGGCCCGTTTTTGTAAACTTTAGTGTATACATTTCCTTGCTTTTTACGCTTTTGTGTGCTTGATTTGTGGAAAAACTTCCACTTTGTGCAAAATAAACGTTGTCTCCTTTCTAATCCTGACTCTTTCTCCATGTTTAGAGAGTTCCTAAAATTCAGCAACACCAGCACCTTGATGTCTATCTTAAAGCAGGGGGCCCAGAACTGGGCACAGGACTCGAGGCATGGCCTCATCAGTGCCAAGTACAGGGGGACAATCTCTTCCTTGGTCCTGCTGGTCACTCTGTTTCTGATCCATGCCAGGATGCCATTGGCCTTCTTGGCCACATGGACATACTGTTGGCTCATGTTCTGCCACTGTCAACTGGCACTGCCAGGTCCTTTTCTGCTGAGCAGCTTTCTAGCCACTCTTCCCGCAGCATGTAGCGCTGCCTGGGGTTGTTGTGACCCAAGGGCAGCACCCAGCACATGGTCTTGTTGAATCTCATACCATTTGCCTCAGCCCATTGATCCAGCCTGTCCAGACCCCTCTGCAGAGCCTTCCTGCCCTCCAGCAGATCAACACTCTCATCCAACCTGGTGTTATCTATGAACTTGCTAAGGACTTGATCCTCTTGTCCAGGTAGTCAATGAAGATATTAAACAGGGCTGGCCCAAATACTGAGCCCTGGGGAACACCACTCATGACCAGCAGCCTAATGGATTTAACTCCATTCACCACCACTTTCTGGGCCTGGCCATCTAGCCAGTTCTATACCCAGTGAAGAGTGCACTCATAAACACAATGAGCAGCCAGTTTATCCAGGAGAGTGCTATGGGCGATGGTGTCAAAGGCTTTACTAAAGTCCAGGTAGACAACATGCACAGCTTTTCACTCATCCTCTAGTTGGCTCACCTTGTCATAGAAGGACATCAGGCTGATCAAGCAGGACCTGCCTTCCACAGACCCATGCTGGCTGGGTCTGATCCCCTGTTTGTCCTGTCTTATGTTCAGAGTAACCATTTGAGGTTATAAGGTTCAACCCACTGACTTGTTAACAAGGCAACAAACTAATGGCCGGCAAACCCCTGCCAAAAAGTGAGGGGACTTATTTATGGCCACTGGTGAAATGGTGATGAACAGTTCTGGATGAGGATGAAACAACACTGGCAGCAGCTGCCAGGCAGTTTGAGCCATACAGCTGCCTGTGGGGAGAGAAGGATGCTTAGAACTCCATCTCTGTCAGTGTTAAGGGGCAAGTCTGGGCTCTGAGCAACCTGATCTAGTGGGTGGCATCCCTGCCCAGGGCAGGGAGGGTTGAAACTAGATGATCTTTAGGATTTCTTCCAACCCTAACCATTCTTTGAGCCTATGGATTCCCTTTCATCTCTTCTTTCTTGCCCTCCTTTTTTTTCCTCACTTCTTTCCCCCCCTTTTTCCTGCTCCCTTCCCCCCCTTTTCCATTTTTTCTCCCCTTCCTTTTTTTATCTTTGCCCTCATTTTTCTTGTCTTCCCTTTCCTTTTCTCCTTCCCCCTACTCTTTTTTGTTCCCTTTTCCTTTTTTCCCCCTCCCTTTCTCCCCCCCCCCCCTTTTTTGTTTTGTTTCCTGTTCTTCGCTTTTATTTTTCTCCCCTTGCTGTCCTATTTTAACCAGCAAGTTTTCGTCCCCCGAAGCACCTTTAGTCCCCACCCAGTGCCGCTGAGGGCGCCGCAGGCGGCAGCGCTCGGGGGTGTCCGTCGGGGCGGTGCCGCTGGCGCTGCGGGCGGAGCGGCCGCGGCCCCTCCCCGGGGCGGAGGGAGCGGAGCCGAGCCCAGCCGAGCCCGCCGGAGCCGCTCTGCCCCGCTGTGCCCTGCTCTGCCCCGCCGTCTCACGCCCTCCGTCTTCCCCTGGGGCTCGGCATGTCGTCGGGCGGCAGCCTGAGCACCATGCAGCGGCTGGTGGAGCAGCTGAAGCTGGAGGCGGCCGTGGAGAGGATCAAGGTGAGCGGGGGTGCCGGACCCGGGGGCGGGGGGAGGCGCGGGTGCTCTGACCTCCGCGGCGAGGCCGGGAGAGAATCCCCTCCTGCCCTTTCCTCCGCGTTGTCCGCGCCCTGGGAAGGAAGGGGGCGAGGGGTGCGTGTGCCCCGGGGGAGCTCGGAGCCCCAGCCCCGCGGGCGCGGTGAAGCGAGTGCTGTTCCCTGTGGAAGGAGCCGTGATAAATAATACAGTAGCCCCTCGTTAGTTCTGCACAAGCAAGCAGATAATCGGGAGTAGTTCCTCGCAGCGGAGCCAGGCGACTCCCCCCCGCTTCGGAGAGCTGGCAGGATCTGCAGGGGGAGGCAGCGCGGTGTGGTACCCGCTGGCACACTTGGAGAAGGCAGGCCATTTGCTACGCATGCATGAACCTTCTCCTGCTTGCATATTTCCAGACAAAGGCGGACTGGTGAGGCGGTCCTGTCGTCCGCTAGCTCCTCAGGTTTGGTGCCTTGTCCAAGACAGCTCTTAGCTCGCAGAAGGTCTGGGGGAGTCCACAACTACTTTGCAAAAACGACTCTTTCCAACAACTCACAAAATCCAGCACAGTCTGTGAAGGGATGAAGGTCAAAATAATTTATATCCAGTGCTTTCCTCTTCTTTCATCACCTCCTTTTTTCACCATTTTCTCTGTCCTGTCACAAAACATAGCTTCCTCAATCTGACAACATTGACTTGCAGGAACTTAGCTAGTTGATTTAAAAAATAATTCAAAATACTTTTCCTCATTACTCCTGACTCTGGGCTGGTGAAAATTTGAAGTATTCATTGCAAGGTGAAACCATTATGGCTTTTGGATATCATCCTAATAAATTTGTTAATGTTAGTAAATTTTATTAGCACATTCTGAATCAGCAGATGCTTGATTCGCTACAAGTGACTGTGATTTATCACTGCAATGATGTGTGGGAATCTGAGAAACAGCACGGTTCAGAGTACAAATGTAGACTCTCGTGGCAAGAGGGATATTGTCTAACACTGAAATGGTTGACCAAACCACCAGTTATTGCTGGTGCCCGGATCTCTGTTCCTGCTCATTTTGAGGCATATATACCCCCCTCGCCCCATTGTGGGGGTTTTTTTTTTGGGGGGAGGGGGTGTAAAATACATAGTTTATAGTTTGCAGGTACTTTGTGCCCATAACGTATTCTGGAACTGGACTTCCTATGTATTTATTATGGGTTTGCTTGTACTCCAGGGAGACTTGGCCTTAATTGGCCTCGGTCTCATTTTTCTTGCAGCATTGCGCGCAGCAATCTGTTTCCAAGTCTGCTGTTCTAGGAACCTGTTCATGGCTTTGAAATGACACATGATTAAAAATGTATCTTATAAAAAGTGTCATTTGGGTTTCTTGAGATACAGTGTAAAACTCATGAGGACTATATTCACCTGGTGAAAAACCACCTGGTTCAGTTTTAGCAGACACTGGTATAGGAGAAAACATTGTTTCGTCTACTTTGAATAGACAATGTGTTTCCAGACGGAAGCAGGCTATGAAAGGATTTTTAAAAATACATTTCATACTACAAAGTTCCATGGTGATTTTGTTTACTCTGCCAGCTGAAAAAGGAGACAGGAAAAATATTTTCAGAAAGAGGAAACTGAGTAGAAAGAAGTACCCACACACATCTTGCACACAGGAGGCTGTTGCAGGGAGCGTGGTTGTCGTGTGATGAAATATGGCAGAAACCCTTGTATTTTCGTGTGAACTGAAGGAATGAAGAATTTTATGGGGCCTAAGTAGGGCTAAGAGTAGATCTGGTTTGTAAAAAAAAAAAGAAAAATTATATCAAGATATATAGAGCTTAGTATATGCTGGAAAGTTTGATAGGAAAGTGCAAGGAGATGCTATGAGGAACTGCTGACTCTCCCAGAAAAGAGCTCCATGCAGCCTTGGCCTGATCAGTGTTGGCAGGTGGCATCTCTGTGGTGCACAGTCAGGTACCAGCAAGGGTACCAGCTGTGGTTGAGGCAAGGAGGGTAGTGCTGCAGAGGGTCCAAGGGACTGCAGGACACCCCTGCAGCCTCTAGAAAGGTTCTCCTCAAGTAAGGAAGAAGTGATGAAGCCTATTGATGTAGCAGGAATCCTTACTTCTCCCTGTACTCTGCCCAAGAGAACCTGGGAGGCTGAGGAGAAATGCTCCTCACAGCATCTCCCTGAAGTGCTGACAACAGCCAAGTAAATTTGGGCAGTACCAGGTTGAGTGTCCTGGAGGAGATCACGGAGGAGAGTTGGAAGGTGGTGAGCCGGAGAGCAGCAAAACAGCAAATGAAAGCATGTGCTAGGCCAGATTTCTCATGTACTTCTAGATGCTGTTAGATGGGATGGCCCAGAACCAAAATTCCATCAGGGCTCCTGGGTGGCCCCTTTAGACAGGAGGCTGGGAAGTGTGGGTGGTCCTTCTGGTTATTGTTTTGGCAACCCTGCAAAGTTGTGTGGGAAGAAAAATCATTATTTCAGGAGTCCTGTAACAAATCAGAGGTAAGCTAAGGGGGGAACTTGTATTCCCATCAATATGGTCTGTTATTTCCTTTTATAAAAAAACTATCAGATGGCATGGATTTTGACAGTTCCATGCATCTATTCCTAGTGTGTGTCTGGGACATTGTGAATTCCTCTACATTGTCCTTCAAGAATACAGGTACATGACTGACTTGCCATCCACAGGGAGAGCAGGGGAGTTCAGTGCTGAGGACATCTTATCTTTGGGATCCTGGGCTTGTTCTGTAGCTCTGGACTCTCCTCTTTGGGGCCAGAATGTGGATTTGAAGTTCTGAATTCACTCGTGGGAGAAGGTGACAATTTGGACGGTCTTAAAAAGCTTTACATCCTCCTTTCTTTCATTCCTTGGTATTGTTTGTGTTGCTTAAAAGTTTGGAAATTAAACTCCTTTTAATAAATTATCTGAGAATCAAAGAGTTCAGATATAAACCTGAAAAAAAGTAGATTGGTAAATACTGTGGTCAGGTCTCGGTGCATTTTAATGAGGACAATTTGCATCACACTTGAACCTCAGTCCTCTGTACTTTCCTGGCTCATCACTAGCCTAGTATTTCATGCATGGTTCCTCAGAGCTTTGTAAATGTGCTTCTGTTCTGACTTACTTGGTGTTTTAGAATCCAAGACCTGACTTGGCTGCACTCCAGCTCTGTTTGATAATAGCTCTTCAAGAGGAAATGCCTAGTAGATGCTTATGAATGAATTAGTTTCCTCTCCGGGTTTGTTTTTCCTTTTCAGGTCTCTCAGGCAGCTGCAGAACTCCAGCAGTACTGTATGCAAAATGCCTGCAAAGATGCCTTGCTCGTTGGGGTTCCTGCGGGGAGCAATCCCTTCCGAGAACCCCGATCCTGTGCTCTACTCTGAAAACAGGTAATAAAGTCACAGATATCATGGCAACTACTCTGATTTGAAACTCAAGCCTTTTGCAGGGACAAAGAAACATGGTGATAGTTGTTCAAATGTTGAGTTCTTCGTGGATAAGTGTTTATCATTTCCCTACTGGCTCTGCAAATGGTTTTCTGTTTCTTTTAGGTGTGGCAGTTGAAGCATGTTTTTTTCCCACACGTCCTTCTAGAAGTGTTTTGTTTGTGAGTTGGGGTTTTTTTTGTTAGAATGGTTGTATTTTTGTGTTTGAGCAACTCTAGCATCCTTAGCAGTATCCAAACTAATTAAAATTGTCTAAGACACACAGCTGTGTTTGACACAGGCAGACAAAAAACAGTCACATCCCCAGCCTGGAGAAGACAAAGCTGTAGCAGTTGCATGTGTTGTGATAACTAGTTCACAGCTTAAGCAAGAACCTTGTTAAAATACATTTGGTCTTCAATGTCATCTTGCAGTTTATTTGGCTATGTCTGTCCTTAGGCTCTTTCTGTTCTTACTGTTGGTACAGCACCAAAAGCGATGGAAGCAAAGAGGAGCTGAGGCATTCTGTAATCACATCCATTTTCAGCACAGGTCTAAGGGATGAGCTACTCCCTAAACTCTGCCTTAGCACTCTACCTGGCTTGCACCCATGTAACACCTGCAGAGTACATGGGTGGGTGACCATCCAGCATCTGCAAATCTTTGGGATCCAGTTCTGTGATTCCCACTCCAACCTCTCCTGTTAGTCGTACAGGTTATCAGTGATTGCAGCAGGAGAAAGAAACACCATGCATGCCAGTAGTCCTAGGCAGGACCACACCATAACTTGGAAAATCTATTTCTGCTGTGTGACAAACGAATCTGGAAGTAGGATATTCAGAAGGGTTACTCTTCTTTAAAAGAAAAAAATAAAAATAGTTCCTGCTAAAGAGCTGAAAAATCTGCAGAGAGAGGAAGAGCCACTGAATTCTGTTCCTTCTTTGAGAGTGCTGTCAAATACAAAAGGAATGTTTTCTTAAGGGCAGAATTTAAGCTAGAACATAAAATCTTCCCCTTCCTGCTGCCAGGGTTCCTGAGCTTGCAGTTGAGCTTTTGCCTCATCAGTAGTGTGGCTTTGATTGTTGCTACATAGGTTTAACAAAGCAGGTTTGAACCTAAAGAGAGAGAACAACTGGACATGAGATGCTATTCTGGAAAAAACTTGCCAGGGGAGAAGCAAAAGTAGATTTTCTTAATTTATGTGCTACTCTTAATTATTCATGCAAATAAGATAAAATTGATAGTGACTGTTTCATGTGTTCTTCTGTTACTGAAGCAGCCTTTCTACCTTTTCTTTTTTTTGGCAGTCTCTGTGTGTATGGATGTATGTATTGTAGGATTCAACTTTGATCCCATCATTCAGATAGGTTACAAAATATTTTCACAAGAGTTTGATGATTAATTTATTATGCTTTGAGAAATGCATAGCTCAGCCCAGGATGTTATTTAGTATTTTTTTGCTAATAGATAAAATATGTAGTTTATTATTATTTTGTTATCTTAGAATCATAAGAAAATCAGAGCAAAGTAAAAAAGCCAGTAAGAAATGTTATGATATGCAAGGATACCAATATCCAACAAAGAAAAGTGGTTATTCATGTTTTCCTCAGTGCAAAGGAGCTTTTCTGTTGTGATTTGTAAGAGAAAGCTTAGGAAGATGGCATTTAATAAATCTTTTCTTTTTCCTCTTATAGGGAAGGTCATCGGAGAATTGCCTTCAAGCATGACATGAATAATAACTGCCTTTCCTTCACAAGAAAAGTCTCCCTTTGTGTCCTGACTTTTATGTGGCTAAAAACAGTGTCCTAGATATTTATTTGTTTGTTCTTGTGAATCTGTATTCCACTATCTTTTGGTAATATTTTTAAAGTTTTTTAATGTAACTGTATTAGGGAGGGTTCAAAGCATACTGAAAACTGAAAACTATAACACCATTGAAATCTCAACAGAAAAACCCAATATTTGTTACAAAGAAGTGGCCGAAGTAAACAGGAACCGAGAGAAAGAGAAAACAATGAAGAAATATGACACCCTACTCACTCAGGTGTCATTCATGGGGTATTTTACCAACTCTGAATGCCATAAAATCCTCTGCAGCAGCTGCGTTTTTCGGAGGGTTAGCAGGCTCACTCATAGCAGGCGTCCACGCTAAAGACAACTTGGTCCTTAGTGTGGAGCAAGCTCACTCAAAACACAGGCTGTCTGCTTTTATACAATCAACTGAGTAAGTCTGCCTAGGCAGGTGTGGCCAGCACCTCCCCACCAGAGGTTCTCAGTCCCACCCCCTTGGTTATACAAGTGCATCCCTTCAGTGCATGGGTGAGTACTTTGGAATTTCCCTTCCACGTGCGCAGTCTGCTTCGGGGGTCTTTTCTAATTGAGTCAGGGGTCCTTACTTCATCCCCTCCTCTTCGGTTTCTCCTTCAAATGTCCTTGACAGATGACAAGCCAATCACAGAACACCATTTAATACAGTTTATACAAGAAGCTCTCTCTCCAAGGACGAAGTTCTCGTTTTGTCAGTGAACTTGGCAGGGAAAATATAAACTCATACAGGTGGCTGGGCCAAACACAGACCAAAACTATCAACATCCCTGATACAGTAACTCTCATTCTTTTCATAATCATCACCGCTGTTACATACTATGCTAACTGTACAAATATTACTTAAGAAGTTTACATTTTAGAAATGAAAAACATGCGAATTTTTACCAAATTACTTACTTTGGTCTTGATAAACTGCAACACCAGAATGATAGCAAAAATGATTTTTTTTTTCCCTAAAGAAAACAACCCAAAACTGAATAATTAGGGTACAGAGCTAAATGCTGTTAGTGCTGAAGTAACATTCTCAGGGGGAATTTTGCTTCCATTAGCAAGACCTGGAGCCAAATTCAGGGGTTTTTTAAGTGCATCTCGGTGCATAAATGACACGTCTTAGAAACTGCTGGACACAATGTATAGCATAGGCTTGATTTCTAAAGCATGTTTTTTGCAATGCTTCTAATCTGTAATCCTTCTTCTAATATGTATTTGTAAAAGTACTGCTATGGTGAAATTTTCTTGATGTATTTAAAATGTGACCAAACAGACACTAAAAATCCAGGAGCACCCAAAGACACTTGCATGCATCACTGTCAAGGTCTGCAATACATGAAACTTACTAAAATGTACTTGGTGATTTGCCTTCACTTTTTTATAGAGCACTTTTACAAGGATAACTAACTTTTTTAATAAGTTTTTAATTTTGTCTACTTTCTATTGTTTGTATTAATCTTTTAGAAGTTTGGAAATAAAATTCCTATCACTATTGGCTTTGAACTCATTGTGTAATTATAACAAAGAGCAGATACTGTAAGGAGGAGGGTACTTGGATTTTGCAGTGGGAGAGGAGGCCTCAAGCACTTTGCTTTTTTGGGAAGAGAAGGTTGCTGGTGGATTTTTAGAAATTCTTATTAATAGAAAAATCCCATTTATAGCTATTTACCATTTCTGTGGGAAATAGTAACAATGTTATCAGGCTCACTTACATGTCTTGAAACTGTAAGGAAGAACTCTGCCCTCTGAGTACTTCATGTTCATGAATGTTAACTGAAATGGGGCAGCAGGTGTCCTCCAGGCTGATGTCTTTGTCAAAAGATTTTCATGCTTGCTGTCCTGCAGAAAGATGCCAACATGAGAGCTGTAATACTGCCAATATGTATTGTGCCTATAAATACACATTCTCTTGAGAGAACCTCCTTCCTTAAGGGGTTTTCTTTGCTCTGGCTTCCTTTCACAGTAGGCTATTAGAATATGGAGGTTTTCTTCTAGTGCTTGACACAGGTATGCACTGCTGAGGTCCAGAGAAAGCACGGTTAGTCTCACTTGCACAGGGGCAATCAGGGGTCAAAATGCTAAAGTCAAAGGTACTGATGAGCATATGCTTCAACAGGGCCTGGGACAGCCATCACCTGGGTGCTGGCCACTCCCTCCCTGGCAAGCCTTTCGTATTTCTTTTACCTCCTGACATAAAATCTCCCCTTGTTCTCACATCTGTTTCTCTCCCCACCCCATCCCCCCCCCCCCCCCCCCACTGTTGCACACACCTCCTGGCTTAGCTCGGGCTCTGGAGTGGCTGCTGAGCTGGCATAAGGAGTAGCCAAATCACAATGTGCAGCAGAGAGCTGCTGGGCAGCCAGTCAGCCGCTATTGTCTCTTGGCTGCCCTGCCCAGTTCCACGTGGTCTCTTTTCAGCAGAAGCACCACAGTCAGCACACGTTAGAGGAGTAGCACTGTGAGCACACTGCAGATCCTGGCTGCATCAATGTCTTGCACCAGTGGTGGATAGAAAGACCCATGCAGCAGCTGTGAGATGGATTGGGAGCACTCCCCCATGATGTTCCTCTGAGCATGGTGGTTATTCCTCAGACACGGATTCCAGCCTCTCCAGAGGAGTGTGGTTGCTGCACCCCTTTGCTCTCAGGGCAGTGTGCAACTGAGCTGCTGGGTACAAGCAGGGAGAGGATTAACAGCAATGCCACCTCTGCCCTCCCAGGCCATGTACTGTGACAAAAGTTGAGTGTCAGAAGGAGCTCCAGAGTGGGATTGGTTGGCATTGAGGCTCTTGTGTTTGTGTTGGGAATCAGTGTGATGAAGTATGCCACTGCTGGTCATTTTGTGCTGGGTAGATGAGACTGCATCTTAGCGGCTCAGCTTTTGCAGGTCCCCTTTTCTAGGTGTAACCAAGGAACCTGACAAATGAGCCTGGGCAGCTGTCTGCTTCTGTAGGCAGCAGAACAGGTTGTCTCTTACCTACCCAGTGTACAGGACAGCTGCAGGTGTACCTCGTTTTGCATTACTGTGCTGAACTCAACACTGCGATGCCTTAGACCAGGACAAGCATTGCATTTTGCTGCCTCTGCTTTAACAGGTTTAACCTGCAGTGGGGTGGAGAGCTGTGGGCAGCATCTTAGCTCCCTTCACAGGCTTTACCAAAGCCCATCCAAGAGGGCTGTCTGCTGCACAGAGGCCTTCACACCATCTGATGGCAACAGGTTCCACAGGATGCCCACAGTAAAGCACACTGTGAGTGCACACATCTGTACACTAAGTGCCTCACACGAACCACAAGCCCCCCTTTGCTCACTGTCCTCTCCCTCAGTCTATCAGCAAGACACCTACACGTGCCACCTGCCTGGTCATGAAAAGTTTACAAACTTGTTCCAGGAATGAAATGTCCCTACCTGCTGATGGAGGACTGGCGATTAGGTTCTGTATTGCACGTTTTTGTGTAAGAATTAGTTGCTTTCTAGTTCTTAGTTATAGATACTTCGGGGGGGGGGGGGGGGGGAAGGGGGAACGCATCTTTGTAGTGCCATAGTAATTTTACATTAAACTGACGAGGGGGAAGAATGTCACATTTGATAAATTTGTCAATGTGTCCATATCTGTAAGAAATTGAGATTTGTCATAAACAAATACAGTAAAGCAATCAGTCATTGCAAACATTTTTCCTTATTTTCCACTACATTGCCCTTAAATTAACTGCACACTGACATTTTTTCTACCTGATGAAACTTAATGCAGACAGCACTTGAATTTTCTTATTTAATGTAGACAATGTGTCTTTGTTTTCAAAGTAACCTACAGATTATCTAAGCTACTCTTTCACAACTGTTCATGTGAAAGTTCTGGTGTCAGCCTTTGCCTGTGGGAAAGGAAGATATAAATACATAGCTTGGCACTGGCAGCTATAATTTTCTCCAGCTGTGGTCTTCTGTGACTGAGACTTTGTAGAGCTGCACTTTAAAAGAAGAGATTCCTGGTTCTCGCAAACTGGGAGGTAATTTTAAAAAACAGAGTCAGACCCATGATGCAAAAGACAGAAACTGGTTAGGTCAGATGACCACAAAAATGGGCCAGAAATAGTAAGCAAACTGCAATTTTTATATAAGTCTTCATCTTATTCAGGGAAACGCTGGCTTGGTTGCAATTTTACTAGAAATCTTTTTATATTATCACCTGTGAAAGGTATTTTCTAGAGTCTTGCAAATAATCTGGGTACAAATAATTTGGGGATATTACTGTGAACTAAAATTGTGATTAGTGCTGTCATCATAGCTTTTAAGAATTCAGTTAAAAATCAGCAATCTGTTTTCTCTGAGAGACCAAATCTTTCTCCCCTAAGTCCTTTTTTCATTTATCCATACAGTGAATATGTGCTTAATGTCAAATAAGTATTTAACTGCAAGCATAAACCATAAACATAGTGGGTTTTTATTTTCTTTATTACTTCCCCCCCCCACACACACACACTTTCTGTTACTGCATCAAACTTAAAAGGGTTTGTGGGTTTGAAACCTGAATCATCTCAGCTGAAGGCCACTGATCAGACAGAGACATCCTGGAGCTGGCAGGCACGCCTGTGCAAACTGTGTATGCATTCCTGCAGCAGAATGGAGCTACTGTCTACCATTGCTCCTATACATATTTCCAGTTTTGTTGCCAAATCCTTTGATGGAAAGGAGGGTTTGGACACTATTCTGTGCTCTTCTGTAGTTCACAGTTCAGACAGCTTTTTTTCCTTATCTCTCACCCCTTCTAGTTGTAGCCTAGAGTATCTGGAACTGCCTCCCAGACGACTCTCAGCTCCCTACTTGCCAATGCATTCCAGAAGGCTCAAAAACATAGATGGCAACAAATAGCCTCCACCAGGTTATGCAGAAAGTGAGGGTCACAGCATAGTTCCCTGAATCAAATCTATGAGCATGCTAAATTTCAACACATCCTTCAAATGCTGTCCATAAAACATACAGGTTTTTCCTGTAGTTTAATTGTGATTTAAAAAGTTCAGGAACTTATCACATGGTTCCTAAAGGAGCTGGCAGAAGGAAGAAGTGGATCCGAACCCAAGGGACAACTATAAAGGGTCACAGATCTAGGTGCAAGAAATTTCTTGAGACTTTATGAGAAGCCTGGAGATTCTGGCAGATCCAACCCATTTTTACATTTGAAAAGCTGCATGCTCAGGGAACAAATATAGGTGAATTGAAAACACCAGGAGCTTCAGCATCTGTTTTTTTCCATTAATATTTTATTTTTTATGTGAAGAGTGATAAAGTACCTTTATACCACCCCTGAGAACAAACAAAGAAGCAGTAACTCTCAAGCTTCAAGGAACTAGTTTGTTTAGTAAAACTTTAAAAACATACAAAAGAATCCTGAACTAGTAAGGATTCCCAAACCCTAGTTTCTTTCTAAAAATTAACAACAATGAAAATTAATCTATTTCCTTCAAAGACTTCAGGAATTTAAAAAAATAAATGTAATATGCAAATCCCCATTCCATTCAAAAGAATTTAAGACGTGTTTGTCCGTCATTTCTTCCAGGAACTCTTTCATATGTCAGTCTTCTCTTTTTGAACTCTGGTATTTCTGGAAATCCTGAATCTGGAAAAGAAGTAGAGGAGAAAAAAAGCCCCATGATAAACTACAAATACTACACATAACTTAACTATGTGTTTCATATGTGTTTGACTTAACTTCAGCAGACTTAACTGTGTTTCTCAGAAGCAGTAACAGACTCTAGCTTTAACCAGCACCCTTTCCATGAAAAGTATCAAATGCCATAAAATAAAATACGTACAGATTAATATTAACTACTATTTACTGCTACTGAACAATTGTATGCATATCATCCCATAATAAGAATATGTTCATATATAGTATGTATAAAGACCTTATACAAAAATAAATAAATCAACCTACACTATGCTTAACAACAATGTTTCAGAAAAGATTTTAATGCTTATTTCTATTTCATTAATATTACACTCAGTATATTCAGTAATTGTTGAAAGTGAATTCTTTTTAACCATTTATGTTCATGTTTCTAAGTTGTTTAAAAAAGCTACTTACATTCTTAATATTCAAGCTCTTTTACAATAAAGTATTTGAGAAGTTGCTTATTCAAAACAAGTTACTGTACGAAAATTCTGTTTGGTCTTCACAAAAAGTATTGTCAGAAAACTCTAACACTGACCTAAGGATTTAATCTGTTCCAGTAGAAATACTGGCTTGACATGGTGTCATTAATTGTCTGTGGTTTAATGAGAGCTTGATTCAAAGCCTAAAGAAATCCCTGGGACATGTATCTTTTTAACTTGACTCTTTACATATTTCTTAAATGTGGGATTTTACATTTCTCAAATTTGAGCCTTCAGAGGCTTTCAGTCTCTTAAGGGGGGGTTGTTTTGGTTTTAATTTTTTTTTTTTTCTTGTGATAGCATGCAAAACTATTTAGTACGCTTATTTTTCCCCTGGTTAGTGAATTATAAAGTAGAATAAGCCTATTCTTCCAAAATCTAAACAAAAAAATCACTTTTTTTAAAAAAAATTTTTTTAATTACCTTTGCCTTACTGTGCAAGAATATTACAGAAGGCTTATCAGTTGGAGATCACAGTGCTTTCAGAATACTGTAAAATGTGGTACCAGAAGAATCTGCCCTGATGTCTACTGAAAATACTGTATCTACTATTTTATGCTATCAATGCCAGTTACAGGTTACTGAAATACTTGTTAACTACTCAGCAATGCTACCGGTCTCAATTTTAATCCCAAAGGAGAGGCAACAGGTCTGTTCAGAGTTTCCGTGTGAAAATTTACATTTACATAGGCTGAATATTAAAAGTTCACCATATCCAATTAACTTTTCCTTTCTTTACTGTCATAATTACCTTAAGCAGTCCATGAAACAGAGTAATTTAAATTAGTTGCTTATGGTTTCATGAATGAGTCTGATCTAATTAGTGAAAATATTTTAATGCTGTGGTGACCTTCATATTCCACCAAAAGATTTAATGACAGGCAGCAACAGAGAAATCATAATTAAGTCATCTGTACTAGGAGCTGGGCACTTTACTTAACAAGCTTAACCTTAGACTTTTTAAAGAATGTGGCACCCCACCTACGGGGAAGCAGAGGAATTTGAAAAAATACTACAATAAATGATATAGCAATACATAGTCTGACAGGGACTAGTGATGCTTTTGTACTTGTAAGACTCCATGGCTACATATTATGGCTTATCAAAAAAGGTTTCAAGTTAACTATATTCGAGAAAGTGAACAAGGGATAAGAAAACTATGGAAAATTAATATTTTGTATAAGGACGGCACATTCTTCCGGAGCAAACAAAGTTTTGAAGTACACACTATATTGAAGAAATATTCTTTGGAATGATTTCAAGTGGAGAGTTTAGCCCTGGAGAAATTAGCTAAAAAAGTATTCCAAGAATAAGGGAACTGAATGAAACAAACTTAGAAAATTTTCAGAGTGCCATTTTTACTCCATTAGCATCAACAGCAAAACACAGCCATCAGCAGTATCTGAATTTCACTCCCTGAATTTGCCAAATCTCTTTTTTTTCCTATAGAATCTATATACTTTAGAGTCTTTTGTTCACCCTTTTGTCCAAATCTATGTTTACAAAAGAATCTTTCCCATAACTTTAACAATAATTCTGGCATGTTCATTATCCATATTTCAGGCACTGTCAAAGAGAGAAGAATCTGAATCTTACAATACTGGAGAACTACACTTTTCAATATTTTACCAAGGGAAAAAACCAGCAGTAACACAATTCTAGTTTGTTGGGTTTGTTTGTTTTTTTGCACTTTTTTTTCTCAAACATTCTTTATGCTCAAAACAGAACCTCTTTAGGAACCTTTTATCACAGAAGAAATACATATCCAAGTAAGTTTTAGCAAAGGAAACATTTAACTGTTGGGTTGGATTGGTTTTAACAACTATTTGAAGAAAATAGAAAGTATAGTCTTATTAATACTCCTTACAACTTTCCAGTTGAGTTACAAACAGAATTTCAGCAAATTCTGCTTGCTTTGGACATACCTGTTTTATTTTTTTCTTTTGTCCATAAGAATGGAGGCCTTTTTTTTCTCTTTCCTTTAGATTCTCTACCTAGTTGGTTAAAATTCAGATTTTGAAGCTCATCCGTGTCAACAAAGAAGTCAGAGAGGAAACCATCACACACAAATGAATTACATGGGCCTGTGGATGAAGAGTCATTCCATGGGGCCTGGTCAATCTGAATTTCAGGGATTTTAAATGTATCTCTAAATTCTTCTAGAAAACTCTTGGAGCTTTCCTGAGGTTCACAGACATTGAAAGTTGCAAAGAAATCCTCTTTTTCAGGGTCTTTAGGAGAAGGATCAGAGCCATCCTGTATCCTGAATGGCTGTCTTTGAACATGAAGAGAATTTGTAACATCTAGATGGGCAAAATCTTCACAGTCCTTTGATACAGCAAAGAAATTCTGCTTCCTCCTTGTAATTACGTCTGAAGAACACGCATTCTTTTGCATACAGCTTGGAAGATCAGACTTAAAAAAACTCTTACAATGATTCAATGGAGGAATTAAGGCTTCAGAATCCATATGAGATGTTCCTAGTAGAGAAAAATTTGAAGCATTTTGTTTGGAGAATGAAAAATTGGCTTATTTCTCTAAATTTTACAGGAAACCAAGATGCCATTGAGCATTCTGATTGCAGTCTGTCTCCTTAGAATAACTGGCCTTACCATGCTTAGAAGACAAAGATTCTAATGCACTCAGATTTTTTCACTTGGTTTCAAAGGAAACATTTTTCTAGCAATTCAAGATATTACCTGTGCTGTTTAGGGCCTTATCAAGCAGCTCTAAAGCCTGATTTTGTTTATAATCAGGACAGATTTTGTTGAGGTCATTCTGGCTTTCTGGCTGTGATGCACCTTGCACTGTTTTTTCTAGTGGACCAGCATTTAGGTTGCATGAAGACATCATGTCACTAAAATGCTGAAACAATGAGGAATAGATAATTGAGGAATATTTATAATACCTGTCTACATCTGCTAAATATGAAAAGTTAAACCAGTTGTTAAGATGTATCAGCTTTTGTTTATTGGAACCAATACAGGAGAGGCATGTACAGTAGACAATGGGCCACTGCCTTAAATCTATGAAGAGGGTAAGTAATAGTCTCTGTTTCGAAACACAGGAAAACCAGTGTCTTAGTGTAGTTTATTCTCTTTCATTAGCCCAAGACTGCAGGAAGCAATGTCTGCAATGGATTGGCTCCTATCATACATCATAGAGGAATTTAACTGAGATATTCTTCTGGTTTTTTTTTTTTTTTTCAGTCAATAAACATGGCTTCACATATATAGAGTTATTACAATAATAATTCCATATTCAGTGTCCAAATATCTGTTCACTTGCTCCTTCACCTTAAGTGAATGCTTCACCTTAAATAAACAGTGTCCCCCATCATTTTCTTGAATAATAAAATAAGTGCATTTTTTATCTAATTAGCTGACTATAATCAGCCTACATTTTTCCCAAACTTGGCCCAACTGAAGCAGCAGGAGCACATAATTCTTCATCTTAACATTCAGGGCTCTGTCAAATGCTTAGTTCTGTGAATTTGTAAGTGGTAGTTTTGTTATTGTGCAAAAGAGAGAGAGGGAGAGAGGGAATTTTTAACAACATTTTAGACATGAATGACATGCTAAAGTGTATAATTCATTTTTAAATGATACCAGGTAATGTGCATGTATTTACAGATTAAAAAAAACCCCAAACAACCACATATTACAACAGTGCAAAAAAGATTGATCTAATACATAAAATAATTTTGGCCAACCTTTAAAACTTTTTTTGGAACCTCTGGCAGAAGTTCCTGCAGTTGATCAAAGCTTGCAAGAAACAACCTGTTCAATGAAGATTCTTTCTTTAACATAAACTGAGCAACCAGAGGGTTGATACATGGAAAAGTAAGTAGGCATTTCTCCGTCTGGAAATGGAAATTATTTTGTTAGATTGATATCTGACAAAATGTTTATCTCTTTTTTTTCTGTTTCTGCAAAATCACATTTTTATGAATAGGTCATACAGTGTATCATAGAAATAGAGCTTCCAAACTGTGAACTTTTACAGTCCAATTACAACTGCCTTTTTTTACCACAAAAGTAACAGAGTATCATTTCTAAAACAGAGTAAGTTCTGCATAACAGTTTGACAAAAAGCAAGCACAGTCTGAAGACATTTATTTTCTGAAGGATAAAACCAGAGAATCATGTAAACTTGACTTGAAAATGCATTACCAGATCTACCATTAATTCTCCATTTTAATGGGAATTAGCTACAGCAAGATAAACTGACAAAACTGGTTTTGTTTTATAAAAGTTATATCTGTAAGAGTAATGGAACAGGTGCCAAAAGCAGGAGTTGTCAGGGGGAGGGTGAATGTCACACACAGGGCAGCAAGCTGAGAGCAGTAGCCTGTTATGAATTTCAGCCTCCAGTTCCTGACTTTCACAAAGCTCTGTACTCAACAGATGACAGGATCAAATATCTTTAACGGAGACAAAATACAATGACTCCTCTCAGTTTTTTAACAGTATCCTTCATCTCTAAATTGGAAAACCTATAATCCAATATCCCACACTTGAAAGGCCATGCCAATATCTGCTTTATTATGCTTCTGAATTTTGCAAAAGCCAAGAACGACCTAAGCTTCACGAGAGTTCAAAGCTTTTACATAAAATGAACAAATCCATATGTTTAATTTGAAAACCTTACTATACAAGTTAAAGAAGATCACTGATGGGCCTGTTCCAGCATTTGCTGTAAATACACAATATCGTCTACTGTATGAGAAGTTAAATGAATGTCTACAATCTGGTATTAAAGCAAGGCAGGCAATGCCATTGATTTTGGTAATGGATCACCACTGATGAATTTGGCTTCCTGCCCAAGTTAGCCATTGTATGTTCATCTTTTACAGTTTGGGTAGTTTTTTAAACTTAGTGCTTAGAGCTGGAGAACTGTACAAATTGGCAGACGAATGTGGAAGATAAACTTCTCTACAGGTTGTGAAAGTCACGGAAAGTCCAGGTTGCATCTAATTGTGCTGGCAAGGATGACAGAAATATTATATATGTATATATATATACATATATATATATACACATATATACAAAATACATGTGTGTATAGATACATAATAATGGTTATTTTAATAATATATTTTAAGAGAACAACAAAAAAAAGCCTAGAATTTAATGAGTCTGAGAAACAGGAAGAAAACTGTAAATTCATGGGAAGATAAGCAAACCTCAGACGGCAAGACAGAAAGCCAGGATTTGTCCAGCCACTCATGAGGACTGATATTAGACGCTATCAAAATGTTGTCAGCAATCTGACGAATTACCAGTGCTGTCTCTTCAATCCCCGGCATAAGAACTACCTAAAGGTGATGCATAATACTTTTGGTTAAAACTTGTAATAAGGATTGAATTTGCTACAGAAGTTGAGGTGACAACTAAAGATGACCTGAACACAACAGCTGGTAACATGGAGTAATTAAACCTGATCCATGCCTATCACGCAGAGGAACTCCGACCTCTGACCACTAGCCTGGCTACAAATGACACTCCTTATTTATGCAAATCCTATGTAGGTGAAATTAACTTATCCTGTAGGTTTTTTATATGTGATCAATTTTCTGGGTTTGAGTTCCTAAAAGAACAAGCTATTCTGAGATGCCTGATACCATTTAAGAAGATATGTAACACTTTGAAGGTGTAATTTCCACACAAACTACACTGCTGTGTACATTGTGTGAAAAAAGCTTTGTCCTCTCTGTAACTTTCATTCAATCAGGTAAATTTTATATGAAATTTAGTATGCAAATAAGTGAAAAAGGGCCTAAAAAGGTATTACTTCATTCAAAAATATAAGTTATCAACATCAACTTTGTAAGCTGAATGAAACTCCTGCCCCATTTTTTAATGTTGATTATTCTATATACTACATTTTCTGATTTATTAAAAAAAAAAAGTTAATTTGTTTGGTCACATAAAAAAAGCAAACTAGAAAATGAGACTTTTTTTTCTTCTGTAACATAATACTGAACTGAAAATTCAAATTAAGATATAAGCAGGATTAATCTATATTCCAATAATTTATTAAAGGTACAATCGCATTGTTTTACTCTTAGCCATAAAAAGACCTTCAACGGCTATTTGAATCTCATTCAACTTGTATTGCAGTCAACAGTCTTTTCAGTGATTTTAGCAGCACTGAATTAAGATCCTCTCTCTTATTTTAGTAATTTTGAGCTATTTTATGTTTTTGATGTAGAATGAATACTTGTTTGAGCTCTCTAGAAATATCATATCAGTGAAGATTAAAACAGAAAAAAATTACCTTCACTTCAAACTCTTCTGACTTCTGTGTAAGCTCAATTAGAGTGGCATAAAGTAAGACAAGGTTAAGCAGAGTATCTCCCTTAAGACTGTACCTGTAAAAGAGTTTTACTGGACCATTAACATTTAATATGCACATGTAATAATTCCAAAACATTTGATACATGTCTTAATAAATGTCCATTTCATTTCCAAGATTTCAGAATACTAGTACAGTTGGAGCATTAATATTTGTGAGAGGAAAATTAGGATGCATTAAGGGACTCAGTGCTGAAGGATGGACTGTGAGGAAGAAAATGGAGTCAGCTCACAACAAGGCAAGTCCAGCCTAAAGCAAAAGGTCTGCATCAAGGTCGGAGACACTGGAGAGAAAACATACAGAGAGGAATGGTGATGCATGGGAAAATTAACACTTGCTTATAGAAAAAAAGAGATAATAAAGGAATGCTTATGAACTATATCAACAAAAGGTGTGCTTCCATAGCAAAAGGAGAACTATGGATGCATAGGAAGAACACTTGAAGAATGTTTCCCTGTTGCAAATGATACACAGTGATGCTAACACAGTCATTCATAACTATGCATTTGTAGGGGTTCATTTACTTCAAAGTTATAAAGAATAATTCCTCTGCTTCATATCCTTAGTCTCGTGAAATTTCTGGACCTCCTGATTTGGAATACACCTCGCATTAGTATTGCCTGTTATTTTATAACAACCATTTCTTTATCTCGTTTGTAAGACTAAAAATATCCTAACAAATAAAAAACATATTTGCTAACTTTTTTGAGGTCTCCAGTGATAACTACTACTTTTGTCATATCACTGAGTTTTTCAGTAGGACCATGGCAACACTGTAACTGAGTGAAAAGTCCAAAGCTCTCTAGAAGTATGAATTTACAATATTCGTATTGTTCTAAGAAGAAATGTTTTCCTACAGGGAAGTTCAAAGTGTATCAACTGGTTCAAGTAAGCAGCTTCCTTTAGCGATAAGTTTGTTTTAAAAATACCAGGATAACAAAAGAATTTCATAACTTACTCTAAACTCAATCTCTCTCTGGAATAGAAAACAATCCAACAGCATGTGTATTGGAGTGATAATGCCATCAGCCTCGATATTAAAGTGTCACAGGAATTCTCATAATTAAGTTCTTCCACACTCTACCATAGAATTAAAATGAAAAGTAAAAAGCAAATAAATACATTGCCATGGCTGTCCCAAGCTTGTAATGTGCATTGCTATCTTACGGAGAAGTTAGATGAAACATAAATACAGCTAAATAATGTAAGCATTAAGGACACATATGGGATTGGGAGAACTAGCTAGCATTCCCAACTTTTATTTTGTTTGACCCTTAAAAAGCTGATTCACTGCTTCATGGCCCTTCTTTCTTTCTGTAAAAAGGAAACACTGCCACTGACTTTTCTGTAAACTTTAATAATGCAAAATACTAATATAAACCTCTGAAGTACTTAACTTATACAAATCATCTTATACCTACACTAATTATATAAAGTACACCATCACTAATTTCAATAGCATGTATTGTGCTATTGTGTATATGTAGTCTGTGTTGTGCTTGCAATACTAATTGATTATTTTATTATTTATATGTCTTTCAGAAGCAGTTCTTCTACATGAAAAGCAATGTCTTCCTTTATACCAGAATTTAAGTACTATGCTATTGTTTAAACCATTATTTTTTTAACAGTAGGACGAATAACTCTCTAGACTAATTCAGATAACAATCTGAAATGGGAGGAATTAACATGCACACTGGTGAGAGATTATAGCCACAAATACATTTAACTGCTCATTACAAAATTTCTTTATACAACCCTATTGTCATGTATGCATTCTTTAACTCCATTTAATACAGTCAAATCACAGGTCAAAAGTTACACTTCTGTGAAGAAATGGAGAAAATTTCAAACTAGTCAAACTGGCAGAGACAGCCTTTTGGACTTAATGAATTTGGAAATAATTTGTGATGTGAAACAATGCATGAATTATATATGATTATGAGGAAGAAAAGATATGCTAGAAGCCTGCACATATAGCCTAGAAGTGACCCAACACATAACAAAAATTGCACACAGTAGTTTCATTTTGTACCTGCAAAAAGATAGCAGTACATTCATCTATTGTCAACACCACATATCGATCTATACTTCCAAAGAGCCTTAAGGAGTAACTACTGGTTCTTTCAAGAAAGGTAATGCTGTATCTGAAGAATTAAAATTATTTTATTAAAACTCAGTCAAGTGAAATAATATATTTTTCTTAAAGGAAATCAGTAACATATACCTCTTAATACAATTTTTTAACTTAGAGACTTAACAGTCTTTTCATACATTAATCTTTCTCAAATGGTCAGTTCACTTTAAGACACAAACAGTGTACATCAATGTAGCAGTGATTTAACGAAATGTTACTGGATTAATTCAATTAGGTTGCTAACTGCATCAAATATGACCATATACATACAGCCTTTGAGTTTACAAAAAAAAAAAGACATAATACAGAAACTCAGATAGATAAATCAAGATATGTACTTAGAAACTCCTTATTACTACATTTGTATATTTAATTTCTTTTCCTCCTTTCATGATGGTGCAACACAGAGAAAGCAAACTGACTGAAAACTCCCTGACTGCCATTGGTATGATCCTAAGTCACTTTTTCTGAGTGACTGAGAGCTGTCAGCAGCACAGCCTCCTGTTGTATTTCATTAGGAAACACAGGAGACCTGAACCTTAATCTACCAGCATTAAGTCGTCTATAAACTTATATGGACATTAATGAAAAAGCAAATTATTACTTTTTGTGAAACTATATTGCTCTTTGCCCACCTACTTAACTACTCCATCAGTACTACAAAGAGTAAAAGTATCAAAAAGCATTCCTAGCTATTTAGCTTATGGCCAGGCTGAATGGAGAATACGAACAAGTCAGAGTTTAAAAGCATGTCAGATCATATGTTCAAATTTTAAATGTCAAAGATATATATATATATTTTTTCCCCTACTGAACTGTAATTAGACACAGTTCAAAAATGACTCCACAGTTGACTCATGGATACAGCAAAGATCAAAACTGGCATGTCTCTGCAACAATGTGGTGAAATCAACCACCCGTATCTCTGTCACTATGTTTAAGAGATACTGCTGCTCTGGTCCCTTTTTCTTTCTTTCTTTTTTTTTTTCTTTCCCCTCACATGATAAAAGGTACCTTTATCAGGTATTTATAACTGTGAAAGCAAAATTCAAGAAAATTATGTCAAAGTAAATAATGCAGAAGCACAATGATTGACAACCATGACAATTTTTGTACAGGTTATAGAGTATTGAAAATTAAGTGAATATTAGATCTGAATTTTAGGAATAAATTAGCCTTGTTTTGAACTTAGCCTCTCCCAAAGGCTGTGAAGCATCAGAAAATGAGATGTTTTATTTTTGTCCATTTTGCTTTTTTAGCACAGATCCAGTAGTTAAAAAGCAAAAAAAATTCAACAGCAATTTTTATGAAGAATTAAATATAAAGTCTTCCAAGTACCAAGAAGCACCAAAGTAAAATGTTTTAGATAATATTACGATTTTCAGGGAAAAGTAGGAAATTAAAAGAGTTGCTTTTATTAAAAGTACCAGTTCATTATAAAAATAAACAAATTAAACAATTTCATTCTGGTTGACATCTGTGTGAATCTCCAAAATTAAACTATCAGCTTTAGCAGAAAAGCTATCTTCTTACATCTTAAAATGCTAATAGTGTAATTGCAGAAATGTATCTGATAGCCAAGTAGATGGCTAATGCATGATACAGTGGGACAAGATACATGTCCTGGAAATTGAAAAATAAATAGCCAATATGATTAAATAGGTGATTTTCACTCACTTGGATTCAAAAAGTTGAAGAATATCTGGCATATTGAGAAGCCCTTCAGTTGTCAGAAATACATATGGAATCTGTACTTCCAGAAGAAAAGAATCACTGTGATTCCCTAAAACATTTTGTATAAGTAAGATAATAGTTTCCTGAGCAAAAAACTAAAGATACATCTAGATATTTAAATAGACATAACTTTTAAAACAAACAAAGTGATTCCATCATAGGTTTTTTCCCCCCACCCAAATTAAACTCTTCTGAATCTCTTTGAAATTAGGCTTTCATCCAGATTTCTTTAGAACTAGAGCATTCCCTTAGGACGAGGAAGGGTGGACACAGCTTGTAGTAACTGTAAACAACTTATGAACTTGGCACAACTGCCTTATAAACCATTATGTACTACTACATCTTGGCCAAAACTAGGCTTACACTTGAATAAAAACACCTTCCTATCTTGCTGCATAGATAAACCAGCTCTGTTTGCTTAGCATTTGCCTCCATAAGTTATTACTCATTCTCTTCCACAGGCACATCAATGTAGCATTTCAGGGAACAGAAAATGTTTTCTTTCATATGCCAGCCTAACTGTTGGTTACAATTCTGGAGAGCACTTACCCATTTGTATTGTTTCAGGGAAGGTAGTTTTAAAAGTCATGTAAGCAACATTCAGATTTTTGCACAGATTTTTCCAGCAAGACTCTTCAGAATAATCATATTCCATTACTAATGAGAAGTGTGACCAAGGGAAGTCAGCTCCAATTTGCTGATTATGTACAATAATGCAGGAATATCTACTAAGGCTTAAAAAATCCAACAAAATGTTAATAAAGTTAAGTTCAGGAAGAATTACCCTGAGAAGAAAATAAACTAAATTTTACTTTGATAAATTATGACTGTTTAAAGTGAAGTATATTTTTTACAAAAAAAAATTTACCCTTCCCTTACCTAAAACTCTAATTTCTTTAAAAATCAATTAAAAAATTAAAAGCTGTAGTTCTCCCATTCTAATAATCTTCTTGAACTACTCATATTTTCCCATAATGTCATAATTTTTCAATTTTACCCTTATGCACCTTTAGCACCTTTTTCTAAAACATGCAAAAAATTATATTTCTCTGATCAAGTTTCTCTAAAACATGCAAGACAAGATAAAAGGTTAAAAATACGCCATATTTAGTTCTCTAAAAGTACCTTTGAGTCTCTCTAAGCATTTTGCTAGAGTGTGGACAAAGTAAAAATGAAGGTGTAGGTCTATACTCTGTAAACTCTACTCCAGACTGGAAAGTCCCACGAAATGAACAAAGGTAACTTAAGTTTCACTGACCTTAGTCTTGACTAGAGAGTCTGTTCTCAAAAATCAAGAATTTAACTTACTTGCTTATGATATCTTTACAAGCTAAAAGAGTTCCTTTTTTCTCAGAATTCAAATCCACAGCTTTTAAACCTGCTTAAAAAGAATGAAACCCTTGATGAAATAAATGAGCCTCTGTGAGTATGAATCAATGCACAGCAGTAAGCAGCAAATGTGGAACAACATAGGTTATTGAAATTTTACGTGTTACATTGTCTTTTGTGATGAAGCTCCATACAATTTCAGTTTGTATTGTACTGTTGGGTATAATGATTTGAAAACTTCTGTCTTGAACCCAAGGAAGAAGTAATGAAAAAAGGTTTCACGTCTCACAAACTCACAACTCTACTACCTTAAAATGAAAAATTAAATGCTAATGCAAAAGGAAGTACCTTTGCCCCTTTATAAGTTAAATTTCTTTACACCTTCTATACATTTGAAATTTTACAAGTATAACTGGAAGATGTATCTAAGAAGGAATTTTGGTATAACACAAGTGTCTCTCTTCAGAAATGTAGTTAGCTGGATTGATCTGGGTTTGCAATCAAGCCTTAAGATCTTAAAACAAATAAAACACTTTCCATTAAATATTATTCTTAGTAAAAGCATTGTGAACATGCCTCCTCCCTTTCAAAACATTCTAAAAGACAGGCTTTCTTCTTTTAAAAGCACAGGAAATTTAACTTTATTTTTAAAGGCAAAAGAACAGTTACAGTACATGACACTTGATAAGGTTCCTGCAAGAAGGATTTATGAAAATGAATTTTAAAAAATAATATGAAAGAAATCTGTGGCTTGCTCTAAACATAAGTACAGGCTCAAATAACAATTTTTCTGAAACACATTTGGTTTACCAGCTGAATTTGTGACATTGAACAAGCTTGTGCAGAAATTACTCACAGGTAAAATGTCAAACAGATGAAAGCATTGCTTGTATCAGTGGGGAGATGTGATATTGGAAACAGTATTTTTTTACCTTGAGTTCAACAGATCACTAGAGCTTATGCTGACATATTTAACAAATTAGCAAACCAGATGAGCGAAATAAGGAAAAGTATGGTCTATCACTAACTACTCATTCAAGGTTTTATGCTAGGGAGTTTAGTTAGGACTTCTAAATTCTAATTGCTCTTAAATAACTTGCAAGGAAGAAAGCTTGTGACCAATCAGCTAAAAACAATGAAACAATCTGATCAGGACAACAGATGCAAATGTAATTAGACAATGGGCTGTCCACAGCTCTTTTGTGTTCTGTTAAAGAAATTTTTGACTTGACAGGTGATCTAACATTCTGTTGCAAAAGAAAACATTATATCAGAACCTTTAATGAGGAGAAAATAAAACTAAAAGACAGAAAAAATGGCTGATGGAAGAGTTAGGAAACATTAAACAGTGAGAAAAATACATAGAAAGGTTTCTGATGAGGAGAAAAGGGAGAAACACCTTCACGAAGCATTCAAACAGGAATGCAGCAAACCACAGAATAACAGCCATTTTTTCTTTTAAAAATACATATTAAAATAATTATTTACCATCTACTCTAGATAACGGGTGAATGAGGGCTGCTTTTTCTCTTTCCGAGTCCATTCTTATAATGATTAGTATCTGTAAGAAGACAAGTAGAAGAAACTCCAGTAATAATAAAAAAATTCTTCTTTCAGCCTGCATACATCTTTCTTTCTCCTTTGCACAGAAAGCACGAGACTGATTAAACAGGTGGCAAAAATAGAAACCTTGGAGCTTTCCAGAATGACAATCATAGAATATCTTAAGTTGGAAGGGACTCGTAAGGATCATTGAGTCCAAATCCCTGCTCCCCAAAGGACTACCTAAAACAAAGCCATATGACTAAAAGCATTGTCCAAATGCTTCTTGAACTTGGAGAGGCTTGGTGCTCTGACCACTTCCCTAGGAGTCTGTTACAGGGGAGACCACTCTCCCAGTGAAGAACCTTTTACCTAATGTCCAATTTGAACTTCCTCTGAAGCAGCTTCATTCCAGTTCCTCATGTCCTATTGCTGGTCATGAGAGGGAGGAGATCAGCACCTCCTCCTCCACTGCCCCCCTTGAAGAAGGTGTAGGCTGTGATGGGGTCACCCCTCAGCCTTTTCTTACCCAGGCTGAATGAGCCAAGTGACCTCAGCTGCTCCTTCTAAGCCTTGCCCTTGAGGCCTTTCACTGTCTTGGTCATCCTCCTCTGGACACACAAAACACACAAGTTTGATGTCCTCCTTATATTGTGGTGCCCAAAATTGCCACAATATTCAAGGCGAGGCCGCCCCAGCGCAGAGCAGAGCGGGACAATCCCCTCCCTCAACCAGCTGGTGATGCTTTGCCTGATGCCCCCTCAGACATGGTTGGCCCTTCTGGCTGCCAGGGCACTGCTGACTCAGATTCAACTTGCCATAGACTTGGATGCCTGGGTCTCTTTTCATAGGGCTGCATTCCAGCCTCTCCTCTACCACTTTGTATGTATAACCAGCACTGCCCCATTCCTGGTGGAGAATCTGGCACTTGTTGTTATATTTCATACAACTGATGATTGTCTAGCTCTCTAGTCTATCCTGATTTTTCTGTAAAGCCTATCTGCCATCAAGGGAGTCCACAGCTCCCCCTAATTTCATATCATTGGTAAACTCAATTCATGTACTTTTGATTCCTGCATCTAGACCATTTATTAACATATTTAAGAGCACTAGTCCTAAAACTGAGACCTGAGGAACGCCACTGGCCACTGGCCTTCAAATAAAAGGTTATATATAATTTTCAGTAACTGATGTGACACAATATACTTACCAGGGAAACAAAACCACCTGCAGTGAAATGAAGTCCTGGCAATGTTAAAATTCATATGCATGTTATCTCAGGCATACAACAAGGGGAGATTTGATCCAACAGAAACCTGTAGTACTCCTGACAGAGGTCTTAAAATTTATATTACCCTAATTTAACAGATTGTATGAGTTGGAAAGGTAATTTCCAACTTTTTTTCCCCATAAACCAGCTCTTGTTAAAAGATGGTATTATAAATATTCACACTGTCTGGAACAGCTTTGTTTGCTTAGAGAAATTGGTTACATTGTTAACCTTAACACTGTGTTTCTCTCCATAACTTTTCATCCAATTTAACATTTCACACTGAAGAGCTGTTATTTTGGGATTTGTTTCATGCTTTTTCTGGCTGCTGTACTGTACGATCTTCAACTGCCTCCAGATGTTATTCAAACAGGATTCTAAGATGTTTTTATAGATATCCTTTGCCTTGGACAAATAACCTGCCAGTAAAGCAACAAAAGAAGCAATTGCAGCAACAAAAGATAATTGTCAAGCATTGTGTTTAATCTGCACATCAATTTAAAATCTATATGAAGGGTATCTGGCACAAAAGCAGATGAAAATTCAATGGCTTGCCAAAATGGAAGGATAATATTACCAGTAAGCAGGTATGTAAATGGATTTTGTAAAACTGCCATACTTTCTCTAGTATCCATAGACCATACGACTTCAGCTAGAATTATTCAATATGACATTCTATGGCTGCAGAAACAGGCAGCAGCACTGTTATATTTAACTAATCTATACAAATAACAACAGTATTTCTGCCATCACTGTCCAAAGCTTCACTTGTCCTGTGTGTTTACCGCTCTTCAAACTATCACAACTAGTTTTCAACTCTGAATTGTGTCTTCTGTGTACAACTGGTGAACAGTGATGGGGTTATTTGAAAATGCATACATCTGAGATAACTGTGTGATGAACAGCACAGCACAGCACAACAACACAAGAAGACCTGTAATGAAGACTACAGGGCCTACTCAGAACCAGGCTCCATTTTTCTAAGTTTTTTCCCAGATCTTTTTTACTTGTACAGTTTCCTGCGTCAGCTGTTGCTGGGGTTTGGAAACACAGGTGCTTTATAATTCTGAAATATCATCTAGGAGTGCTTCTGCTACAATAAACAGTGGAGGAGGAACTGCTCATTTGTTTTCCTTCCACCCTCTTACGTTGTTTATAGTAATTGTAGAAAATAACTTTACTTGGGATTTTATTTATTTACTTATTCTGTTTTTTCTTCCCACTCTTCTATTGCTAGAAATATTTAAGGAAATGCAAAATAATTTATTTTCCCTACAATTTCACTTATGGCAAATGTTTTCCATTTTACATCAATTTTAAGGAAATACTGTCCCTTAAGGAATTCAGACCGACTGAAGTTAGATGTTCTGAACCACCTTTACTGCTATAAAGATAGAGGGAGCCTGACTTTCCTAAAGGCATTCATAAATGCTGACTTCAGCTCTTTATTGATCTATTTTGATAGAGGTATCTGATAATTCACACTGCACAACTATGACAATTTGATAAGCTCAGCATTATCATTTCAGGCATTAAACTGGGTTACAATGGATTTTCATATTCCAAATCTGAATAGCATAGGACCAGAAAAGCTCAGAAAAAAGCTGTATAAGTTAAGTTATAACTTCAAACTTCATGCCTTATGATACATTAGATAATATTTCAGATTTTGCTTAAAATGCCCTCATATTTGAGTACCTAATTTCCAAAGAGCCTAAGAATATTTTTAGGTGGAAAGTGCTCCAAACTCACAGAAGACAGATTGTAAATAAAAAGGGACCTGCCATTTTTGCATATTTCTCAGTTTCACACAGTGATTACAATGAGGATTTGTCATTCTGAGATACAACACATAATATATGCGAAAATTCATAAGAATGTTTCTTCGACAAATTAATGGAACAACATAAGCAGAGGTATATTAGTCATGAACAGAGCGTACACAGTGATGGCAAGGAATCACAGCTACAAACATGAAGGACAGACTGCAGAACACACACAAAGCTTTGGGTTTCTGGGTATCATTATTTACTATCGAAAACAAACCTAGTGCTGTGTCGAAGCCGCATGACAATAGCAGATCTCGAACTGTCACCAGCAGATGTACCAGAGCAGCATGTCTGAACAGCATGATCTCCTTCTCATCTATTTTACCTTTACAAACAGAAGACTGAGGTGTGGTTGTGGTCTGTGTAAAATTTCAGAAATCTCACTGTACACACATAATCAATTTAAAAAATCCGGGTATCTCAGAATTTTCATTAAACACACTTAAACACAGACAACCTTCAAAGCTCAGATCTGGTGAACTTGGCAAACAGCTTTTGACATAACACCTCCCATGCCATCTGACCCAGAGCAAGCAGCACACAGGGAAGTGTTTTTGAGAGGTGTGTAGGGACAGATGATCCTTGCTGGAGTAGGGGATAACAGTACCCTTGGGAGTGCTGTTAAAACCACACTGCTCACTGATTTTAGTGAGGGAATCTAAATATACATGGGTACTGATACATTTCCCATCTTTTGGTCCATGATACAAACCCAGCTGTTCACATTACTATTTCCTCATCCAACTAGTCAAATCACTAAATTTTTCAACAGCACTGTAACTCCATCTACCCTGTTTCCCAAACGTTTCAGAACTCTTTCCAAGAAACCAAATCAGTATGGACTTTTTTTCCTTGTCATTTCTAACATGGGCATAGCATTTTGCATCATGCAGGTGGGATGAAATATAGCTACTAAAAGAAAAGAAACAACAAAAACACACGACAACTTTCAATTTTAAAATCTAGTATGAAAAAATATTAAGTGTTTTTTGCTGTAGAGGCAACATTTCTGAAGCATATGTAAAATATTTTAAAATTAAATTCAATTAGAATACTTTTTTTGTATTGCAATATTGAGGTTAATAAATGCAATGTTGAACAACTAGGAGACATTATTTTGGAACTAAAAGAGGAAATCAATTACTGTAAGTCTATAAGACAAACTGTTAATAGTTTTATCATTAATTTATCAAGCATTTTGAACCTTGGGTCACCAATTATATCTGTTTTAAAGAAGAAAAAAACCCCCAGAGATGCTTTTTAAAAGACATACCTTGTTCAAAATTATCGCACACTACTTTCTCTTGCTGTTTTAAGAAAAACCTTGTATGATCAAACTTAACACTGTCAAAGCTCCAATTTACAGAAGCAAGTACACCCAGATGCGTCAAATCTTTTAGCACAGGAATGGCTGCTTCTTCCAAGAGGCAGTATGCCTGGCACTGGCTTTCTGCATAGCACAATAAACAAAACAAGATAGCAAAGTTTGGTTTCATAAACTATCATTGGACAAGAATAGTCCAAAGACCCAGAAAACACTAACAACACTTCTTCATGAAAGCTGCAACATTAATGGAAGAAGAGTTGCTCCCCATGGAACTTCCTGAGTGGTAGAACCAAGCCGATCTTCACGACAGGCATCCATGCTGTTCCGTGCATTTCATAAAGTGACCAAACTCCATGATGAAAAGTTAGGACTTTTTACTCCTGAGACTCGCACTGAAATTGTACTGCTATTCCATTGTTCTACAGCCTGCTTTTACATTGTAGTCATTTTCAAAATGATAATTTTTGTTTTGACTGCAGAAAAGCCTAATTTTTTTCCTCTGGTTGCATTAAAGGAGTCTTGCTTCAAAATTTATTAGAAAAACATAATTAAAAAAATAAGCTTATAGCTATGATTCCCATCTCAGATGGAAACAGATGAAAATGCTGCTGTACTCTTTCACTGGTTCTGTGAAAGACATTCCCACTAAGCACATGCTTGGAATAAATGCATTTTCATGGGAAACCAAACTAATCTGTACCAGGTCCACAAACTCCTAGCACCGTGTATGCTTGATTTGAGGCTCTAAAATAGCTTGGATAAATATTTTCTGGGTTATTCTCTATCATTTCTACTGCATGAGAAAATTGTTGTCAGTGCGTGTTTTTTGATACAATTCCTTGTACAACAGCCAGAGTTCACAGAGTAAGGCTCAGTCATGTGTTAATCCACAGTACATTTCTACTGTGTTCAAGACACTTCCTATCAAAACAACTACTGATCCCTTCCATCCCCAGTTCTCATTTACTCTGTCAGAGGAAAAAGTAAAGAATAATAATTGAAGGGTATTGATTGGTATGAAGAGATTGTATATCTGCTAATTTAGATCAGACATAACCCAAAGTCTGAGTTACTCTTTTTACTTTGCATGTGATTGGCTTTATATTAAGATGGAATTCTAGAGCCTGCTCTCACACCTGTGTCAAAACAAATATCCATTTACTTGCAATGTTTCCAGTCACAAGGAGTAGAGACTAGGCCTAATAATTTATGCATTTTTTTGAGCAGTACTATTTAATATAAAATTATATTGCAAAGCTGTATAGATCTATAGAATTGTTAGGATTGTCAAGTTCAACTGTTAACTCAGCACCACCATGTTCACCACTAAACCACATGCCCAAGTGCCACAGCCACACTTTATTTGAACACTTGCAGGAATGGTGATTCCACCATTTCCCTGGGCAGGCAGTTCCAATACCTAACCATCCTTTCAACGAAGAAATTTTCCCAAGATCCAATCTAAAGCTACTCTGGCACAGCTTAAGGCCACTTCCTCTGGTCCTGTCACTTGTTACCTGGAAGTCTGACGCCTACCTTCATATGGGAAAAAAAAGCATATCCAAAAATAGTATACCTGATGCTTGAATATTGACTGTGATACCATCTTCATTCTCTTGGGTTTTTCCCTCTATTTTTACAATCTCACAAACAGAGTCATCCTCTTTGTGAACATGCGTATGCTGTTCTTCATGTTGTAGCACTGAATTATTAAACCACAAGTGAATATTTAGACACAAATATCACAAACCCAGCTCAATGAATAAGAAAACTGTTCAATAAATGACTCTACATGCAAAAATATTTTCAATTTAAATAGTTTCTGTGACATATACATTTTCTCCTCATGAATTCTTTACTGTTTTCATGGGCTTACACAGTATGGGAAAAACATCAAGACACAAAAGGAGATTAGGCCCTGTCTGCCTTCACAGCCCAAGAAGTCAGGCATTATCAAAGAAATAGAGCTGGGAAAATTAAGGTGCTGGTCCTACAGCTCTATAATACTGATTCTGATTCATAAGAAAGATCATATGCCTCTATACGGGGAAAAAACACACGAGAGGAAAGACACTGCTGACCATAAGGAGCTCAAATTATGAAAAATACCTCAGTCAGTGAGACTAGAAAAGATTAGATACTGTAAGCCATCCAGAAGAAACATGGAAGATGCAAATAGTAAAAAAAAAAAAAGAAAAAGGAAAACAATTTTCTACCATCTTCTAGCTATCTTTTGCAACTTGCTAGTATTTCTAAGTGGCTGTTCCCTCTTTCTGATAAATACTGATGCATGAGCTACAACTTCTGCCCACAAAGCTCCTTCTGACAGTTCTATATCTTTATTTCTGAGAGGAGTTCTTATTGAATAGTTCTCTCCTAAATATTACTGATTTTTTTCTATTTATGAATGTCAGTTTTCTCAGAAAACAAACTGATCATACAGAAACAGAAGGAAAAGAAAAAATGAATTTTTATTCTAGGTAACTTAAAAAAACCTTTCTGATTTTGAAAAGCTATAGGGGGTTCCAAACTGAGTCACTGAACTGTTTCTACTACCTCCCTCCTCTATATTTTCTAAAGTAAATATTAAACACAATGATATCTTTAAAAAATAAGCCAAGTAACAAAGAGCCCTACATGAAGTGCTGGCATTTCTACTTTTCAGTCAGATTTAGACTGACCCATAATAAAAGCTTTTCATTATTACAAAAGTATGCGATAATTTATGTAATTTCTACATCCATGTGGTAAGACCCACACATTTTAATGGATTCTCTATATAGCAGAAATAACTGCCACACTGGGGTCTTGCCTGTACATATTCTAGTCTGCATTTAGTCTACTTAAACCTCCACAAGCCTGTTCCTGAATGTAACATAGCTTATCTGTCAGTACATTTGGATTCCTTTTTAAGCGATGCAGTTCTGGTCATAGTTCACTAGATGGTAGCATAAAACTTCAGTTCAGGTACTTTGGTCTCCTGCTTGTAAAATTTGGCTTGTTGTTTTCTGAGGCCATGAAATGTTTTATGCATCTCTACCAATGTCAGTAACAGGTGAATTTTTACCAAGAAATAATTTTCTCCACAAGATTACATAAGCTTTCAATTAAATAAATATCCCAACTCTATTCTAGAGGAATTATTGCTGAAAGCTTTTATGTAACAAATTTTTTTTTTTTTAATGCTGGGACATGTAACTAAAACACAGATAAAAGTTCTTGTTAAAATTCTGCCATACAAGTCCAAAAAACCTTGAGAAATATTCTTTTCAAAAGATAATTTTATCCTGAAAACTGAATCTGGAAATATGTCTCTGCTGACTGCTATTTCATGGCACAGACATTTCTTTTTAAAAACAAATAAAGAAATTCTCCCACTTCTTTTCTTTCTCTGTTGTTTTGCATTTCTGCAATGCTGAACACATAGCCTGAGATTCTTTCCTAAGCATTGTCATCAACAAGAACAGGGCTACCAACAACTTTCTGTTTTTCCTAAAACCTGTTCTGCTTCATTGTTTGATGAGGTTTGCACCAAGGTAACTGGCTCAAATGAACAACTCTTGTTCATTGTCTAGGTTATGTTGGTTCTATAGAAGTAAGAGTACTGATTTACTATTTGGTAACTACAATGAATTTGATAACTATTTCTTCTCCAGAGAGGTTTGGAGATCTGATTCAGAATATATGGACAGAGGAGATCATCTGAAGTACCAGTTAAGAGTTACTTCATCAGAACTGGAATAAACTCATATGTTTATTTTATGTAATACCACTTCCACCACCAAAAAACCAACCCAGTCCAAAACCAAAACACCACCCCAGCTAAGCCAACCAACCAAAATCCCCTAAGATATCTAAAGGAAAAAACCCAACAGGTAAGACACTTAGAGGAAAAATCAGCTTCAACTAACACCAGAAAAATGTCACCATTTACTTCAAAGGATACATCTACTAGGATGAACTCGCAACTATTGTAAGTGGTAAAACAGCAAAGAATTAAATCTGGAAAAAATGGCAGCATAAACTGGTTCACATACCTTTTTCAAGTCTATCTACATAATTTTTTTCCTCTCTTTGTCTGAGTGTATGTTTGGATCTCATCATGATAAAGTTGTTCAGATCAGAATCATCGTTGTCCCATTTTGTAGCAAGTGCAAATGATGCAGGCTTTTCACTACAGGATGAGCTGTGTACTTTAGATGATACACCTTTACAGCTGACTGATTCAGATGGTTTGGGAGTTTTCTTTTCTTGGTTTAAGAAACAAATTTCCTCTTCTACCTTAATCTTCCTGTTGTTTCCTCCAGTAAGCTCTCCCCCAGATGTATTTGTGCTGTGAACTTCAGCAGATGACACAGCACTCATAGGCAGGGCAAAATACTGCCTTTGAGTCTGCAGTGACAAGTCAGGATTTACTACTTTGTCCATTTGATGTCTTTCAGCAGAAAGCAGCTCTTGGCTTATCACAGAATTTTCTTCAAGCCATTCTGAAAAATAAAATTTAATTTATTCACTGCAATATAGACCTTTTTCTTTTCTCTCTTCTGGCTGGAGTTAATGACTTTGGATGGTTTATAGAAAAAGCATTTTTTTAAATTTCTTCTTTCTGTCTTCTCAGATCATTTAAATCCACTTTTAGAAAACTTGCACTGACTAGTCCAAAGCAAAAATGCACAATATTGAGACACAGAAGGCCATGCTATTGTTTGAAGAAGTTTTCACCATGGTGTTTACTGATGTTAGAGTTCTAGGAAGTGGAATGCAGTACCTTTCATGAGGAAGAAAAGTTACCGGATTTTTTTTTTTTAGAGGGGAAAAAAGAAGTAATGAATGCAATCTGCTCCCTCTGAAGATATGCTTCAGTAGAACTGCAATTTTTTGCATTATGGGTGTACATTCATCTCAAACACAGTAGCTAAACACTTAAAAATATGCAAAAAGCAGTTCCTTGGAACTGTTCTTTCAGGAGCTCTGTCTATTTGTTTCACAGTATATCATGTTACTGTCAATCCTTGGAATGCTACAACCACAACTGATGCCTTGCAGTCCAGCCATAGCTATATAACAAAATCCAAATAAGGTTTTGCATTTTTCGTTGCTGATTGATTATAAGTATGCAAAATGGCCCATGAGAAGTTCTGAAGTTATGAAGTGTTCAAATTTGAAACCACTGTCAGCATAAAAAAACCTCTGTAGCATCACAAAATAAATAGTTTTCATTGTAACACACGCTGGCTTCAGCAGACAGGACAATGTGAGTATCAGCTTTATTAAAATATTCCAATGCAAAACTACTATTTGTTAAGAAATTCTCCTGTATGAACCTATTTTATTAAAATATAGTATGGCTGGTGGCGGCTACTCTTCACCTGCATGGTAATAAATTTGTGTACTTAAACGTTTCTGTTCCTACAATTTGTTTTAAGTTTGTGAAAGTACACCTTAACTGCAATAGTGTTGCTACTTCATTTTGCTGTAAAACATTTTAGTCTCAAAAATAAGAAATATTTTATTTACTTTGTTCTTGGAGATATGTAACTATCACTGCCTGATTCTCTGACTAAGTATCTATCTTTGCCTTTCTATCACTTTTTTTAAAATAAGAAGGTACTTACTTTCTAACTGATACGATGTAAATTGTGTGAATTTTTCTATTTCTGTAGGAATTAAACTGTTTGCATTACTGTCATCCATATTTAATTGCTCCAAAATTTCTGTGGCTGCTGGATTTAAACCCAAATTAAGCCACCAGCCCTTCTCTAGAGAGCTAAGCATTGGTGCTTCTGTCTCAACTGGTAGCATTTCTTGCAGTTCTGTCAGTGAATGATGCTGAGGCACAAGGTTAGCAGTCTGATGCTCTACAAAACCCAGAAATAATGTATAATATTAATAATCTAGAAACATGAAACAGAATGTAATTTTGTAAATAAAAGCTCCCAGGTATTATGACCTACTATATATATCCATATATCCATTTTTTATACTTCCATTTGTAACTCAGTGTCCATGAACAGATTTAAGAATAGAGCATTTGACATTATCAGAGCAAGAGTACTTTTTACTTACTGCGTCTATGAGTAAGGTCAGGCGGGGGTTTAAATTTTTTTCAGATCTAATAATGTGTAGCTGCATTATTAAAATTACAAATTATCTTGTTCATTATGTATGGGTTTACTTATCCTGCTTACAAAGACTTAGCAGAATCCTTACCCGAAAAAAAATCAACTGGAGTAGTAAGGAGAATACCGTACATTATTTTCAACTGTAAATCAACGTACAAATGAATTGGACAACATAACAAATCAATATACACAACTTAATCCTGGGACTTGTAAAATGAAGCAAACAAAATGAAATGAAAGAATAATGGTAATTAATATTCTGGTGCTGTCCTAAATACCCTGCAGCTTATTTTGGTTTTGTGTATTTTGCTTCCTAACACAAACTCTGCTTTTGTGAATTTAAAACATTATTTTCCATTAAGCATACTCTTCTATTGATTAATACACTTTTTAAAACATTATTTACGGGAAAATAGTACACAGGAAAGAGTTCAACAGATTAACAAATTTCTACCAAACTGTTACTACAGTTATTGTATATAATTAGCAGTAGTGAGCTGAACACTGTCACAATAAAACTCTTATTTCATTCAAACTACCTCCACAGAAGGGTACATGACATACTGACTTCTTTGTTGCCATACTGTAACTTTTTACATGCACTAAAAGAATCAGATAATCCAAACTTCAGAGGCTTACATGAACTGGATAATTTTCAATGGCTCAAACAGAACCTGTGCTCTGTAATATAACATTATCTTTTCTGTTGTATTTCTCTGTGTACATGGAACTTGTTAACATCAATTAGAAATCCTTACCGACAAGCAAAAGAGAGCTCATATTATCCCGATACTTCTCTGATTGCCATATCAAAGAGTCTAAGTATTCCCTAGAGGGCCCTGTAACCAAAATACTACAAAGAACATAAAAAAAGACTTGTAGTTATGAAGTTTAACAGGATTATCTGTTGAATTTTGATTTATGTAAAACTGTCTTTTAAAGATCTACTTTGTCTTTAAATTTTCAGTTCATTCATTCATTCTCCTGTTCATCAAAATGTTTGTTCTTATCCACACAGAGGAAACAGGAAAGAGTGAGAGGACCCATCAAGGCTGATTCATGAACTAAAGTGGCACAGAGTGAGAATTCTGTCTAGAGTGTGGTTCCCGCCCCAAGGGGATATTTAAATTCTTTGTGCATATGCCAGAAAGATAGCAAGGCAAAAAAATTCTAGTCTCAAAAACAAGATGAGAAGGAAAAGATGAAGCAATCCTAATCCTGTGTCAGGATGAAAAGGCCCAAACCCCATTATTGGAGGATATCCCCAAAACACAGACAATACTTTCTTCCTGTATTGCTTCTGGAGATTTTGAAGGTGATACTTGTGGAATGTATGTATTTTCCATATTTATAAATGTATACATACACACATATACACACTTGCTAAATACATAGGTATTTACTGTTGCCTATTTCAAAAGGGAGACTGCATTTTCAGGTTATTAAATCCCTCTAGAGAAAGAGGTCTACAGAGGTGACTGTCATTTCCTTTTTCAAGCTCCCCTGAAAAGCCACGGATACTGCCTGTGCACTCCATCACTCTTTCACACAAAACATAGCATATATGCAGGTCAAACAACATAAGTATTGATTCATAACGTTCTATTCATAATAGACTAAAGTTATTTTTCCAATTATTTTGAGGATGTATGATTTAGAGGATTTATGATAGAATTTGTCACTACCAAAGTTTCATTACCTGTTACCAGAGAGAGGAAGAAGTTCTTCCTGAAGTCCTCTGCACAGAAAATTAACCCATGAACTTTGTTGTCTGCATGGAGGAGTTAAAGGCACTTCCATTTCATCTTTCAAATATGGAATATATTCAGCTAGAAATTACATAATGCCCCAGCCAAAACAAAAATAAAAAATCAAAATCACAAAGCTACCTTTGAATGAAATACTCATGCTTACGAATTTTATACTAGTGGAATTTTGTATTAAACTACAAAATATTTTCATAAGACAATTCACTGTTTAAGCTCTATGCCCCAAATACTTCACATCCAATTTCCAGACACTTTGGGGATAACAATGTGTAGATTACATTTCTTTGATGTAATTCTGGCTGCATACTCTTCACATGTAAGATGATTTTTATAAATAAATCATCAGGTACCATGGCTGAGGTCTTGATATTAGGCATTTATGACTGTTAGCCTTCTTAGATGTTTCCCCCATAAATGAAGTTACTTAGATGGGAGAGAGACTTTGGCTAATGTTACAGTGGCTGTAAGACACAGATGACTGGACTCGGGAACTTCAAAAACAGTCAGGATTTTAAAGACAAAATTACTCTTTCAAGCAGAATTAGTACGCATTGAAATTTCTAGGGATGATCACTGAACTGATCATCTCATTTTTTAAAGTAGTATGTAAACAAACCTGGCATGTTAAAAGTCCCCTGCAAGTTACTTTTGACTTTTTTTTTTTTTTGCAATTGTATCACATGTGGATATATTAATGCATTATTTATTGGTTTTTATTCAAATCAAATTAGGAATTTGCAACTGCACTGATTTTAGTGTCATTTCATAAAAATTTGTGGTTTACATGAGTGTCTTAGAATTCTTCTCTCTGGCATTCTTCTAATCAGGAAGCAGAGGTAACAAAAAACACAGTTGTTCTATGGTCTGTGAAAACTATCAGAAAAATTTTAAGTAAACCAGTGCCTCTTTAAGGAAAAACATTTGTAACAAATTCCCTATTCATTCTAACAGGCAGCAAGCAGATGCAATCCTCATACACACGTTGTTTGGCCAGTTGGTACACAGCAGGCTATGAATCAGTCACCTGTCCAGCTGTTTACAGCTGCTCCTTGACTGACCTAAAAAGCCGATTGTATGGCAGGAAGGGTAAGGGACAATGTTAGAAAGCCAGAGAACACAAATACCTATCAGAGAAGCAGAAAAAAAAGGTAAGAAATAGAAGTGGATATAAAGGAAACAACATACTTCTAACCAGTATGTTCCCACTTACTTAGAACACAAAAAAAAGCTCCGTGAACTCCTGCTGTGAACTTCAGCTCACAAACTGTTTTTTGTGGGGATAAACAATTTAAGCACATTACTTTGAATACGATAGGAGCTGATCTCAGGACAGCAAAAATACCTGCCATATCTAAAAAGAACAATTCTCGCTCTTTCAGCAATACTATTAATATTAATTCTTGTCTAGTTATTTTTGCCTTTAAGACTGGAATATTTTCATCAGTTACATTAGATAAACTCTGCTTACTCTCAGAGGTTCATTGATGACTTAGTGAACTCTCTTGTCCCTTAAGCCCTTTATCAATAAACAGATCCTATTCCTAGCAAGAGAGAAAGGCAAACAATGAAAGGTTTACAGAAAATGCCATTATCACCGCTTCTTCTCTGAGTTCAAGCACACATATTTCACTTCTGGTAGCTCATAAACAGCAAAATCAATTAGAACAAGAAGATGGAAGCTGATTGTGCCCTAACAACTTAATTTTGCCTGATGCAATGGCAGAGCTAAGGCAGCAAACTGTCAATAAAGATTAATGAGGTCACTTTCTTTAAAAAACAATTCAAAATTATTTGACTTCTTACATCAGCTCCAGTAGAACAGATAATATCCTAGAGAAGATCAAAGTCAACTTGTCACTGTTGCATACAGGAGGAAGGTCTCAAAATGCTCAGACCTACTACACTTAAGCTCCTCCTATTTGTCAGCCTCAGAAGCAGAGAGCAGTCAGGCAGCTCATTAGACCCAGATTAGTTTATCATGCTAGGCAATAACTTCTAGATGGAAAGTAAGTTTAACTTTGTCTTGGTGGAACAACACATGGTGGGTTTGCATTGAGCTTTTATATCAGACCCTTTGAACAGATATGATTGCTCCAAACAAAATTCCACTGCAATACAGTATCAGGAGCATGATCCTATTAGCCTGCAGAGGATAACTATCAGTTCAGTTTAAAACACATTGAAACTAAGACAATAAGGGGGTTCTTGATCCGGAGAAAACAGAGGATTTCTCATGGATTTTAGTAACTGCTGGATGGAAAACTATCAGGTGAACATGCACTGGTTACTGATAATACTGCTGCTGCCCAGGGCAATAATGGATAGACTTTTTCCTGGATAGGATAAACGTTAGGATGAGAGGTACATATATATTCAAGCATTGCCACTCTGCTCAGATCACATCCATTTGTAAACGTCGCTCTTTGCACAGGCTCTTCTACATTTAATTAAAGGTGAAAAACGCCACCAGCATAGCCATTTTTCTGCCTCACTTCACCAGCCAACATTTAGCTGGGAATACAGTTGGGCTGGCAAAGAATATACATTATTTTCAAAGGTCACACCTGGAACCTGAAGAAATTTTAACTAGGGTTGGATAATTAGGTTGTGCAGTCATACACCAAACCTGCCCAGCATTGGTATGCACTGTAAACACCATGACTTGAGTTTTCAAGCTATTAAAGGTGGACACATACAAAGTATTTCCAAATGCCAGTGAAGGAGAAGCAAGGATTCAATGCAAATATTCAACACTTTCAGTTTATTTCTGTGGAAAACAGCTCTGCTGACTATATGACTTAATTTCTTGATCACACATCATTACAGAACCGTTTGCAAACCAGAATGTCTGTACAGGAGCTTTGAACATCTAGAAGTTATTACCTCAGCACTTCTGCCTGGATTATTCTCCATCACCCTATTTTGAAAGCATTTATATTAGACTTTAACAAACTTTATACTGTGCTTTTTGACTCCACAAATTGATGTTAATCAATCTGTCTTGAATTTCATCCTCCCTCTCTAGGTAGATAATTTGCTAGACAAAAAAGATCCAAAAAACCTATCAAATACAAAATTCATAGACATCATTTGCAGCCAAAAGCAAAATGAAGGAACTGTAAAGTTGGTTGTGTTTAGACTATAAAGCTCTGGAAAGCAGTATGGCACTTCTACCTCCTTACAGTGCAGGTAAAAAATAGTAGATTACACAAAGAGAATGTTCTTATCTATATAGTGCATGTCCTCCTACGAACAGAATATAGGAACAATTGCTTAAAGAATTTATTTTAAATATCACCCCTTGATTTATACAGATCTTCCTACCTGACTCACAGAATTCCAGCATACTTGTGTTATTACTGGAGCAAACCTCTTGTGGAATGGGACAGTACTTGGAAATTTCTATGTTGTATGTAATTTCTGCTTTGAGATCTGAAAACAGATTTTTAAAGGTGCCACAAATTAACCATTCATTACATTTTCCTGTCAGAGCACTTTTTGCTTTCAATCTTATTATTGAACCTCCGTGACATATTGTTATGAAAAATCACAGTCATGCTTAGTAACCCCAAATGCTGTAGCTGATAAGAGCAGTGTTCAGTCTTGTCCCTTAAGTGACAGAAACCCCCCACAATCTAGTATAATCACTACCCGAATTATTCCAAGCTCTTATGGCAACAGTGATTTCCAGAACAATTAAGTAGCCTAAATATAGTTTGCTGGGAGTTTGTGTATGTAGATTCTTTTGCTACTAAAAAAGAATGAAAAACTCCAGTAGGTTGACATTTATGTACAAACTCCTCAAATATCTGCAGCAGAGGTTGGATCATTCAGCTCAGAACATGGCATGTACTAAATGTATCATAAGAATGCAAATCAAACCACCCTAGTCAAATATACACTTTTAAAAGTTTTGTTCCTATTTTCAACAAGAGACTGGATTATTTCAAACTGGTGCCCTATCAGACAGAATTCAGCAGACACTCTCCACATTCAGAAGTACGAATCTTCCTTCTTTGAGCTGCTTCCTGCCCACCAAAAAAGTGGAAAAATATTAATTTTTAACTAAAAAGAACACAACAAAAACTCAGGTGCGATGGATGAAAAGACAGAATGGGAGAGATATGTGGCCTGGAAAAGCATTAATGGAGTCTGAATGGACTTTTTACTCACTGAATAATCCACCCAGCAGACTGGCAGTTTTTCCCCAGTTTGCTGTTGTGTGCTTATGAACCCTTGTACACCCCAGTTTATTGTCAAAATTTATAGATCCTGCTGTACCTCCATATTGTCCCTATTTCTCCCTCAGGTTTCCCCTTTGAAAGCTGTTTATCTCTTCTTCTCCTCCTCTGTTTTCCCGTGCCTCTGTTACTGATTAGCTGTAGCTATCACAGCGCAGAGAGAGCTACCATTAGTCAGCCCCCTCTGATACTCGAGAGTTCCACCCATTCTTCCCCTGTCCCCCTACCACATCTTTCCCTAAGCTGTCAATCTCTTGCACCTCCCTGGCTTAGCGTCCACCCCTCAAACCGCGGTTTTTTAAACCCTTGTTTCCCTTGAATAAACTGGCATTGCAGCACGAGACCTCAACTGCGTCCGAACCCTAACCGCAGTGCTCGGTCCAAATTTCCCCTATCCCTGCGGACCGAGGCACTCAGGTAATGTTTTTTTCTTTTAACTAGACAAAATACTGCCATACAAATCAGTCCATTAGCCAATTAACTGCCATTAAAGTTGTATTTATCCATCACATAAAAGCATTTAGAAACATTTCTAAAATTTCTTTAAAGAAATAACTATTGTCATTTAGAGTATTCCTATTATCCATGGAAATATTTAACCTTTTTGTCCTCAGAAATCTGCTTTTGTGTTTACATTTACAGTGCAACAAAAGCATTTTTTTACAGTATGATTGTACTGCACGTAATCCTCTTAGGGATGTCTCTGAAAGTAAATTTAAAAACAGATAGGAAAAATTAAGACTAAATTATTATATTCATGGTAGGTTTTATAGCACAAATCATGGTTCATTTACATTTGTTTCTGAGATTACAACACAACCATGGATTGAACCAAATGGAGAATAGTTTACTACCCCTTGAGGAGACATGTACTCAGAAATCTGGATATAGAATAGTTCATAGTCTCACACAGAGCAATTCTCATTTAATAGGCTGTGATGTAACTCAAAAGTGAACTCAATACCAAAGAGCCAAATTGTGTTAAATGTGTTCAAGTGAAAGGAAAATCAGGTCAAGCATTTAAGAAAACCAACCCTCACATTCTTTGATCACTTCTTTGCACAGGTCTTCATCAGCCATAGTGTCTGAGGCCACATTTAACAACTCGTTCAATTCCAAGTATGATGGAATCTTAGCAGAATCAGATCTGCCATTGCTGGGTTTGCTGAATTCTAGCTCAAGAGGCAACATGAAATACTGAAAAAATATTAATCACAACAGAATGGTCAGTAAATCCCCTTTGATGTTACTGTATAGTCAAAGCTTTTTCAAAATCTTGAAATAACTTAATTCTAAACCAATTTCAGAGCTTTTAGGAGAGAAATCATATGACATTTACACAGTATACACAAAGCTTTGCTCAATACGGAGTAAATGCAATGTTACAGAATTTCAGATTGAGAGAGTGGAGTGTAGAGAGTGTATCTGAACTTTCAGTTCCCAGTCAAGTAAAATCTTCATTTACTTTACTGAAAGTTTGTGTTTTAGAATTTTGAAAAATGAAGGAAAAAGGAGATTTGACTTCTTTTTATAAAAGAAGCAAAGCTGGCTCCCCAAATCCTGAAACATATCTTGGAGCTTTCCCTTTCCCATGCATGTCATGGCTTCCTGTTCTGGTTAATTTGTATTCTTAGTGTAACAAGTACCTACAGTGCCAACACATCCAGAAGAAGGAGAAACAGCTGATCGGAGTGGAAACTCCTAACAGCAGCATCCAACAATTAAAAAACCACCAATAAAAGCCGTGTTTCCTAACCTTGGAAATATGAAGGCTGTGAATACTTTGCAAGTATGAAGAGAATTCAGTAAAATGACTTGCAAGTTAACAAACACCTACCCAAAACACAAAACAACAACCAATATAATATATAGGATGAAACAACAGAATACCTCTTCCTCTTTTATAGGTATAGTGCAGAAGTTCTCTTTAATCTCCTGCAATTCATTTTTACTCTCTTCCATCTTCATTTCATTTTGGAAAATCAAACATTCTCTTTAAAAGATCATAAAAGAAAGTAAGTGACTTCTTTGTATTACTTCATGTCTAAGACTGAAAGTGTTAGCAATAGCTTTGATAGCCATACACATGGCAAAAAGTTTATTTTCTAAATCCATGCCTTTTCTAAGAAAGCAATTCCAAGGGATGCTCTACCGATCTGTGGAATTAACCAAAAGTATTTTTCAAGAAATAATACATTATATGCAGAGTAGAATCACTTAATATTGGGACCTGCCTTAAAAAGTTACAGAAAAAAACCCTCATATTAAAATTGTTCAACACCCATCACATAAATGTTCTCATGTGAAAACGCTTTCTGCAAAAGCTGCGGATCTAAGTTTCCTCCAATGTCAAATTTTTTTTACTATATATAAAATCTCTGTAATCTATAACACCGACCTTATTTCACTTTTGTCTCCTTTAGTTTCTATTTTCAGAAATGATTCAGCACCAGTGAAGGCAGAGTGTGCTTATTATTAATCAAAATGACAACCAAAAGTATGTTCCCTGGTTTAACTGAAAAACTTTCAAAATGCTTGGAAATAAAACTCAGTAGTGAGGCTACTACTTGCCTTGTGAAGCAAGGATACAAGCAGAAAAAAGATGAAGATTCTTCAAGCAGAAAGAAAAGTTTTCATCAGGCTTGCCAATCATAGCCACCACACTAAAATTACAACAACTTTTTAGGGGGATAACTTCCTCCTCAGTCCGTGACACCACTATTTTCCTGAAGGAATACTTTGGACTGAAGAGTACAAATTGTTCTACACCCAGCCTTGGGATGCTAACTGAATTTTACCTTAAGTAGAAGTCTGTTTCATTATATGTCTTTGTTTAAATGCCTCTCCCTATGTGCTGCAAAAGGAGATTTGGGCCCCCACCTTGGGGAGGCTCGTGGTTTTGCTAGTCAACCACAGACCAAGAGGTCAGAGCTGTTTCAGTAAAGGTTCACACTAGCACTTTTTATGCCATTTCTGAAAGCAGTTGCAGAATCTGGATCATGTTATCTTCACTGGGTATTTACAGTGTTCACACTTGCACATAGTCTTATGTCCAAAACTCAGTGTGAGCTTAGAGCTCATTTTAAAAAACAGGCCAACAACCCCACTCCTCCCCGTTCTGCTGCTATACAGGTACAGTTAAATCAGTTAAAATTTGCTTTACCTTTCTTGGGAATCATGTAACTCTACCAAGCACAAAAGAAGTGATACAAGCGATCCAGACATGAAGTAAATTATCACAAAATTTAGCCAGACTTTATGAATGCACATCAATATATTTACGACATACTAGGCCCATTTCTAATACAGTTTACACCAGTTTAATGTATCAGTTAGTTCAAATTCATGACATTAGACACTATTCAACTAAATTCAATCAACTCAGTAATATGAAAGTGAGTAAAACCATAAAATAAATAATATTTGAATGTGAAGAAATACAATTGAACTTGAAGAAATATAGTTCAACAGCACAAGAGCACGGATTTGCTGACAGCATGACTGAGATGACAGAAAGAAGGAACATGGAAGCTCGTATAAAATCCTAGCCCAATTAAATTTAGAGGCATTTTACTGAGAGGGAATCAGTAAAATCAGTTTGAGGGAGGACAAGGTCCCTAAAAGATGTACATTTTTTCAGTATTCCAAAAGTAAAATCTTGAGTACACTTCACACTTACAAAATGCAAAAGTGACACAACTTCATTAATCCAGTTTTCTTAATGCATATAAATTTCATTTGAGTCATTTTTTCCTAAGTAAGAAAAAAAGCTGAAGTCTTTACCTGTTGCAAATATAAACTAGTTACAAAGTTATCATTTAACAGATGTTCCAATGTCATTATACACAGATTATTTTTTATGTTCAATATTATACATCAACTTGTAGGTACCTGAAAATGTTCTCTTCTGTTAAAATCTGTCCTTCAGAATCCAAAAGGGGATCTTTCACTAAAAAAAACTGTAGTCTGCTCAGAAGTATAGATAAAGTTGGCAGGTTTTTACGAAAATTTTCAAGATTATCAATAAAAGTAAATTCCTCTTCCAAATATAAATCTGATGAAAAATAAGAAAAAAATACATTATAAAACAAGATAAATGTAACAATCATCAGAATAAACAGAATAGTGGATCAACTTTTAGAATACTATAAGTGTCAGCAAAAAATAAGTATTTTCTGCTTTAAATATTTTAGAATTTTAAAGCTTTAAGTACAACAAAGTCTAGACTTCCAATGGTCCACAGGATAAGCTCTGGTTTTCTTTTCCTTTTTTTTTTTTTTTATTTTCTTATACAATGTCTGTCAAAAAGAAAAGGTATTTTCCTTTCTTTCCCATGTTTGCATTTTCAACAAAGACAAGTGCAAAGTTCTACACCTGGGTCTGGGCAATCTCAGGCCCACCCACAGGCTGGGTAGAGAAGTGACTGAGAGCAGCCCTGTGGAGAAAGACTTGGGGCTGATGGTTGAAGGAAAACTCAGCCTGGGCCAGCAGTGTGCACTCACAGCCCAGAAATCCAACAGTGGCAAAGCAGGTGATTCTGCTCCCCTCTTGGAGCATTGTGTCCATCTCTGGGGTCCTCAGTAGAAAAAAGACATGGACCTGTTGGAGCAGGTCCAGAGGAGGGACACAAAAATGATCAGAGGGAAGGAACACCTCTCTTATGAGGAAAGGCTGAGAGAATTGGGATGTTCAGCCTGGAGAAGAGAAGGCTCCAGAGAGACTTTACTGTAGCTTCTCAGTACACAAAGGGGGCCTATAAGTAAGATGAGGACAGATTTTTTGTTCTATTGCAATAGAACAAGGGGTAATGGTTTTAAACTAAAAGAGAGATGATTTAGATATTAGGAAGAAGTTTCTTACAGCGAGGGTGGTAAAACACTGGAATAATTTGCCCAGACTGGTGGTTGATGCCTCATCCCTGTGGGTGCTCAAGGTGAGGTTGGACAGGGCTCTGAGTGACCTGAGCTGATTACAGGGGGGTTGGACTAAATGACCTTTAAAACTCCTTTCCAATCCAGGCTATTCTATGATAACAGGATTCTATGGACTTTCATTTCTTCTGACAGAACTGAAGCAGTAACTACATCCCTATTTGATGCAATCCCTTACATTTGCAATATAGTATACACAAATATTTACATACACATTTTACATATAGATAATACACATAGAAGGGTAAAGTGAGGTTTTTGTTCTTTCTTATTTTTTACCAACATGGAAGTATCCTCATTCCTATATCCCCCTTTCATTCCTTGGATGACTCCCTATCTCTAACAACCTTCCTTTCCTTCCTAGTGGCTGGAAGTTGTAGATACTGATTATGTTCCCCCCTCTAACTGTTCTATGCTGCTGACTCAGATTCCCATAAAGAAATCTATCAATTAAAAAATAAATGCCTCATTGTAAAATGCCTCTGTTTAATGAGATGAACAGTTCAGAAGAGGCTACTAAGGCTTCTAGGAGCCTATAAAGCTAAAAGTAGCTCTAATAAAAAAAAAAATGACATTTTTTCTGATATGCTACAAAGTCCCTGATCTATTCCTCTTCCTTTTCTTTAGGCAACTAGGAAAACAAAGTAGGAGGCACCTCAATATTCAATCAAATAGTGGTTGCAAAATTAGGTGCTAAAATCAATAAGAAAATAAAGACTACTTCAATGATCTAAACTTGTGTCCTCAAATATCTAATTTAATTTTTGTTAAAGAAAACTGGACAACTCCTAATATACTAACGTGAAATTAAGTCAAATAAGGCACAGCTTTGGCCTTTGATTTGCATTTATTTTCCTAATTTAGCCAGAGTTTTTATTCATTTTTTTATTGTAAGGAGCTATAGTATCTAAAGTGCATGAAGAAAGGAGGATTTTTCCAATTAATCTAATTATTCTAATGTGATTAAAATATTTTAATTACTGCATTTCTTTGTTAATTTTAACACATGTGTACTGAAGTGGAACAGATACTACCACATACCTAACTGCTTTCCTAATATAGAATTTTACAGCTGAAGTACCAGGTAGAGTTTGAAATTCACAAATTCCAGTGCTTGAAATTCATAGAGAACTGAGCTGAGCTGCTACTTTATGATTCTAGGAAGTGCAGTTCCACATTTTTAAATATGCTTATTTTTCAGAATTGTGACTTGAATGCAATATCATCACTTTCTTTGATTTACAATACAGTTGAATCAAACATTTTCTCAATATTTGGTTTTCTGTGATCAGAATTTGTTATATCTGTTAAGAGTGCTACTAATCACAATTTTCAGAAAATACATAGGGACACTACCCAATTTGAACAATCACAGCAACAGACTTGAAAAATCCCAGCAGCAAAGTGGAAACTGCTTACTTTTCATTCTGCTTGATGTGGTCAAGGAAAATGCTTCAAGGATCTAATTTTATTGATGTATAATGGATCACTATAATTTTGTTCAGTTTCTGATATGATCTACTTATTGTGATACTTTTTTGGCACCTTCTGCCATATGTTTGATCAGCCTTAAACTTCTTTTGGTTTGCATCTATCTTGAACTGCTAATACAAGCCCTGCTTCTCCAGGGAATAAATATGGCTTCAGTGGTCATACCTTAGGCAACTGCAAAGGTCTGTGATCACTCAGACAGCTTCATCAATGCCTATGGAGCCCGCACAAAAAGTTATGGAAGTTAACAAGCTGATTCTACCAGAATTTAGAAAACAGTGAATTAAACATTTTACCTTGCCATGGTTCTTTAAATTCAGTGACATAGTAAATCTTCAAATATTTTTCTTGGGTGGATTCTTCCTTAAAAACTTTATTCATAAGTAAAAAGGGTTCTTCTATGTCAGTCTGAGAGCAGGGATTTGAACTTGGAATAACTTCCATTAATTCATTACTAATCTGGAGCTCTACAGAGGAGACAGGTTTCCTAAAAAACAGAAAAAAAATCTGACACTTAAGCTGATGTAAAAGTACTGTCATAACTTCCCTGACTTTTCAGTGAATCAACAGCACTCATAAAGATACTCTAAGAACCCTGACAATCACTGTATTCACTGAAGAAGATTAGAAATTGCGGAGCTGCTGTCACTCTCCACTGGATCCACGGTTCAATTACATGTTCAATTCTTTCCCAAGAAAAAACCCTTTAAGTATACATCCGGCATTAAATTCAACAAAAGGATAACGGCTGGAAAAGAGCATCAAATCTATTGATGTCACAGCATTTAGAGCAAAACTTTAAATATATACTTTTTGTATTGGGTCTAGTTGAGCTGGAGCTCATTTCCCCAAAGCAGCCCTAGCAGTGCTATGCTTTGCATTGGTAGCTAGAAAAGTGTTGATAACACATCAGTGTTTTGGTGCTGCTGAGCAGCACTGGCACAGCATCAGCATTGTCTCTCAACATCCCTTCCCCTCCCTACATCGTGGGCACGATCCTGAGGGGGGACAAAACCAGGCCAGCTGACCCAAACTAACCAAAGGCATATTCCAGACCATATGACATCAGCTCAGATATAAAAGCTAAGGGAAAGAGGAGTGAGGGGGGCATTCATTATTTACAGTGTTTGCTTTCTGAGCAACTGCTATGTGTTCTGAAGCCCTGCTTCCCAGGAAGTGGCTGGACATCACTCGCTAATGGGAAGTAGAGAATAAATCTTGTTATTTTCCTCTTTGCTTGTGAGACTGCAAACTTCCACTTTTGTTTTAATAAACAGCCTCACCTCAACCTACGAGTCATTTTCCATTTTATTCTGTCTCCCCTGTCCAGCTGGGAAGTGATAGAGTGGTTTGGTGGGCACCTGACGTCCAACCAAGGTCAACCCATCACACTTGTGTTTCAAAAACCATGAAGAAATTGCAAGTAATAGCAATAGGAAAAAGACAGGATAAGTGAAGAAACAAACTCACTTCAATTTCCTGTCACTTTTCATATTAATCTCAATATTACTATTATTTCTTTAGGAAAAGAAAAACCAAACCGTGTTAGACAAATAAATAGCGAAATCATCTGACTGCAGAAAAAAAACAACCATCGTAGTCCTGAGCTAAATGTGCATCTGGATAAAAAGGTTGTAATTGTTAAAAAATTAAAATATTAGTGTTCTGTTATCCACATAAATTCACTGCAACAATATACTGGCTCTAATTGATGAGCGCTGACATTTCTGAAGAACCTAAATCAGCTCATCTACACTTACTGAATTTATTATTCTCATTTCAGACAATGGATTTCTCAACTGTGCATCCTATTGATTCATGTATGTTTTTAATAATACATTGCATTGCACCATCTTGCTATTTGCTAGTCCTCTAAAGGTAATTCTCAGATGAGTGCACCTCTGAATTTCGGTATAGGCCTTCATGTGTAGACAGCAAGACTTAGGAATCTCTGCTACACATCTTTAAAAAAATCAACTATTTCACAACATTTTGAGTATAGCTTAAAAGTTAACTTTGAAACTCCAGGTAGTATAGTTCACAAGCAATAACCATGTAGTACTGATAATAACTAATATCCAAACTTTCATATGGCATAAGCCTTTGAAAATCCTCAAACCTTAAAACACTGCCCAGTTACATGTGGGTCAACTTCACTGAAATTAGTGGATTTCACTGTAGTTTCATAGATAGAATTCACTGTAGTTTCATAGACAGAATATACCTAAGTGGAGTTGCTGATTTGAGACTACATGGGCCATCTTTTCCGAAGTCAAATCCTTAGTAAGGCTGTTCTGGAAAGCAGTAAATATTTTAAATGCAGACTACTCTAAGTATGGAAACATATGTTCAAGGCACACTTGTATTATGCTTGTACAGTGTTTTGAACACAGAAAGAACTACATCAGGCTTAATGTATTTAGCTTCAATTAGATCTTTACATTATGAAGCAAAACTTTCAGCAGTATCTTTGAAATATGGACAGTTGTGTTTCATCATCAAAATAAGCATAACTATTAAGTACATGCAATATAGCCAATAAGGAGGTTTATCTAATTAAGTAATTTGGCAATTTCTAGGAATTACAGACTCACTTCCTTATCTCCTTTACTGTTAGGTGTCCTCTCACACCTGCTTAGGCAGTCAGTGTCGTCTTCTCAATGTTTTTCTCCTCCTCAGTGTTTTTCTCTCACTTGTTTCTTGTGCTCTTCTTATTTCTCAGCCTCTCCAAGGAGACGGTAGGGTCCCTGACACTTTGAACCAATTTTTGCTAATATATCAAGCCACTTCACTGACTAATTTTATCAGTCATTCATGCTTACATTCCTGAATGGCTTACAAGAAGAGACACTTTAAAAAATCACAAACGTCAAACCCCCAAGTTGACAAGCTTATTTCAAAATATCATTTCCCTAACCTAGTTACCTGAACATTTAGACACATAGAAAAGCATAAAAATTCTACACAAAACCCCTACTTAGTAGTAAAATCTTATGCCTACTGTGAAAACAGAACAAAGTCTCAAAAAATCTCAAAAGCCTCAAAATCTACTGAGCAGAGTCTTAGAACAGACTATATTGAATTGTATGATAAGCAATCCAAAGATACTGAACTCAACCGTATTACACAGCAGCACATCTGGGACATCCTTTGATAAATTATTATGCCAAACCACAAGTAAGTGTAGAATCTTTAAACTAGATAATTATATTTTTTTTGTACAACTCCAGGAGTATAGTTCTCCTATGAGTCATACCCAGCAGTGAACAACGTACTCCAGAAAAAATGCCTACCATTGCTTGAAATGACAAAAGCAGAACATTTTAGTGCTTGTTCCTAATAATTTTTGAAAAGATTCTGGCACCTTTATTCCTTTAATCTGTTGGTTTTGACTATTAGAAAGAAATTAGCATTATCTATAAATTTACCTGTTACACTACTCACTCCCTGTTCCTTGCTAAGAATACATCTACTGAAAATCATTTACTGTAGGTCACTTTTCAGCTATCCAAAACAAACCATCCACTGTATTTATTGCACACTTTTTTTATATTTTATTGTGTGTTTATGTCTCGCTTTGCAAATACTTATAACGATTTGTGATGGATTATGTGTACTATTACTGCTTAGTCCTACCCCCAGGAAAACCACTATCATAAACCACCTAAGAATTTAGATTCTCTTTCCTTACCTTAAACAAAACGCAAAGCACTTGAAGAATCTGAAGCAAATACACGCCCTTTCCTCCTAAGTTTAACTCCCTGCTCCTTATTTGCCTGTCTCAGTTCAAGCAATTTTTCACTGGTACAGAGATCTAGTCCACTTTGGTTTACAATATTGTGGTGGTTTGGTCTGGGCCTTCCTTGGTGACCAGTTTGTAGCCAAGAAGGGTCCAGATTTACCCAGTATTCCCTACGATTTTTACATAAGAAGAAAGGAGGAGAGGCCTTCACTCTCTTTCTTTCCGGCAGCTTGGAGGTGCAGGTTCCCTGCTGTTGAGTCTGCCAGGTTGGGGAGCGAGGCCTGGTAAGGCCTTATTGACCTTGGGAGGCGGAGGCTGCCGGCGATCGTCCCGGAGCGACTCTCGGTTGTCCCAAGGAGAGTGGTGGGATATTTCTTTGCTAACTCTTTTAGTGGATAGATATTGGGCTACTAATTGGGATACATATATGTATTTTATTTTGGTTTTGTTCCTTTTCCCTTCCCCCTGCCCTTTCCCTTGTGAAATTGTAATATTTATATTATATTTATATATATTGCTTTAGCTGTCTCTCTCTCGTTTCGGTTTTCTTGGTTGTTTTTTTTCCCCTCTTCTCCCTGAGGTTTGGAGGGGAGGGGGGGACTTCTTGTGGTAAGGTTTGGAGACTTGGCAGGGAGCCAGCTTCAAACCATATCATCTCAAATGAAATCGTCTCAAATTTTCTGTAGCTGTTACCTACCATGTGCACTGATTTCCTGCGTTTTATTTAGATGTTATAACTCACTTAAGTGCTAAAACAACAGGTAAATGTTGTTTGGTCTGACAAAATTCTTAATTCTTGGCATTTAATACTTGAGATGGCATCTGTCGGACTTCTCAAGTGCTCACTGTTGATATCTAAATCACGCTGTGTCTTTATAACAAGTTCTTCAGGATCTGCTTTTTCTTTTAGTATTACTAGTCTAGACAATGTCTTGGGTAACATCTTTACATGAGTTTTGCAGCATCCTCATAATACTTATCTCACTCTCTGAAGGTGCAAAGATGATTATATCACATATAATAGTCTTATTTTTTTCTGAAGATACAGAATGTAATTTCAATTGTATTTCAGTGCACCGAGTTAAACAGACATCCACATCATTTTCTGCACAGCCTTAATCCACTCTATGAGCATGACCATTTCTGTGACATGAATGAGCAGAGGGCTATGCCCTATTAGAATATAGCAAGGAAATTAAAGACTATCATATTGAAATCACAGAAGAGTGCCACTGTAAGGTATTGGGAAGCCTGGCACTGGCATTTTCTGTAAATGATTATTTAATTCTTCAATCATAAGTTTTCTTTATAACCAGTTTTTTAAAGCAGATTTGAGGATAATAGAGATTTTAGGTAGCACTGTAAAAGCACAAATGTAATTTCTCTGTTTCTTTCACACTGGTGATTGAAAGCAGAAATACACACAATTTATTGTTTTTTGTAGAACCATAATCCAGGTAATATATGCTGGAAAAATCTGTTGCAAGCCTGTTTTTAAAATTAACTCAGTTTCAGAGTTCATTTGATACTTTTGACTTTGTATATAACATTTTAAAATAAATATATCTATATTTAATTGCTATAATATAAGCTTGACTTTTTATAGCTGCCTTTTACACCTTTTCAAAGATTTATAAATACCCTTCTTTGAACAGCTTCATCTACAGTTACAAGAGATAACAGTCTCAGAGAGGAGGGGGTAAAAGGTCCTTGTGGTTTGTCTTCATATTCATTAACAGTTTCCAGAGTCTTTCTCCAATGTCATAAATAGATTATACAACCATTAAAAAAATTATATGAAGAAGCAGTGAACTCCATAAAACACAATACTACTTTTAGTGAAAAAGCCATCTTTAAGCTATTTGCTACAGTGTACATCTCCAGCACACTGTACGCTTGCTACTGTCAGAAAACATTTCCATATTCTGTTATCATCATTAGCTTATGGTTCACAAAGTAACTGAATGATATCAAAGAAATCACAAATGTTTTTAACTTAAGGTTACTGACTTTTCCAGGAAATCCTCCACAGGCAAGCTTTTCTTCCATTGATCCAATACCGAAATAGTGATCATGTTCTGTGTTGAAGTAACTGAGACAAAAAAGAGAGAAAGAGAACCACATAGAAAATTTTAAAATTTATTTTTATTTCTCGATCAAACCATTGCAGAGGCTAATCAAACTTTATACAAGATGCATAGAAGAAACAACACTTTTGGTTTCCATTAGGAAAAGTAATGCAAATACATCAGAAAGATGTGAATACTTTCATACACGTTTACCTTTGTCACTGGAAACCCTCATTTTTTTCCACATCTCATAACCTCAGCATCATCTTTTGAACCTCTCCCAGCTTATCAGACTTAGTATTTCACTTATCTCTGATCACTGATATTCTTCCATAACCACTTCTCTGGACAGAAACTTTTCCAGAGGTCTCTACAGACTAATCAAATATCACCCTCATTTATGGTGCCATACACAAATAAATATCCGTTACCCATTTGTTTCTACTTGAATATGTTCTACCTTCAAGAGATATATGAACTGACTTCAGGAAATTATTTTTTTTTAACCAGACATCATATTATGGACAAACACAAGCTTTTCCTTTAATCCACAGTAAATCTAAATTAAAACTTAAGGATTATATAACCTACCTCTAGTCCATGGTTTCCTATACTTATCATCAGTGAAGAGTCCTGTGAGATGATACTTTTCATCTTGATATAAACAGGGAGGAAAGCAAAGTGATAATCTCCAGATGGAAAACTTCTGCCTTGCCATGCTCTGCACAAAAAAAGACATATGTTAAAATTATGAGAGACAGGTCCATTCTTTTTGTGCACCTCTTCAAACATTCCCACTGTTTCCAAGTGTTTTCTCCTATAACAGGATTTTTTGTGCTTAAACCTTATTATTTCTGTAATACTGACACAGTTCAAACTAAGAGAAAATATTAACATTTACCTGACTAGCTATTTAACTATTAATCTACACCTCTGCATTTGCAAACCTGCACATATGCTTAGCTACACTTTAAGTAAACTTTGTATGTGCAATTAGAAGTGCTTATCTTAACACTTGCAACGGTCTCCTAAATGGACACATGATCAGAAACAATTTAAAATCATTCCTACTACTGTTGTTTCAAGTATTTTTAATATTCTAAAGCTTCTCATCTTTCATATGCTGTTAGGAGCTAACAAAAGCCCTTTTAAGTCCTTTCATTTTCACTAAAAACAGGAGTACATGGTAGTAATCAATCGAATTCTAGAATTAAATAGTCGATGTGGCAACTTCAGTAGCCCTTCACTGAAGACCAAGTTCAATAAACTATCTAAGAGTTCTTTTGTCACAGAAGTGTGACAGTACTGCATAAATAGCACAGAACCACAGAACAAGCAGTTAGTTAGGGAAGCAGAGAGAAATTATTTTTACACAGGGTTTTGTATTTAACAAGTTTATAGCTTAGAAAGAAGTTGTCCTTAAAAACTGTGGGGTGTAAAAAGCATACTGGAAGAGGCAACTAGCTATAGATATGTGGGAGAACACAATGAATGAGACTAGTAACTTCTCTCTAGATCTAAGTCCATTGCTTCACTTCAGCTGTGTTGCTTCAGTCCAAGAAATGTCCACCCATTTTGGCATATGCTGTCAAGCCAATTATAGCTTGTAGTGTTAGACATCCCAGAAGACAAACTAGAAATATTTCGCTGACTTGGACTGCATCCAGAACTACCATGCTGTTGGTGTACTTTCCAAACCTTCCTGTATAAGTAGAAAGTTGGTGGAGAAAATAAAAGATGTGGGAAGCAATGAGAACAAATACTGTCACTTCACCAGTACAAATCCTTTTTCCATGTCAGTTTAATCCTCTGTGGGATAGTTACATTCTGTAAATGCTAGTTAATTTTAACAAAAAAGGCAAAAACTACTGCCATCATAGCATCTTTTCCTTAGAACACTCTTGTAAAAAAACAGATCCAACTCAATGAGGTTCCCTCTGCTTATGTCAAAGCATGGCACTTTCCCAGTGATCTCTTTTACAGATTCTGAAGAAAGAAGACAGAGTCAGACAATTACAGGCAGCTGGACTTAGGTCTTCTACATGTTACTGGCTGTACATCAGTTTAAGTAATCAGTATTGAAGTTACTTCTGAAACAGCTGCATCTATCACAAAATAAAATTAATTTCCTGATAGAGATCACAGGAACAGAAAGAGCTGATGATAACCCTTCTTTGATTAAAGCAAACTGTCACAATTGTGACATAAGAGCTCTTAAAGTACTCTTAGGTTAAAGGAGAATGACATGGTACTGTAGAAGTAGAAGCTACCAAATAAAAAATACAAACAATAATACAACAGAGATCAGAAAGAAATTTTAAGCACCAGTATGTAGTTTTAAGGAGGGTAACTTTAGCTAAAGTTGTTTTCTGTCCATGATGTTTGTGAAGTGGAACAAATACACCCAAGGGCTATCATCACAGGTAACAGCCTTAAACCAGGAAAATTGTTCTAAGTGTAAAGGTTAAGATGAATTAGTTCATTTTATAAAGTCTGATAGCACACAACCTTTCTTGCCTGTCTCAAATATATAAAAGTGTTTTTCAAGACCATTATTTATGGTTATGGCATTTAATCAACACATGTTTACCCCTGTTTCTCACAGAACTGCAGAGGTCTCCACAAATTTCTGTTCTAACTGTAAGATGTTATGTGCATTTTTATAGTTCCATACAGCTTGCATGCATTATCAGTTTATAATATTAGAAAACCTTGAACTTGTAAGACGACTTTGTGATCACACCTACAACACTCGGTGCCATGAAGTACCTAACTCTTGCATCTCTGATGACTGAAAAGGTTCCTTTCTTCAAAGATACACTTCTAAAGAGCAGCTGGAAAAACTATATCTGGAATTGATATAAATGCATAACAAGTACATTAAGAGCAGGATTCCACATCCAGTTGAGCCAGATGTGGGCAGGAATCAGTCTGATATAAGCTCATCAAATTCCAGGATTTCCTAACGATTGGAAGCTTTAGTCAAGTGCATTTGATACAGGAAAAATCAATATAACTTCCTCCAGAGAGTAGAAGCTAGGCACAAGAGTGGAACAAGAAGCTGCGGTTCGAGCATGGCATATCCCTTGCACAGCCAGATCTGTAACACCTTTAAATGTGTGATCACATCCATTAATCCCTCCTGGTAGCATTACAGAGGAAGATTCACACTGTTCCAGAGTAGCCAGTGGGAAGGTCGCTCAGCATTTCCCTACTAACAGTTTTCATTTGTCCTGCTGTCAGCACTGTCCTCATCCTCAAAACTCAGGCAAGAAAAGCCATGTAGTTCTTCTCTTTCGCACATAGACCACAACATGTTGTGCTAATACATCTATTTTTTTTGGTAGAAAATATGAAAACATCTGAAGATCAAACTGAATGGAACTACTGTGAGAAGGTTTCCACACAAACACTGAATGACAGACTGCATACAGCTGGAATTACAACAGAAAAAGTTTTGGTTTCCATAATCTAAGAAAACAGTGGGCACTGTTACAATATGGAACAGGTACAATATGGAACAATTCCTGCACTCTAAGAAAAGGGATGTGGGCAGTGGTCCATAACATGGGTCCCAGTATAACTGCAAGTACTATTGCTGGGCCACTTCCCAGGCTGCAAATCTCCATCTGTATGCCAGGAGTGCTTGTGTGTGTCCTCGTACTCTCCCTGTACTCTTAAAGGCATCATGTCTTGTTACCTTATTCTTCTGCTCACACACTAGAAATAACCCCCTCTCGGCAAAGCACCCCTCTGCGAGAGGAGTCTTTTATTTGGCCCGTAGCTTTTCTATGAAAACTTAAATAGTAAAAAGTAAAAACCCAATTATGACAGTGTGCCTCAGGAATAAGCAGTTGGCAGCATAACAGATGGAGACAGGAAGGAAAACAAGACTTCACAAGGTTTCTAGATCTTAACTGATCAAAACATGTAAAGCCAAAATATTCATTGTAGGTGTGAAAAGACATCTGCTTTCCACGAATTTAAGCTAAAACATTACAAAACCTCTTCCCTACAATCATTAGGGAATACAGCATTGTGTACAACTATCCCAATACACACTAAAGGAGATGGAAAATTGGATTAGTTCTCCGGAAAACAATTAATTTAATGCATTAGAACCACAGTATTCTCCAAAGAAAGCAGGAAACTTATAAGTGTATTATAAGTAAACTTGCAACATACATTAAAAATAATGGATGCTCGTTAGTTTTGGCAAAATTGTACTTCAATTTTTTATTAAAAAAACCCTGTAATCACTTCACTTGTTATCCCAGCAAGTGTAGCACAACAACCTCCCTGTAAGAGAATTCCTAAGAAAGTAGTTCTTGATATCTTTATTAATGTGCACTTACTCTGTTCTTCAGTTACTGCTATATTTCGTTCTGACTAATAAGAGAAATAA